>NC_052628.1:129637214-129937214 GCF_016161935.1 Mauremys reevesii
CATTGCAGGGTTCACAGTGTGTGAGTAGTTCAGCTCGGGATTTAAACTCTCAGGGAAATTCAGGCTGATCCTCTCTGCTGGTGTAAATGGACCTCACTCCACTGAAACCAATGGACTGACACCAATTTACACCAACTGTGGCTCTGGGCCCCAGAGTTCAGATTGCCTCTTATCTCACCATGTGATGTGCTGTGGCGCTAGGAAGCCATGCTAACTGGAAACAGTGAAAGTGGTGTCATCATTTTCCTCCTAAATCCCCTGGTTTATATCTTCGCAGTAAAAGCGGCACGTGGCATACAAGGTCTCGGAGCTGGAAATAGCTAATTCAGGCTCCAAAGCACATTTAGGGATGAGGTTTTGGAAAGAGCTGCTAGAGGGAGCTGCATTGTGGGACTGAATATATCCTGCCTAAGCCACGGATGCCTGTATATCGCCTGGTAGTGACAGTGCGGGCTGGAGAGAGAAACAGAGAAGGCAAGAGATTAGCCACTGATTCCCTGCCAAAGGCCTCCATCAGCTTAGAAAGGAGCAGCGCCTCGAAGCCATGGCTAAGGTGAGCCCAAGGAGGGCTGCACTTTTCGGGGATGTATTAGCGCCTAATATGTCAAGACCGCATACAGAGATAATGGGTGCAGCCCAGGATCCATTGTGTCACAGGGTGAGATGAGAAGGTGCCAGTCATAATGCCCAGTGCTGATTCCTCCCCTCGTGGTTCCTGCATGAAGTATTGTATGGGGAGAGGAGGCAGAATTTAAGCCCCAGCCACTATACTGCAATTAGCAATTGGACGGGTTTCTGACTCAGCTGTGTGTAAGCATGGGCCTGGGGCAGTGTGGAGCCCCAGCCTAGCGTCCCCATCATGTGCTGCTTCTCTAGTGGCCTGCGCCCTGTTGGTCACTTACCCCTGGGCCGGGGGTGGGACGGTTGCCCCCAGTATAGAGTGGGTGGAAGGAGTGGAGCTGATAGCACCTGATACACTGGTGCAGGCTCCATGTGGGCAGGGCTCACCACCTTGGGCAGGCACTGGCTGTGACTTGCCTCCTCACCATCCCTTCTTGCCCTCCATGAGCAGGTGCAGGCCCTCCTCCCGGTCTGTACTGGAGCCCAGGCTAGCCAGGAGTGGGCTTTGGCACCCAGGGAGCGGGAGGGCTGCAGGAGTGGCATCCACACTGGGGCTAGTCAGAGCCTGGTCCTCTCCTGTCTGTTATGCTGGTGTCCAGAGTAAAACCCTAGACTCCAGTGGAAACGTCCCAGCTTTTCACTAGTGTGAGGGTGGGACCTGGCCCCAAATCTCCTGCCCAGCATGCACAACCTGAAATGTAAAGGAATGCACCCAGCATGTTGGTTTGAATGCTGTGACCGCCCATGGGGGCATGTTCCCTATGCACACGCTTCTCTCACCTTGTGCCCGGTGCTGAACTCCAGAACATCGCTGCAAAGTTCCCAAGAGATGGCGTGAGACTCATGATTGGCAGGGAAGGTCCAGATGTTTGGTGAGACTTTTCTATTTGTCTTCAGATACGTTAGTGACATTGCAATTCCTTCAGGGCTAAGCCTACAGTGTGTCTGACCTGTTCTTGTGATACCTGAGTGGCAAAAGCATTTGATTAGGCCTGAGCTGCAGAAAACTCCATGTACTTTATGCTGGGTGGTGAGAGAAGAAGGTGTGACTAAGGCCTGGTCTACACTAGAGTTTATGTCCAATTTAGCAGCGTTAATTCGAATTAACCCTGCATCCGTCCACACAACAAAGCTATTTAGTTCGACATAGAGGTCTCTTTAGTTCGATTTCTGTACTCCTCCCCGACGAGGGGGGTAGCGCTAAATTCGACATGGCCATGTCGAATTAGGGTAGGTGTGGATGGAATTCGACGCTAATAGCTCCGGGAGCTATCCACAGTGCACCACTCTGTTGACGCCTGGACAGCAGTCCGAGCTTGGATGTTCTGACCAGCCACACAGGAAAAGCCCCGTGAAAATTTGAATTCCTTTTCCTGTCTGGCCAGTTTGAATCTCAGTTCCTGGTTGGACATCGTGGCGAGCTCAGCAGCACTGGCAGCGATGCAGAGCTCTCCAGCAGAGGAGTCCATGCAATCTCAGACTAGAAAGAGGGCCCCAGCATGGACTGACCAGGAAGTCTTAGATCTGATCGCTGTGTGGGGCGAGGAGTCTGTGCTTTCGGAGCTGCGCTCCAGCAAACGGAACGCAAAGACCTACAAGAAGGTCTCCAAAGCCATGGCACTCAGAGGATACAGCTGGGATACAACGCAGTGCCACGTGAAAGTCAAGGAGCTGAGACAAGGCTACCAAAAATCAGAGCGGCAAGCGGACGCTCCAGAGCCCAGCTCCAGACATGCCGCTTCTACAAGGCACTGCATGCCATTCTCGGTGGGTCTGCCACCACTGCCCCACCAGTGTGCGTGGACTCTGATGATGGGATAGTGTCGACGGCCGGTTCCTCGGCGATGTTCGCGGACGGGGAAGATGAGGAAGGGTTTGAGGAGGACGAGGCAGGCGACAGCGCTTACAACGCTGATTTCCCCGACAGCCAGGATCTCTTCATCACCCTCACGGAGATTCCCTACCAACCCTCCCCAGCAGTTACCCCGGACCCTGAATCAGGGGAAGGATCAGTTGGTAAGTGCTTTAAACATGTAAACATTTATTTCTAACAGAACAGGAATATTAACTATGCGAAAAAAAGGTCAATATATATGGGGATAGAACAGAAATCCTCTTGGGAGATCTCCACGAAGCTCTCCTGGAGGTAATCGAAAAGCCTACGCATGAGGTTCCTGGGGAGAGCTGCCTTATTGGGTGCTCCGTGGTAGGACACTTTTCCGCGCCAGGCTATCATCAGGTACTCTGGGAGCATTGCCTCCACGAGCCTGGCAGCATAGGCCCCCGGTTTGTGCTGGCTTTCACGCAGCATGCGCTCTCTATCTCTCTCAGTGATCCTCCTCAGGGTGATCTCGCTCAGCGACTCCTGCATTGAATTAGGGGAATTAGGGTAATGTTAGTATTGGGAATGCTTCACTGTTCCTTTGCATAACAATAAGCGTCGGTTTACAGCCACGTGGTGGAGGCTGCAGAGGGGCAGGATACAGGGATCTTTCCCGGGACAGCCGCAGAAGTGGAACAGGGGCAGAATTTATGCTTTCGGATTGCCTGCAGCAGGAGGGCACTGCTATACATTAAGTTTTAAGTAGCCAAAGTCTACGGCTTACCATGCCTGCCTGCTCCACGGATTCTGCTGTCCTGCCCGCTTGTCTGATCTCAGTGCAAGACCCCAGGCAAATGCGAAGGCCGAAAATTCGAACTTGTCCTGAGTGCGCATGAGATAGGTGCTGTGCATGGTCTTGTTCACAGAGACAGACTAGACTATGTTCATTGTTTGCAAACATGTATCTTTGTAAGGAATTCACTCCCTTTTCCCATCACACAGCTGCAACTGTCTCCCGACCTGCCCCAGCATCCCCCTCACAGAGGCTGGCGCAGATTAGGCGGCGAAAGAAAAAGACTCGGGACGAGATGTTCGCTGAACTGATGGCCTGCTCCAGAGCCGAGGCGGCCCAGAAGAGCCAGCGGAGGGAGAAACTCTCTCAGCAGCAGCGCTCACACAGCGAACGGGAGGACAGGTGGCGGCAGGAAGACCAGCAGGCGACTCAAACGCTGCTTGGGCTAATGAGGGAGCAAACGGACACGCTCCGGCGCCTTGTGGATGTTCTGCAGGACCGCAGGCAGGAGGACAGAGCCCCCCTGCACTGTATCTGCAACCGCCCTCCCCCGCCACAAAGTCCCATACCCCCCTCACCCAAAGTAACAAGAAGGAGGGGCGCCAGGGGCCGTGAAAACTGTCACTCCACCCCAGCAGAGTGCTCAATTACCCAAAAGCTCTCATACCCTAAATTTTGAGAAGTCCTTCCCTTCCTGACTCACCCAAGCCCCAATCCCAGTTTCATCCCCTAACTGTCTAGTTGATTATTAAAAATACTTTGCTGTTAATTACTGTTTCACTCATGTTCTTGTACAGAAGACTGTGTTTGAAGGGGGGAAGAAGGGGGTTGGTAATTGCATAGGACAGTCACCTTTACCAGGGTACAGACACGGGGGCAGGATCAACAGCAGGTCACACACACAGTGCAGTCAGTAGGCACCCTGGTCGGTCTGGGAGGTGGTTTTCATGTTCTGTGTGGGTGGGGGGTACGTGACTTTGTGGTGGGGGAGGGCGGTTACAGATCTTATGCAGTGGTCCTTGTCCTGGACCACAGAGCCACGCAGCAGGGGAATCTGTAACTGTCCTCCCCCGCCACAAGGTCACGTAGCCCCCGCACACAGAGTCCCAAAAAGGAGGGATGGCAGGCTCCGTTGAAACAACCAGTCCGGCACTGCAGACCGCTCTAGGAGCAGGAGCCTATCATTCCTCGAGTTTAGAAGCAGTGTTAACATCACTGCACACCCTACCCACCACAGTCTACGTCCCAGTTTCAACCCTTTAACGCGAAGTCATTAATAGAGAAAATGTTGTTAATTAACAATGTTCCATGTATTTTATTTTTAAACATGTGTTGGAAGGGGGGAAACGGGGTGAACGGGATATGTAACTGCAGAGGATAGTCAACAGTAACTGGGTAAAGAAACAGGGGTAGGTTCAGCTTCTCTGTAAAGAAACTGAACAGTCACAGGTCACGCTGCTCCCTGAGGAACCTAGCTTTCAAAGCCTCCCGGATGCACAGCGCTTCCCGCTGGGCTCTTCTAATTGCACGGGTGTCTGGCTGAGCGTAATCAGCAGCCAGGCGATTTGCCTCAACCTCCCATCCCGCCATAAAGGTCTCCCCCTTGCTCTCACAGAGATTGTGGAGCACACAGCAAGCTGCAATAACAATGGGGATATTGGTTTCGCTGAGATCCGAGCAAGTCAGTAAGCTTCGCCATCTCCCCTTGAGACGTCCGAAAGCACACTCCACCACCATTCTGCACTTGCTCAGCCGGTAGTTGAAGAGTTCCTTGTCACTGTCCAAGGCGCCTGTATAGGGCTTCATGAGCCAGGGCATTAGTGGGTAGGCTGGGTCCCCGAGGATCACTATAGGCATTTGCACATCCCCAACAGTTATTTTGTGGTCCGGGAAGAAACTACCTTCCTGCAGGCATCTAAACAGACCAGAGTTCCTGAAAACACGTGCGTCATGAACCTTGCCCGGCCACCCGAAACTGGCCAAGAGAAACCAGCCTGATCCCTCTCTTTATACAGGCAGCACTCTGGAAGGGATGGCTCAAGTGAGACAGAGTGTATGGTGCAATTCCCTGTGCCCTTTCTTCCTGGAGAGAGGGAGCTGGGAGGAGTGCAGGAGTGACGTAGATGTGTGTCCTTGTCTGCACTGTGGTATAACTGTTTCTGTGCCTAGGCTGAGCAACAGCCATGTACAAGCTTGGTTAGGAGTAGTTACAAAATACAGCTGGCAGCCGTGTTGTGTGTGGGCACAGCGTTTGCACTGTGTTTACCTGCACCTGGCTATGCCCTGGTCATGACCATGTTGGAAAATGGCTGTGCATGGAGAAGCCCTGTGAGATCTGCCCTCTTTCCTCACCCCATGCCATTTTCCAACAAGGTCATGACCAGGGCATAGCCAGGGTGCAGGTAAACACAGTGCAAACGCTGTGCCCACACACAACACGGCTGCCAGCTGTATTTTGTAACTACTCCTAACCAAGCTTGTACATGGCTGTTGCTCAGCCTAGGCACAGAAACAGTTATACCACAGTGCAGACAAGGACACACATCTACGTCACTCCTGCACTCCTCCCAGCTCCCTCTCTCCAGGAAGAAAGGGCACAGGGAATTGCACCATACACTCTGTCTCACTTGAGCCATCCCTTCCAGAGTGCTGCCTGTATAAATAGAGGCCAGGGGTGTCACATGGGAAAAAGGAAGGATTGCCCCCATATTTGTTATGCAGGAGTAGATGTCTGTTGCACCGAGTTCACCAATATTAGGCAATCACCTGCCCCAAGAAGCCACCCAGAGAATCCACAGACAGGTTGAGATTTGCAAAGCAGCATGCAGTGTACATTTGAATGGGAAACACGTGTCTAACATGCCAAAACTGCTTTGAAAATCTCTCCCACTGTCCCATCTGTGGCAGGAGAGCAGCTCGGTTCGGCAGCAAATTGTTGTCAGTCCCTTGAATAATCACTGAAGAAATAGTTCTCTGTCTATATAATAGTGTGACAAGTGGGGGAGGTAATACCTTGTATTGGACCAACTCATACTGGTGAGAGATGAGCTTCTGAACCACACAGAGCTGCTCTTCGGGTCTGGGCAAGGTACAGAAGTTTGTCCAATAATAGATATGACTTCACCCACCTTGTCTCTCTAAAATCTTGGGACCTACAGGACTACAACGCCACTGCATATATAATAGTGTGAGAAGAAAGCCAAGGAGTCAGCTGAAGGCCCATGAAAGGAGGGAGCAAGCCTAAAGCAGGGAGAACTGGAAGATCATCAGGAGATACTTGGAGAGTGAGATGCGAGATTTTAGGTTTGATTTGTGAGGTGCCTATACAGCCGCATTAACACCAATGGCAAAATGCCTATTGACTTCGCTGAGGCCAGGATGTCATCCTCTGTCCTCACTTGCCTGAAAAACGGAGGTGACAGAGAGAGGCAAGGCCAGGGAGGGAATACCTTTTACTGGACCAGCTTCTCTTGGTGAGAGAGACAAGCATACGAGCTACACAGAGCTCTTCTTCTGGTCTGGGACAGGTCCATGGAGAGACAGAGCGTGTGTGACTGCAGAGTCGGTGCCAGACTGCTATCGTACCTTGCCTGCCCACTCCCAAGCTTTGCCCGAGTCAGTGCCTCTAGCAAGCTGCCGCTGCTGCTGCCAGGCAGTCTTTTCTTTGACATGTGTACGTACAAAGAACGAGTCGTGGAGTTTCCTGTTGCCGCCCATGGTCTTGGTGAGATATGGATGAATAGTAATGATGACTCACAAGCTAGTTTTAACAGCTACACTGACAGCTCTTTTGAGCAGCTGGCCAGATTAGGAAAGCGCTGGCAAGGTGAGGCCCAGATGTACCGAGATGAAATCCATTTTTCTTAACAAGCCAGTCCATCCAGTACATGCCATGGCAGTGATGCCGCCCTGCTGTTCTGAATGTAGAGAGGGCTGGGCAGAAAGTGCTTTGGCACAAAAGGGAGGCTTGTGATTGGCTGTCACTGATGTCATCGTTTTCTGCCTAAATGCTGTTTTCTATCACCCAGAAGCCGTGGCCGGTAACACGGTTTGGACAATCACTGCCGTCCTTGGTTGGGTCAGGTCATGCAGGGCATGTCTACACTGCGGCTGGGGCGTGCCTAGCTCTGCTCAAGCTAGTGCGCGAACACCAGCTCTGTGGGGTTTGTGGCACAGGCAGTGGTCGAGCTAGTCACTTAAGTACAAGCCTGCCTGACCCCCTGGTCTGTACTCGGGTGGCTTCCCCCAGCCACGACGGCCACAGGGCTCTCTTTAGTGCACTAGCTCACGCAGAACTGCGTGTCTGTTCACCTGGGCTGGGAGGCACACTCACAACTGCAGTGCAGACTTACCCCCAGGTCTTGGCATTGTGTCCTCCAGCACCACCCAAAGTGTAGGCAGCACGTAGTGGGTCTCTTGTGTAACTGCAGTCTAGTGGCAGTGCCAAGCCAGGATGGTGCTGTCAGAACTACTATGATCCAGTTAGTTTTTCAGGGTTGGAGACGTCAGTGGTTTCAGATTGCACAGGGTGAACTTCCTCTGGGTACAATCAGCAGGAGAATGCGTCTGTGGAGCCCATGGCGGGACTGACTGAAGTGTTCACCATTGTCATGGGCAATCATGGTACTTAGGACTATGTGTGTGATCAGCCACTTACAGCCCAACTCGCATCACCCAAGGCTTCTATCAAATAGTGATCAATACCATCCCTTCCTCCTCGCTTCGGGGTGCACACGGCATCATTCTGGACCTACAGTCCCTGCCAAACACACAGAGCCTTTGGAGGGCCAGCTGCCGGTCACCATCTGGTATATCCTCGCCTGGCCAAATCAAATGCCATGGGGAAAATCACTGAGCGAGTCTGTGTATTGCGTTTCAGAGTGGTGAGAGAATTGACAATGTGACGCGTAGGTCTGAGGGGTGGGGGGCGGGGCATGACCCTGTTGTGACCAATGTGATTTTGGAGCAGTGATACTCAGACTGTGGCTCATGAGCCACAAGGGGCTCTTTAATGTGTCTCCTCCAGCTCTTTGAAGCACATGATATTAAAACACCGCAATTTAATTATTAACCAATCAGGAGGCTTTTACTATGGTATTAACCAATTGTAGTTTATAAAATAATAATACTTGGTCAGTCATTTTGCTGGGAGAATAATATATTATTCAGCTATGTCCCCTGTCAGTCTGTTTAAATATGAATCTATGGTAGCTGAACCAATGAATTCACACTCCTGTGGCTCTTTGGGGAATGTTGAGTGCTAATATGGCTCCTGAACCCCTGAGGTCTGAGTATCGCCATTTTAGATGTTTGGTGCTGGGACTGCCCTGACTTCAGAAACAATATTTCTCTGGCAGTCTCTCACCTATCTTGCCCTGTGCTTGTCCACCTTCCTGTCTGGAGGGCCTGGATCTTCCTGCTGGCCAGTGCCCTTTCCCAGCAGCTGTCAGTGGGGCAGGAAGCTGCAAATGTAGGAACACCGAGTGTGATTTTCAAAAGCACCTAAGCAGGTGCCTAACTCCCATTGCCATCAATAGAGTTAGGTGCCAAAAATCCCACTAATGGGAACATGGGAATTGCCAGACTGGATCGGACCCGAGCTCCATCTGGCCCAGGTTCTTGTCTGGCCGTGGCCATTGCTGGGTGCCGCAGAGCAAGGTGGAGACACCTTGGATTGGTGGCCTGCATCCAGCCGTCCTGCTGTGGGGCCTGTCAGTGTTCAGGTGTTAGCCGTGCTCACAGCACACCCGGAGTGGGCCCTGCTGGTGGGGCAGGCAGCAGGATGGCAGCACAGATGACTGCTGGGGATGCAGGGGAACGTAGTGCAAGTGTGAAAGAGGTCTTGATCGTGAGCAGGAGATTGGGCAGGGAGGGGGCAGGGGCTCCCTGAACTGCCACCCTGGTTTCAGTGGGGAGGGTTCATGGCTGAAGAGCCTGAGCAGAAGGAGATGCCTGTCTTTGGCCTATCAGCCCAGTACACCCGGTGTCCCTTCCTGCTCGTCTCCTGCCATTCCACTCCTGACTGGCTTGGGCAGCTCCCTGCTCAGCTTGGACCTCTGAGGGCCCCTGGCCTAGGCTCCTCACTGCCCGTGCATTGTGCGGGGAGCCCAGGTGCTGAGTGCAGGGCTGAGGGTTTCACTCAGCAGCAGGGCATCTCAGCATTGCAGGGCTGAGTGGAGCAACACCTAAATGCCTGTGAGGGCCTGGGTCCAAGTACTGGCATTTTTATCGAGACAAAGAGCAGAGCTCCTGTAACACCAGCCTCTGAAGCAAAGGCCATACAGGAGTTGGTCTCAGGTCTGAGCTGAGGAAGGCGAGGTAGGCATTTCTGGAATGCTAATCATGGTTCTGACACTGACTCCATGTGGGTCCCTGGGCAAGTCACTTAACTTATCTGCCTTGGTTTTCCCACCTAAATGTCTAAAGCAGGGATAATAATCATATGTACTTACTCACCTTACAGAGATATTGTGTGAAGTAATTTCAGAGCATGGGAATCAAGATCCAGCGTGTGGATCAGAGAACAGTTTCCTAAAGTATTTTTAAAAATCAAGGCTGATAAGGACATTGCTGAGATGCTAAATGATATCTCTGAGTCTGTCTTCACCACAGCTGATGTGGGGCAGACACCTACCCTGGACCTCCCTTTTTCCTGATGATGAACATGAAGTATTTTCAGAGATTGAAAGATCAGATGAAGAGGTGCTGGAACAAACTGATAGTTTATCAAGCAGTAGGTCGCCAGACCCAGCAGGGTTACCGCCCAGCCTTCTGAAGGATCTTAGATATTTTACAAAAATATGCAATCTCTTATTAAACACAATGAGTGTTGCAGAGGGTTAGAGGGGAGCAAAGATTGTTCCTATATTTAAAACAGACTCAAGGGGTGAGCCATGGAGCTATAGCCCAATGAGTTTCCATCTGTGCCTGTTACATTAATTGAAATGATCTTCAGAATAGAAGAACCAAACACTTGGAATGATCTGATAGGGTCCAGCCAGCCTGGATTCTGCACAGGAAAACTGTGCCTCACCCACCTCTGAGAAGTCTTTGAACATGTCACTGGAGTAGTGGAGAAAAGGAGAACCAGAGGCCTGGCCAAGGTCCAGCACCAAAGGCTGCAGAGCCAGGGGGTGAGAGGCAAAGCATTGGCCTGGATAAAGAACGGACGGTGAGACAGAGAGCAAAGAGCAGGATTAAATGATCCGTTTTCATCATGGCCAAAGGTTAACGGTGGGGGCAAGAGAGAGGCCCCTCCCTCTGCTCAGGGTCCTCCGCCATGAGCCCTCTCCTGGAGTTAGGTAGCCCCTGCCTTGGCAACTGAAACACCCCCTGCCCTCTGCTCATACTCCAGATCTCTCCTGGGGGACTGGAGCGTGTGTACAGTGGGGGCACCGAGAGCCATTGAACCAAACTGTAAAAGCGACATATGACGGAAACCACTTCAAGCCCAGGGGTGCGGCTACCTCCCCAGCACCTCTGATTCCAGCACCTGTGCCCCCCCATGCTTGCCGTGCGTGTCCCGGGTCCCCCAGCTGTCCTGTGCCTGTGTTGTGCTGCTTCCCACAGTGGTGGCCTGCACCCCGCCCTCCTGCTGCCGGGTGGGCGCAGCACGCAGGGCCGGCTCTAGGTTTTTTGCTGCCCCAAGCAAAAAATAATTTTGGCTGCCCCCACCCCAGCCCTGGGCTCCCTCCCCCCCCTGCACTCCCCTGCTGCCCCAGCCCTGGGTTCTCCCTCCACACCCACACCCACACCCCTGCCACCCCAGCACTGGGCTCTCCCCCAAACCTGCACCCTCCTGCTGTCCCAGGGTCACGGGTAACTCGCTCCCAGGGCAGGTCATTCAGCTCCCAGGGTCCCATGGGTTCTCAGCTCCTATGCTGGATCCCCAGCTGCTCCGTGGCGCCACTTCTGCAGGGTTGTGAGAGGGGAGGAAGTGAGTTTAAAAAAAAAAAGTATGGGCAAAATCCTACCCCAACCACCTGCTTGTTTTCATCTTGCAAAGAACCGCCCCTCGCAGCACCCTGTCAGGCTGGGCCCCACTGCCAAGCTGGCCATTCACCCGCATGGCTGGAGAATCCAGCTTCGGGGTGAGCTTCTGAGCTGCTTGTTAGCGGTGAGGCAGCATCAGCACAGCAAACGCAGACCAGCAGGGACGTAGGAACCTATTGAGATAGGTGGCAGCCAAGTGGCTGTTTTTGAAAATGGCCCTGGTGCCTAAACAGTGGATTTAGGAGCCTGAGGAGGCAGATAGGTGCCAAAGTACCTCAGACCTTGGGCCTTCCAGCCGTCTCGGAGCAGACTTGACTCACGTGAACATTGTTTCAATGCCACTGACTAATATCATTGTCTGACCTGTTTCTGTAAAAGGGGGTCTCCCTTCCTGTGTGGTGACAAGGGGCTGGTCTACCCTAGCAGCACTACAGCCGCTCAGCTGCCCCAATGCAGCTGGGCCACTATAGCGCCTCTTGAAGAGTGGCCAGGCAAATGCCTGCTTACCTCACTCAGTGGGTGGCTGATCCACACCTCTGAGCGACATGGTAGTGTAGACCTGGCCAATGAGAATCAGCTTGTGTGGGAAAGCGCCTGTCTGTGCAAGAACAGGCAGAAACACTGAGCTGCACTAGCCACTGCCAAGGTTTTGACTATAGCAATTTGTTGGGTTTTTTCAAACTTTGATTGTGCAGCAGTTACTGTCAAGCACCAAACCACAGAGTTTTACTACAGGCTCCGCTCCCCTTTGTTTTACCTGAACTTCTCATCCCCACCACCGCTTTCTGCCAATCCCAGCACCAAAATGAGTCACTCCCCCAGGACTCACTCTTCCTTCGCAGTCCTCCTGGTTGGTGTTGCGGACTAGTTTTAGAGAAAGAATTGACACTCCCCGAACAATGGAGATGTATTACAAGTGACAGGAAGAAAACACCTCCTGCACTGAGCAGGGACCACCCCACCTCTGCCTGGCACTGGCTTGCCTGGCTCTTGCACAGCCCTGCTGGCAGCACGGAGCTGGTTGCCTGTTGCTCAGCAATTCTAATATTAGTCCTACAGCAATGGAGACTTCATGCTACCTTCGGGATTTCTCCCGATACTTTCAACTAACTGGCCAAGTCCGTGGCCTGGCACACCCCCCTACATGCTGCATACAGGGCTAGGAGCCCCCGAAAGCTCAGCTCCCGCTTACTCATCTAGATAAAGGATGGATGCCCAAAGTGCCCAGAACTCAACATACAGCCAAAGCTCTGAGCTCTTTGAGCAACTCTGTGTCTGTGTGTACGTGTGTGTATAGGGTATGCAGGTGTGTACAGTGTGTATTTGTGTTTGTGTACAGTGTTGCATGTGTAGGCAAACATATCGGAATGGCGTGTGCCCATGGATAGTGTGGTGTGGATGTGCGATTAGTCGTGTGCTTGTAGTGTATTGTAGTAATTTAGATGGAACGTATGGGCCAAAGGTGTTCACACCACCCAGTCACTGTCCAGCATTAAACAGAGTTCAACAAGCTCCGGGGCTTGGCATACAGAGACGTTAGCCTGCTTTAGTGCATGGGAAACACACCATTACAAATCCTTTTATTGAAGATATAGAAAAGAAGGGAAAATAGCTAAAGCCTTTCACCTGTACACATGAAAGCCTGGACTTCAGACTTTACAACAGCCTCTTTGTTCCCTTCCCTGGGAACTGGAGAGTTTTTAGAAGGAAAAACCCCTTTGTTGGACAGTCTCGGAGTCAGTTTTAAGGATTCTGATAACTGTTCTTTTGGGGAGGAAGAGAAGTTAGGGGCACTGGGCTGGAGTGGTCATTGGTGCTGGTGTTATTAAATTCCAGTCCTGTTTCCTAGAAAACAAAACAAGACCAACACACACAAAAGGGGAGAGAGAAGAACAGTAGACAGAAAAAGCAGCATCTGTCTCTGGTGCTGATTCTCCCGTGCAGCCTCCCTGCTGGATAAACACAGGCATGGCACTGGGTCTGAGCAGGAACTGCGAGCCCAGACATGACAAACTTGCACCAGCACTGGGCTGTAGCTGCCTCCCCAGTCACAGCCTACAGCAGCGCTACAAAATACGCAGTCTTGGCTGGCTAAGCCAGACCCTAGTGAGACAGAAGGAAAAAGGAAAGAAGTTGGAAAGAAGACAGAAGGGAAGGGAGGAAAAGGACGTGTTGGGGTGGCGGGGGGGGGCACAATCTCACACACATCCCTGGTGATGGCCGGCATTCAGCTGGAGCTGCTGCTGGCATCAGTATCACCTGGGTGAGTCCCTCTGTCTGGCCAGGACATCCCTCGGGACTGGGGTGCAGAGTGGTGGGGTAGCAGCCAGGATGGTGAAGCTTGCTCCGGGAACCATGTTTTCTCCCCAAAGTCTCTCTCTGCAAAAGAAGGGGAGTGGTCGGCGGAACAGCCCATCATATCCTGTCCACCAATAAGGCCTCCTTTCCAACACACCGATCTTGGCTCACTGATTTCTGATCCCACGCTCCCTTGGTTTACAATCCTTGAGGTACATCAGGAGGCGTTTTCCTTTGGCTAATTCAGTTTTTCTGTCTCCCTTTCATACCTTTTTTCAGCAACACTTGTTGTTGTAGGTTATTGTAAAGGTTTTATACACTGTTACTCCTTTTTTACTGTTAAAATCACAATTAGGGTAAATTCATAGGCACAGTTATTGCAACACATGTAAAGGGGTGTGTGTGTGTGTGTGAGACTGTGTAAAGTGTGTGTGTCTACAGTCTCTCTCTCTGTGTTTACAGTGTGTGTGTGTGTAGTTTATGTGTCTGTGGTGTGTGTGTTTATAGGCTGTGTTTGTGTGTAGCATGTATGGTGGGTGTCTGTGTGTGTGTAGTTTCTCTGTGTGTATAGTTTGGGTAGATGGGTAGTGGGTGACTGTGTGCATTTTGGGGGGGTGTGTGCGTGGCTGTGTGTATAGTGTGTATGTGGTATGCATAACTGTGTGTACAGTCTGTGTATGTGTGGGTGTGCATGCAGAAGACATCACTGGTTCTCTCTCAGAACATCCTTGACCACAAAATGCCCTAGGAAAGCCCTGGGTGACCATCTCTCCCCTGCGCTCTCATTGCCAGGAGGCCCGTGGAGATGGTTCCCTGGTGTAGCTAGATGCCTAGGGACACCCAGTGCTGACATCTAGCTGCTTAGCTCATACAAAGCCCCTGCCAAGGGCTTATTGACTTGTTCCTTTCCCTTGTTTCCAGCCCTTCAGGCCACTCCCTATCCTGGCCCTGGGTGTTTGGCAGGCTGCGCTGCCTGTCGGTGACTGAGGTCTGGTCTATGCCACAGATCTATATTGCCCTGAGCGACGAGGGTCTACTGACCTAACGCCCAGCGCTATGTCGCTGGGAGAGCTTCTCCCGCCAACACAGTTACTGCCTCTTGGGGGGGTGGGTTAACTCCGCCGATGTGCGAGCTCTCTCTCATCAGCATCTTCATTAAAACGCTACAGCAGTGTAGCTGTGCTGATGCAGCCTTTAGATGTACTCTTGCCCTGACAGAACAAGTTCCTGTATCTCCAGCCGTGATCCTCTCCTGCCTCTCTCCAGCGTCGTTTGGCGGCTGCCGAGGGGATGGCCTGAATTTCGGTGTGTGTTACAGCCAGTCTCCTCTCCCTCCGTGTTCTCCTGGGGCCTGGCCATCAAATCACAGAACCATAGACATGCAGGGCCAGAAGGGACCCTGAGAGGTCATCAAGTCCAACCCCTGCACTGAGGCAGGATCAAGTCAGCCTAGACCAGGCCTGACAGGTGTTTGTCCCGCCTGTTCTGAAAAGACTCCAGTGCTGGGGTTCCACCCCCTCCCTCAGAAACCTGTTCCAGAGCTGAACCACCCTGAGAGTTAGACACTTGTAAGGGGGGGAGGGCCAGGCCTGCCCACTTTTTAACATGGGCGTAGTGGCCTCAGGCAGGCGCGGCAGGGGCTGTGCTAAGGTGAGCAGCTCCCCCACTGCAAAGCACAGACCCTGCTAATGGTAGCCCCGTGCTTGCCCCAGAGCCCTCCTCTTCCCCCGGAGGCCCCACCCCTGGCCTGGCCCTGGTAAGAGCTGCCTAGGGAGCCCAGGCTGCTGTGGGGAGCACTGGAGCCTCCACCTGCCCTGGACAGGGTGTCCCAGGGAGCAGGGAAACGGGCCGGGGGGCTGCTCTGGGGCACCCCAACCCCCCACCAGGGCAGGTGCAGGCTCCGGGGCTCCCCACAGCAGCCTGGGCTCCCTGGGCAGCTCTTACCACAGCCTGGCTCCATCTTCTGGCCTGGTCAGGGGTCGGGGCTTTTGGGGGGAAGAGGAGAAGCAGGGGGTGGGCCCACAGTTCCAGTGCCGGTACTGGCCCAATTTCTACTCAGATTCCAGCACTCCTGGGGGGCCCTCCAAATTGGCTGGGGCCCAGGCATTAATCCACCTCTGCTAGGGTTGCCAGGTGTCCGGTTTTCGAGCGGAACACCTGGTCAAAAAGGGACCCTGGCGGCTCCAGTCAGCACTGCTGACCAGGCTGTTAAAAGTCCGGTTGGCGGCACCACAGGGCTAAGGCAGGCTGCCTACCAGCCTGCCTACCAGCCGTGGCTCCGCTCAGCTCCTGGAAGCAGTGGCAAGTCTCCCTCCGGCTCCTACCTGTAGGGGCAGCCAGGGGGCTCCCTGCACTGTCCCCGCCCCAGGCACCAGCTCTGCAGCTCTCATTGGCCAGGAACCTCAGCCAATGGGAGATGCGGGGGCGGCACCTGCAGACAGGGCAGGGTGAAGAGCCGCCTGGCCCCACCTCCACATAGGAGCTGGAGGGGAGACATGCTGCTGCTTCCAGGAGCTGCTTGAGGTAAGTGCTGCCTGGACCCTGAACCCCTGACCCCCAATCCCCTGCCCCAGCCCTGATCCCCCTCCTGCCCTCCGAACCCCTCAATCCCAGCCCAGAGCCCCCTCCTGCACCCCATATCCCTCATCTCCAGCCCTACCCTGGAGCTGGCACCCCTAGCTGGAGCCCTCACCCACTCCCACACCCCAACCCTCTGAGCCAGCCTGGTGAAAATGACCAAGTGCATGAGGGTGGGGAGAGTGAGAGACAGAGAGAGGGTGGATGGAGTGAGCGGGAGCGGGGCCTCAGATAAGGGTGGGCAGGGCGAGGGTGTTTGGTTTTGTGCGAGTAGAAAGTTGGCAGCCCTAGCCACTGCCTTGCTGCACAGTAAGCCCATTGCTGCTTCCCATATGGCCTGGAAAAGTGCCCTGGCTCGGGAATGCCGATTGGATGGCTGGCATAGAGAACAGGTGCTAATGCCAATCATCCTTGATCACAGGGCCAGTTCTGCATGGCCCCTGGACACAGGATGGGTGGGAAAGGAGGAAGAGGAGCACTGATCCGCCTCTCCCTTCCCAGCCCTTTCCCTGGTGGGAGGTGGGCATGGGGCAGGCAGAGAAGAAGGAGGCACATGGGCTGTGATTTTCACAGGGGCCTCAGGCCATCAGAGACCCAACTCCCAGCAAGCATCTGTGCCTCCTTCAGGGCCTCTGACACCCAATTGCTGGCGAATACCAGTGGGCACTGGGCATTTCTCTCCCTCTGGGCCTCTCATCCTCTTCAGAGCTTGGCACTGCTCTGGTGCTGCCGCAGCCAGTAGTGGATTTGCCATGCAGCCACTGGCACCATGGGGCCGGGCCCACACTCCAGGGGGCCCCGGCCAGAGCCACTCTTCTCCGCCCCCTGCTCTCTCCTTCGGGGACCAGAAGCTTGGTGCTCCTGGCACTGAGGCTCCTGCTGCAGTAGGGCAACCAAACTCCCCCTCCCCAGCCTCCTCTCAAAGCTTACTCCATTCTGCCCTCCCCCTCCCTGCCACCGATCAGCTGTTTCAATCAGCTGTTTGCCAGCAGGAGGGTGGGCCACAGCATGCTCACCTGGGGAGAGGAGGCAGAGAAGAGGCGGGATGGGGCCTTGGGGGGGTGGTGAAACGAGCAGACCTATTCTGACTGCAGATCTCCACCCCATGCACTGTATTAAGCACGTCTCTGCCTCTCTTGTTTATGGGCTCTGTGCTGGATGGCAGAGGCAGCGCTGTTGTGTTCTCTGCTGGGTCTGTTTGGATCAGACTCTAAAAATCAAACGCTCCCTTTGATAGCAGTATCCCTCTGCCTGCTCGCAAAGGCTTCTGGCTAAACACTAAATCCAGGTGCTAGGGCAGAAGCAGCTGCCCATGTACCTTCAATGGCAGGAGCCGTGTGTGGTCCCTCGCCCCCCCCCACACACACACTTTGGATTACGGGGTGTGTCTTGGTGTATATTGGGGGTCCTGTCAGGGGGCGGGGAGTGGTTGGATAGGTGTGGGAGTCCTGGCAGTCTGTCTGGGAGCAGGGGTGTGGATGGGGGTCGGGGCAGTCAGGGGACAGGTAGGAGGTAGGGTCCTAGGGGGGCAGTTAGGGTGGGGGGGTCTCAGGAGGGGGCAGTCAGGGGACAAGGAGCAGGGGGGTGTTGGGGCTTCTGAGGGGGGCAGGAAGTGGGAGGAGGTGGATGTAATTAGTAATTTGGTATGTCGGGTGGCGCCTTTTTTTATGTGTTCGCTCCCCCTGATGTTAGAACCTGGCTACACCACTGGGAACAGGCAGGACTTCCATAAAGCCAGAGAACAGCCAGCAGAAAGGGGCTGCAGGGAAATAGGCTGCAGTCACTCCCTGAAAGGAGGGAGTTGGGAGGCTGGTGAGACCAGGAAGGGGGGAAGCCAGGAAAGTAGGGAAAAGTGCAAGGGGAAAGCAGCAAGGTAGGTCAGTGCAGGCTCTTTGATCGGAGGGGCCCTGAGTTGGAACCTGCAGTAGAGGGTGGGCCCAGGCACTGGGGATGTGGCACAGACCAGGCGGAGGACAGCCGGCTGACTGGCATGGTTTGTTCAGGAAATACTTCGTTACAACACCCCTGGAAGGGGAATACATACGATGATCCATCTGGAGGACCTAGTCATGAAGAGAAGCTGTGGTTCCTGGAGCGAGAGGGGCCGCAGGGTGAGACAGGGTGGGAGATGACACCTCCAGAAAGGAGTGCAATGCCTGGTAGAGCTAACCCCTAGGACAGCCAGGAGAAGGCACCACCTGCAGTAAGCAGACCCAGTCACACTCCTCCTTAGTCGTCTCTTTTCCAAACGGAAAAGTTCCAGTCTTTTTAATCTCTCCTCGTACAGAAGCTGTTCCATGACCCTAATCATTTTGTTGCCTTTTGTTTCCATTTCTAATATATCTTTCTTGAGATTGAGTAACTAGAACTGCACACAATATTCAGGGTGTGGATGTACCATGGATTTATATAGAGGCATTATTATATTTACTGTCTCGTTAGCTATCCCTTTCCTAATGATTCCCAACATTCTGTTCGCTTTCTGGCTGCCGCTGCACATGGAGTGGATGTTTTCAGAGAACTATTCACAATGACTCCAACAGGGCTGGTACAAGGAAGTTTTGCCTAGGGGGCGAAACTTCCACCTTGCATCACCCCCCCCACCCAGCTAACCCAGCCCCCCACCCGGGGAGCCTGCTGCCCCCCCCGCGCCTGGGAAGCCCCCTCGCAGCAGCTACCTCCCCTCTGCAGCTAACCCCGCCCAGAGAGTCCCCCCCCCATGGCAGCTAACCCCACCTGGGGAGACTCCCCCCCCCATGGCAGCTAACCCCGCCTGGGGAGACTCCCCACAGAAGCTAACCCTGCCCGGGGAAACGCCCCCTCTACGGCAGCTAACCCCACCTGGGGAGACTCCCCGTGGCAGCTAACCCTGCCTGGGAGCCCCGCCCCGCAGCAGCTAACCCTGCCTGGGAGACACACCCCGTGGCAGCTAACCCCGCCTGGGAGACACCCCGCAGCAGCTAACCCTGCCTGGGAGCCCCCGCAGCAGCTAACCCTGCCTGTGGAGGCCCCCGCCCGCAGCAGCTAACCCTGCCTGGGAGCCCCCGCAGCAGCTAACCCCGCCTGGGAGACACCCCCGTGGCAGCTAACCCTGCCTGTGGAGCCCCCCGCAGCAGCTAACCCTGCCTGGGAGACTCCCCGTGGCAGCTAACCCTGCCTGTGGAGCCCCGCAACAGCTAACCCCGCCTGGGAGACACCCCCGTGGCAGCTAACCCTGCCTGGGAGCCCCCGCAGCAGCTAACCCTGCCTGGGAGACTCCCCGTGGCAGCTAACCCTGCCTGTGGAGCCCCCGCAGCAGCTAACCCCACCTGGGAGACTCCCCGTGGCAGCTAACCCTGCCTGGGGAGCCCCCCCACCGCAGCAGCTACCCCTGCCTGGGGAGCCCGCCTCAGCTCTGCCTCCTCGGCTAAGTACACTGGCGTCGCTCTAATTCTCCTCCCCTGCCAGGCTTGCGGCGCCGATTGGAGGAGTCTTAGAGCGGGGGCCGTGTGCTCAGCGGAGGAGGCAGAGTGGAGGTGATCTGGGACGGGGAGCGGTTCCCCTGTGCGCCCCCCACCCCGTTACTGCGGGCGGGCCTCCCCGCTCCCGCCCTGCCCCAGCTCACCTCCACTCCACCTCCTCGCCTGAGCAGGCTTTTAGGCACCCTCAACCACTAGGCGCCCTAGGCGGCCTCCTAGTTTGCCTAAGTGGTTGCACCGGCCCTGGACTCCAAGATCTCTTTCTTGAATGGTAACAGCTAATTTGGACCCCATCATTTTATATGTATAGTTGGGATTATGTTTTCCAATGTGCATCACTTTGCATTTGTCAACATTGAATTTCATCTGCCATTTGGTTGCCCAGTCACCCAGTTTTGAGAGAGCCCTTTTTTAACTCTTTGCAGTCTGCTTTGAACGTAACTATCTTGAATAGTTTTGTATTCCCTGCAAACTTTACCACCTCACTGTTTACCCCTTTTCCCAGATCATTTATGAATATGTTGACCAGCACTGGTCCCAGAACAGATCCCTGGGAGATACCACTATTTACCTCTCTCCATTCTGAAAACTGACCATTTATTCCTACCCTTTGTTTCCTGTCTTTTAACAAGTTACTGATCCATGAGAGGACCTTCCCTCTTGTCCCACAACTGCTTACTTTGCTTAAGAGCCTTTGGTGAGGAACTTTGTCAAATGCTTTCTGAAAGTCTAAGACGACTATATCCACTTGATCACCCTTGTCCACATGTTTGTTGACTCCCCCCCCAAAGTACTTTAATAGATTGGTGAGGCATGATTTCTCTTCACAAAAGCCATATTGACTCTTCCCCCAACAAATCATGTCCATCTATGTGTCTGATAATTCTGCTCTTTACTATAGTTTCAACAAGTTTGCCTGGTACTGAACTTAGGCTTACTGACCTGTAATTGCCAGGATCACCTCTGGAGCCTTTTTTAAAAATTAGCATCACGTTAACTATCCTCCAGTCACCTGGTACAGAAGCTGATTTAAGCGATATGTTACATACCATAGTTAGTAGTTCTGCAATTTCCTATTTGATTTCCTTCAGAACTCTTGGGTGAATACCATCTGGTCCTGTGATTTATTACTATTTAATTTATCAGTTTGTTCCAAAACTTTCTCTACTGACACCACCATCTAGGATAGTTCCTCAAATTTGTCACCTAATAAGAATGGCTCAGGTGTGGAAATCTCCCACACATCCACTGCAGTAAAGACTGATGCAAAGAATTCATTTAGCTTCTCCACAATGGCCTTGTCTTCCTTGAGTGCTCCTCTAGCACCTTGATTGTCCGTTGACCCCACTGATTGTTTGACAGGCTTCCTGCTTCTGATGTACTTAAAAATAATTGCTGTTAGTTTTTGTGTCTTTTGCTAGTTTTTCTTCAAATTCTTTTTTGGCCTTCCTAATTATACTTTTGCATTTGACTTGCCAGAGTTTATTCTCCTTTATATTTTCCTCAATAGAATTTGACTTCCAATTTTTAAAGGATGCCTTTTTGCCTCTAACTGCCTCTTTTACTCCATTGTTTAGCCACAGTGGCATTTTTTTGGTCTTCTTACTATGTTTTTTTGGGTATACATTGAATTTGAACCTCTATGTTTTTTAAAATTTTCCCTGCAGCTTGCAGGCATTTCACTCTTGTGACTGTTCCTTTTAACTTCTATTTAACTAGCTTAATTTTTGTATAGTTTTCCTTTTTGAAGTTAAAGCCTACCATGGTGGGCTTCTTTGGTATTCCCCCCCACCCAGAAGTTAAATTTAATTACATTATGGTCACTATTACCAAGCAGTTCCTTTATATTCATCTCTTGGGCCACATCTTGTGCTCCACCTAGGACTAAATCAAGAATTGCCTCCTTGTGGGTTCCAGGACTAGCTGCTCCAACAAGCAGTTATTAATGGTGTCTAGAAACTTTATCTCTGCATCCTGTCCTGTGGTGACATGTTCCCAGTCAATATGGGGACAGTTGAAATCCCCATTATTAATGAGTTGTTGTTTTTAAAGCTTCTCTAATCTCCTGAGTATTTCACCATCAACATCCTGCTCAGGTGGTCGGTAATATATTCCTACTGCTATACTCTTTGGAATTTTTATCCATAGAGATTCTATGGTACAGTTTGATTCATTTAACTTTTTTACTATATTTGATGCTATGTTTTCTTTCACATAGTGAAATACCATAAGGTGGGTGCAAAACTGGTTGGAAAACCATTCCCATAGAGTAGTTATCAGCGGTTTACAGTCATGCTGGAAGGGCATAACGAGTGGGGTCCATGAGGATCAGTTCTGGTTCCAGTTCTGTTCAATATCTTCATCAATGATTTAAATAATAGCATAGAGAGTACACTTATAAAGTTTGTGGACAATACCAAGCTGAGAGGGGTTGCAAGTGCTGTGGAGGATATGGTTAAAATTCAAAATGATCTGGCCAAACTGGAGAAATGATCTGAAGCAAATAGGATGAAATTCAATATGGACAATGCAAAGTGCTCCACTTAGGAAGGAACAATCAGTTGCACACATACAAAATGGGAAATGACTGCCTAGGAAGGAGCACTGCGGAAAGGGATCTGGGGGTCTTAGTGGACCACAAGCTAAATATGAGTCAACAATGTAACACTGTTGCAAAAAAAGCAAACATCATTCTGGGATATATTAGCAGGAGTGTTGTAAGCAAGACACGAGAAGTAATTCTTCTGCTCTGCTCCATGCTGATTAGGCCTCAAGTGGAGTATTGTGTCCAGTTCTGGGCGCCATATTTCAGGAAAGATGTGGACAAATTGGAGAAAGTCCAGAGAAGAGCAACAAAAATGATTAAAGGTCTAGAAAACATGACCTATGAGGAAAATTGAAAAAATGGGTTTGTTTAGTCTTGAAAAGAGAAGACTGAGGGGACATGAGAACTGTTTTCAAGTAGATAAAAGGTTGTTACAAGGAGGAGGGAGAAAAATGTTGTTCTTAACCTCTGAGGTTAGGACAAGAAGCAATGGGCTTAAATTGCAGCAAAGAAGGTTTAGGTTGGACATTAGGAAAAACTTCCTAACTGTCAGGGTGGTTAAGCACTGGAATAAATTGCCTAGGGAGGTTGTGGAATCTCCATCTCTGGAGATATTTAAGAGCAGGTTAGACAAACAGTTGTCAGGAGTGGTCTAGATAATACTTAGTCCTGCCATGAGTGCAGGGGACTGGACTAGATGAGCTCTTGAGGTCCCTTCCAGTCCTATGATTCTAAATAGTGTCATGCCCCCACTAGCACAACCTACTCTGTCATTCCCATATATTTTGTACCCTGGTATTACAGGGTCCCAGTTTTGGATGACAATTGCACCACTAATAACAGTTATGAGTTCTTAAATAAATTATTGCTGGAAGAAATAATTGTGAATAATGGTCTATCATCTGCCAAATCTGTGATTTGCATTGAAAGAAACATAACCTGAATAAGCAAAACTACTGAAGCCAGGTGAGAGGAATGAGATCTGAGCAGCTGGTATTTTTAGAAATCATTTTGCCTGTGTTCTTGGGTCATTTCCCTATTTCTTTGCTATGACGGGATGTGAGATGACTGGAGTGGAACTCATAGGTGAACCATACGGTGAAGATCACTTCAACAGATCTCTATTATGGCAATAACCCTGCTTAACAATGCATTTTCTTGCTCTACACCAAAAATACGGCAGTCTTTGATGGACAAATATCAAAAATGAAAAGATGTTTAAATCCTAATAAAATGAAGGAGTGACAATAGAACTAAAATTGGGATGCTCAGAATTAAGGCAGACAGTCAGTCTCTTAAAACTCACCTTGCTATTTGAAAATGCACCCAGCACACAGAAGAACTCTTTCTAAAAAATATACTAATTGGATTATACACATGTAGAGCATGTACATATTAAAAAGTAAAGGGGCAGATTCTCTGCTGGCATAAATTGTGACAGATCCATTGGCTTCAAAAGAAGTCCTCAAAAGCAACGAGGAGCCTGGTGGCGCCTTAAAGACTAAGAGATTTATTTGGGCATAAGCTTTCATGGGTAAAAAACCCACTTCTTCAGATGCATGGAGTGAAAATTACAGATACAGGCATAAATATATATTGGCACGTGAAGAGAAGGAGTTACCTTACAAGTGGAGAACCAATGTTGAAGGCCACTTTAGCAGGCTGGATGTAGTCCACTCCCAATAATTGATGAGGAGGTGTCAATACCAAGAGAGGCATGCCAGATGAAGATCTGGCCAAAAAGCTGTACAGTTGGTCAAAAGAAGAAGAGTTACTGAGCACATGCAATAACCACTTTTCCTCATTTAGGACCAAATGGTGTGGTCCTTACTTAAGCAAACTGACTTCTATGGGAGCTCTGCTCCAGTAAGGATGGTGGGATTTGTCCATCATATCCCAGTATTTATAGAGCTGGCCAGAAAATGTTGACAAAAACACAATTTTCACACGAAAATTGAAATGAACTGTTTGTGAAAGTTTTCACAGTTTTTGTTCCCCATTTTCCAACAAGCTCTAACCATTTCTGTTTTAAATTTTGTTTTCCAAATACCTAAAGGGGCTATTTAGCATATTCTGTCTTTGTAATTCCAGCTATTTTTAGTTCTATGGGCTTAAAGTCCCTAACCAGCCTGCCTCACTGGTAATGCTTTTCCATCATGTGCAGCAGTGTGCTCTGCTTCATGCTGCCCCCACCATCACACACCGTCCCTACTCCAAGCAGTTTCCTTTAACCCAAAAAGGGAGAAGAGCCACAGGTTACATAAAGTGCATCTAGAACATCACTGCCAATCTAGAGGATGCTCAGATACCTCAGTGATGGGCACTAATATAAACCCCTGTAGTGAGGCAGCCTGGCTCCCAGCTGCCCCAGAGAGGGACGAGCCCCTCCGGGTGCCAAAGTGGGCGGAGCCACTGGAGCCTGCGCCCGCCCCCCAGAGGTCAAAGCGCAGGGCAGGAAGTATAAAAGCTGCCTGGCCGCCGGAGAGGCTGGACGCTGGTGCCCTAGCTCCCGCTGGGGAGACTCCTGCCGCCTGTGACCGCCCCGAGGACCGGCCATACCCGCGGAGGCCGGATGCCGACCAGACACCGGAGAAGCTAGCAGGCCGACCGGTGCGAAGGGACCCAGAGGAGCTGCCCAGCTTACTGCTCGCGGAGTACCCCGAGGAGCCCATGGTGCTCGATGCCGTGGAGGACACCGGCCAGACGCAGGTACTGCTAGAGGAGGAGGTCGGAAGTAGCCCGGGGGCAGCTGACTCTAGTCTGGCTGTGGCACCCCCAGAGCCAATGTCGGTGTGTTGCGGCCAGGATCCCCACTGACCCAGCAGCAGGTCACCTGCCGCTGTCAGGGCCCTGGGCTGGGATGCAGAGGAGTGGGTGGGCCTGCGTCCCCCCTGCCACCCCACTCACGGGTGGCATCTCCCCCTCGCCCCGACGCTCAGGACCAGGAGCCTGGGCTTGGTATTGAACTTTGTGCTCAGCCCCTGCCTGAGGGCCTGAGCCCTGAACCGTTTTTCTGCTGCCCCGCCCTGACCCAGGGCCTGGGCTTGGTATTGGACTCGTCGCTCAGCCCCTGCCTGAGGGCCTGAGCCCTGAACTGTCTCCTGCCCCACCAGGCTAACGCCCCAGCTCCCCAGACCTAAGAAGTGAGGCTGCCTGGCTCCCAGCCGCCCCAGAGAGGGACGACCCCCAACCGAACCCCTCCACACCCCTAACATCTTACTGGAGTAGCACTATCGTGCTACTGAAAAGTGCTTGGAGGTTGAAAACCTTGAGACATTCCCCAGCGTTTGTTAAAGTGGGATTAAGATTGTGGTGTCTCTAGTCTGCAAATTAAGGCAGGACAAGGCAGGTTTACAGTGAACTGATGTGGAAAAGAAAGAGCGACGGAGAGGGTATGATAGGAAAGTGTTGCAATCTCTTGGCTGAAGTAGGGATATGGCCTGGTCTTTGGTCTGCCTATGGAGCATGGAAAGAAAGCCAGATGCTGTGTCTGGTTCAGAAACAGGAGGGTGAAGTGCAGGAGGCTCTTTGGCTCTGTAGCTGGCGAATACAGAGAGTGTGGGTGGTTTGCATATGAGTAGCCAGAGTGTGAGATAGCTCCGTGGGGACACATTGTTCACAGCAGGGGTGTAGAAGAGTTATGCTGTGTGGGTGATGTGTCCCAGGACTCTGTTGGGAGGTGACAGGTGGCCATGGATGTGGGCTCCCCTCCTGTGAGCAATGGGTCAGTCTGGTCCCTTCTCCCTTCTCCCTCCCTACAACATCAGGCCTGGCAGGACTGTAGCGCAGGGGGCAGCAGATGTGGGGCTGGTGCCATGCAAGACTGACATGGCGCTACATGGGCAAGGTTGATGCAGGGCTGGAGGGAAGGGCAAATATGGGACTCTGGGGCACCATCTTCATTGAGGTGGGGCTGACAAAGCCTAGAACTTGGTTTAATACATTTAAACATCAGAAAGCAGCCTTAATCTCCAATAAGATTGGTGCCCATGAGGGACTGGATACCTCAGGGTGCTGCTAAGGAGAGAGCTCCTGAGGCTGGAGCCTTACTCGGGACAAATCTGCCAGAGCCGGCTGCTCTGGAATTGCCTCACACAAGCTGGGGGCGGGAGGGTTTTTTCTTTTTTTTTCAAAAATCAGAAGTCAAAGGACGTGATTTAATTGTTTTAAAATAAAATCTCATAATTGTTGGGCCAATCACATGATTTTGTGAGGGGCCTATCTCAAACTTTTGAGGTTGGCCACACTGATTATCTTACTTCTGTTCACCTCTCATTCCAATCAGTTTCGGCCTTCACGGTGTCACTGAGAAATCTGTCCAGCTTTGGCTTCCCACTGTGCTTTCTTCCATCTGGCCTCTAGTCAACACTTGCTGTTAGGATCCTACTTCTCTGCATGTATATGATGGGCCCACCCTGAGAAGGGTGTAGATCTTGTCTTCTCATCCCCAGGTCTCTCATCTCTACTATCTAAAGGCCTTAGGTAAGTCTCTTGAGATATTTATTATCAAATCCACCAACTAACTGCATCATAGCCTCTGTCAGCTCAATATATTTAGATGAATTGATGTTTGTAAAGTGCTTTGAAAATATAAAGTGTTATTTAAGTGTTCAAGTGGGGGCTCTTCTCTGAAAAATGGCGTGGGGGTGTTCCTTGTTTGTGAGGTGGAGGAAGCCCTATAAAGACTTCTCTACTCTCTTGTTGGTAGGAAATTTAGCCTCCATCATTGCCTGGGTCATTGCCTTTTCTTTCTGCTCCATGAAAATACCCGAGATTTCATTTCTCTGTACCCTTAGCAATGTCTGTTTGGCTCCATACTCACACCTGTCATTAGCACCTCTTGAAATGCTGCTGAAAAGTGCTCCAGAGGTTCCTTCCAAGCCTTCCTGAAAACCATCATGGTTTGCAGCACAGATTCCTACATGCTCAGTCAGAAGACAGTCCATCAGTCTCTGGAAAGTAGCTGATGGGTCTTATAACCCAAAGGGCATTGTTCTGAACTGACAATCCCCCGGGAGCATAAGGAGATCGGTTATGAATGCTGTCTCACTGTGTGAAGTTAGCTCCGAGGGTAGCTATCAATAGCCTTTGTTAAGGTCTATTATTGCAATGTTCCTTGCCCCACTAAGCAGGACTGAAATGGTGTATCGGCTGGTACAGGCTCTCTGCGAAGTAGTGAATTTCTGCTACTGTGCTCAAGCCAGCACTCCTTACCCAGGCAGAACTTCCAAGAAAAGCTGGACTGGGTCACTGATTTGTTAATATTATTATGGAATTAAACTTTACTAACCTGTAAACAGACAGACCAACTGGTGATTTGATAGGCAAAATATAAAGAGACTCTATTCATGCTGGCAGCCTAGGAGCTATTCAAAGATGCCGGCCTGGAGATTTTCATGAGGAGCTGACATATAGTGCCGTGGGTGGAACAGCAGTGATGCAAAACTCACCAGGCCTGCAATCAAGCATAGCAAGAAATTTCAGTTTCCAAAGAGAGCATTAAAATGCTTTGCCTATTCCCTGCCAGAGTCAGGCTCTCCTTTTTAATGGGAATGATGGATTTGCGTAGCTTCTGTTCACAAAATAGCAACACTTGGCAAGACCTTGCCCTCGTCACTTTTCAGTGGTAGAAACAATATTAACAGAAGACAAAGCCACTTCTAGTGTTGAATCTACACTCAGTGGGTTCCTCTCGATAAAGGGACATCATTCTAGGACTGAGAGATGTGTTGAGTCCTTAGCTCCTATTTGTGCTGCCCATGATGTTGTCTGTTGTGGTGTTTTGTTGTTCAACGTCTTTCATAGTCATAGATAAAGCAATCACTGGCTGTGAGTTTCCATAGTTATTTAATAAATTTAATCTGCTGCTTAAATGTGGTGATTTGAGTTACCAGGATAATGGATGAATGGTGTATTGTCTAGGAGTAATGAAGGGTTAGTATGCGCTATTACTAATAGTGATGCCAAACCTCTCTCAGTGTATTGCCTCAGAGTGAAGGCCATTTCACCCACACAGAGACCAGCAAGCAGGTTCTGGGCAGAGAGGAAGTGGGGAGGAGGTTGTTGAGGTGAAATCTACTTAGGGTGACCAGACGTCCCGATTTTATCAGGACTGTCCCGATATTTGCTTGTTTGTCGCGTCCCGACCAATGTTAGGTCGGGACACTGGACAAACAAGCAAAACTCGAGCCCAGAAGGGCTCGCGCCCTACCCCAACCAGACTCTGCCCCCTCCTTCCCGCATTGGCTCCCTCCCCAAATCCCCGCCTCTTGCCAAGCATGCCATGCCCAGGAGACGCAGGGGAGTGCGGGGCTGGGGTGAGTGTGAGTCTGGCCTGGCCCCGAGCAGGCAGGACTCGGTACCTGAAGAGAGAGTAGGGGGGCGGCCCGCGGGGCCAGGCGGCGGCTGTTCTCCCCACCTGGGCAGCAGGACTTGGGAGCAGCCGCTGCTGCAGCTCCCAGTGCCGCGGGGGGAGGAAGCGGCCAAGCACATGGCGCTCAGCGGCTGCGGCTTTGGCGCCCGGGCCAGAACCCTGGAGTGGGGGCAGCAGGCCCCAGCCCCCCCATCCCGCTTGGGTCCCACAGGAGAACGAATGGGGCTGGGCTGCCGATGCCTCCGCTGCGGGATTGCACCAGCCGGGCAGCCAGCCCAGACGCGACTGGCCAGGGGCTGGGTGCGCGCTGGGTCCCCGCAGCAGGCCCGGGCTCGGGGGGTTAATGGGTGCTAGAGCCGCAGCCGCCAAGCTTGGCCAGCGGCCGCTTCCTCCCCCCGCGGCAGTGGGAGCTGCAGCAGCGGCTGCTCCCAAGTCCCGCTGCCCAGGTGGGGAGAACAACCGCCGCCTGGCCCTGCAGGCCGCCCCCTACTCTCCCTCCAGGTACCGCGCCCGAGTCCTGCCTGCTTGGGGCCAGGCCAGACTCACACTCACCCCAGCCCCGCGCTCCCCTGAGTCTCCCGGGCCTCCCTCCAGCGCTTGCGGAGAGAGGAGGAATCGGGGTGGGGATTTTTTTTTGCTCTGCCGCCATTTTTTCCCCCTCTGTCCCTGGCCCCCCCCCCCCATGTCCTGATATTTGACCTGGGTGATCTGGTCACCCTAAATCTACTTGACCTACCCAAAGCCAGGCTCTGGGCCTTCCACACAGCCAGACATCCCTGAATGCATGCGCACACACACACCCTGCAGACTCCGCATCATTTGTGTGAGGTGCTAAAGCCACCAGGTGCAGATAAATGGGCATCCTGTGGACCGTCTTCCAGCCTGTTCCCATCACAGCCCTCTGTGCTGGCCTACGTGTAGCGAACAAGGCTTACACAGCGAACAAGACTTTCCATGCTCATGGCGGCTCCCGCTGCGGCTGTCTCCTCCCGCAGCCCTGAGGCAGGGCTTAGGTTGTGCACTAGGATGGTTTTTCTTCCTCACTGGGCCTGCTTGAGAGAGTGAGAGGAGCAGGATTTGCCTTCTGTGGGTCCATATTTGTAGCCACTATTGGCAAACAGCAAAGGGACAGAGTCTGCGACATTTTAGATTCTAAGTAAAAAATTTTAAAACCCTCAATAACAAATACAGAGCCTGGCTCCCCACCAGGTTACTGCAGATTCACACCACATAACTCCATGGATCTCAGTGACCTCACTTGTAAAACTGGAGTAGTGTAAAGGCAATCGGGCCCAAAGAGGTTGAACCTTTCCATGTGTGGAAATTATGTCTACGACTCGGAGTTTCAAAAACATGTTGTTCTGGCTAGAATGATTCATTTATATGTAGTAGAACCAATGAGTGCCCCTCTGCAGAGGCTGGGGGATGACAGCCACAAATGCAGAAATATACGGCTAAATTCTGCGGGTCCTGATCCTGAAAGTCAACTCCAGTTTTGCTCAATTGAGGACTGCAGATCTTGGCACACACATTATTTAAACTGAGAAACTTGGATGGAAAAATGTCCCAGATTAATTTTTCAAAACTTTATTTGTCAAAGAGACAGAATTAAATACTCTAGTGTGTTTATTGTGGCCAGCACTGATCCAAATTTAGCATATTTTCTGTCACATTAAAAAAATGACCTCCAAGTCTTTAATCAACAAAAGATAGTTCATCCTGTTTGTTAAGTCAACAGACCTAGTACAGATGAATCATGGCTAAAAGCATTTGTCTTTTTGTTCTCTTTTAAAAAAATTAATCTCTTCCCCCAACACAGTTACTTTGGAGGAGAGACAAGGTGTTTTTTTTTAAATAAGGGCCCAATCCTTGGGCTGCACCCAGCTGCATCCCCTTTATTGTTTGATAGATTTTAAGGCCTAAGACCCTCAACCGCTGATTCCTGCATCAGGCTCAGAACTTAGGGCTGAGCTAGAGCAGATCCTTTAGAAAGATGTCCCATCTTGATCTAAACATCACCCTTTTAATCTCCCCTCTCTGGCTATGTCCAACTGCAACAGCCCCTCAAGTAACGATGGAGAGGTGGAGGGGTGGGTGGCTGGTGTATGCATATGTGTGTTTACTACTGAGTCATGTGGTGGTATTTTTGCTCCCTGATTGGACAAGGGACTAACAATAGTGAACTGAGCACGTATTCCTGAACATCATGAACACCCTTAGACTTAGCCAGCCAAGAAGAGGCATGTGGTAGACACAGCAAAAGACACTCCTGGGCCTGGATATGAATGAAACATTGAGCACATTTCCAGAAGCAATGACAGAGAACCCCTGCCCAAAGACACATTTATCTATGCACCCAGCTATGCAAAAGGCACAGGGCAGATCCTAGCAGATGTGCTGCCACCCTCAGAACACAAAGATCGACTCCTATTTGTCTCTGGGGCTGTTTTATCTCCCAAAGGAAAGGAAGCTGCGCTACATACAAAGTTATAATGTTACAGGTAAGATGAGCCACCTAAGGACTTGATCTTGCTCCCATGAAGGCAATGACACGTTACCCTTGACTTCAATGTGCTCAGCATTGGGCCTTACAGGATCATGGCGGGCAGCAGGGCACATCAATGTCAGGTGTTTCAAAGGTACCGGAGAGCTTCCTGCCTGCATTTGAGCTCTCTGACAATTGATGTCAATGTAGTTTTGTCCTTAATTTCAGTAGAACAAGGAGGGAGATGTTGGATACTCTAGGATAATATCTGGGTGCTTTCTGGAATCAGAAAGTTCAGATGGAATTTTCAGACCTAGATTTTCAGTAGAGAGAGGCCAAGGAGCATGTGCAAGAATTCATGCAAAACAGCACCACTTTTCCGTGTGCAATTACTATAATTGCATGCAGAGTTCTTGAAACCGTGTATACATTATTATTATTATATAGCATTGTTTGTGTCGTGGGAGCACCTAAGAGCTCTAGCCCTGGACCATCCTCATTGTGCTAGGAGCTGTACAGACACAGAACAAAAAGACCGTCAGTGCCCCAAAGATTTACAATCTGAGTAGCAATTGGTTTCTATCAAATGAGTATTTGGGTGTCTAGCCAAATATTATATTCTCACCGGTGACTTTGTCAAATGACCTGGCAGGGTCCCATATTTAAACTTGCTCAATGATTCCCGTATCAGATTTGCTCTACCTAAAAGTTATAAATTGTTGGGGTTTTTCCCTGATTGCCAGCCTTGCAAAGATGGGCTCTGAGAGTCAGGCAACGCTCTTCCTCCCTTGTCTAATGGTGCCATTCATAAAGTCTCTGTGGTCAGCAGTTTTGGCTGCAGGCGGAGGTGCTGGCCCCAGCACAGGTCCCCCAGATGTCTTGTCCTCGCACTGCTAGAGTAAATCGTAGTTTGTCAGTAAAGCGTGTGAACGCCACAGGAGAAAATCACTTGTGGAATTAGGAAGGTGCATTATTCCAGTCCTTTCTCTGGATGTAACTGACTTTTAAAACAGAAGTTGGGGTCTCGGAGATTAGGAAACAGCAGAAGAATGTACAGTATTACTGTTATTGCTATTGTCCTTGGTTTATACACTATAATTATATTATAACAAATTTCCTCGTTGAATGTCTAGCCTTTCTGTGGTGATCACCAATCACACCGCATCTCCAAGTGATGGCCAGGCTACCCATCACAAGCAGTGCATCGGTCGCTCTCGGGGGCACGGGAATGAATGGACAAGCACGTCGGGTTTCCGGGTCTCTTCTCCCGCCGGGGTTACTCGTTCTAGAACTGTTATTTGCTCGCCTTGGGCGAATGGAAATGCTGTTACTGTAGCCCTGAATAAACACTCCCGTTTCACTTACTGAGCCGCCAAATGTAACCGGGCAAAATAACCCGCCTCTGCCCCATCCTAGCGCGCTGCTCCGGGCCCCGCAGCCGGCCCTGGCTCTACACCGCTGGCCCTCACGCAGGGCCAGACCCGCTTCATTGCAGGCTCTGGGGGCGCTCCTCTCCTGGCTACTCCCCAGGATGGGCAGGGCCGGGAACCTGGCTTCCTCGGCTCCAATGGCCGGGGCGCTGCTCCCCGCCTTCCCCCTGCGCGCAGCGGAGCGCTGGGTTAGCGCCTGGCTCCCTGGGGAGCAGGTCCCGCCGGGCACTTCGGAAGCGGGGCTGGGTTTGCAGGCAGGCTGGGGCAATCCCCGACGGTGCGGCGGGGTTACGGGGTGCTGCAGCGGGGCACAGGCAGATCCCGGCAGTCACGCTGCGGTGTAACAGCTGACCAGAGAGCCAGGCCATCCTGCCCCGAGCTAGACTGCAGCCGTGTCCGGCCAGGGCCGGCTAAGGGCAGCTAACAACTGACCCCCCTGCTTGGGAACGGCAAAGGCACCAAGGGAACCACTGGAACCGGCCAGGCTGGGCCAGGACCTTTCTCCAGCCCCCCTGCCTAACCGGAGCCACCGGCGCCCCGTGCGAACGCGGGGTTATTTCGCGCAGAGGCTCCGCGCCTGGCTCGCTGCTCCGGACACGTGGCGCTGCGGGAAGAGACAAGCGAACGGGGGGGGGGGGGGGGGTCGTGTAGAACTGGATTTGGACTAGTTCCCTTCCCAGCCTGTGCGAGCGGAACCGCGCCTGGCTTTTAGCCTGCAGCCTTTCCCTTCGCTGGCAAAACACGAACCTCCCCTGCCTGCAGGGGCGCCCCAGGCTGTGCACAGACCAGGGCCTGTTTTCACTACACTCACCCTGGACGCACAGAATCTCAGGGTTGGAAGGGACCTCAGGAGGCATCTAGTCCAACCCCCTGCTCAAAGCAGGACCAACCCCAACTAAATCATCCCAGCCAGGGCTTTGTCAAGCCTGACCTTAAAAACCTCTAAGGAAGGAGATTCCACCACCTCCCTAGGGAACCCATTCCAGTCAGTGCCAGGTTTACAATGGTGCCAGTGGCCCCAGCCTGCTCTGCTTGCACCCCACCAGCCTGCTAACTCCCCGCTAACAGTGCCCACCACTTGCTCCTCTTTGCCTGCCCGCCAGCCAGCCCAGGGCGCCTCTCCACCCCCTGGCTTCACCTGCTGGCTTCTCTCTGCCTCCTGGCTGGACCCCAGTGCACCTTTAGCTCCAGGCAGTCTCTGCTTCCCACCACCTGTGGGGTCCCACCTGTCTCCCTGGAGCTGAGCTGCCTGGGACTGATGCAGTAGCCTGGCCAGTCTCGGCCAGTTGGGGGGAGGATCAGTGGCCGGGCTGTGGCTGGGCCCTTTCAGCAAGTGGGTCCTGAGAGACCTCGGGGGGGCAGGCCCTGGCCTGGCTGATTGCGCCACTCCCGAGGGGCCGGAGTGATTCCTCCCCCCACCCCCCGGACGCTGGTGGCCAGTGAGTGGGCCCAGAAGGCAGGGCATGGGGGAGTGGGTCTCTAGAGGGCCTGGGGGGGAGGGTGCTGGGCTGTGAGGGGGTGGAGAAGACCTCTGTGTCTTGGGGCACTAGGGAGTGGGGGTTCTGTGTGGGGTGCTGTGCAGGGCACTGTGAATTTGTGGCAGGGCCTGGGGGAGGTGCTGGACATAGTGCGTCTGGAGAGGCTTTGGCCATAGGGATTGGGGGGGGTGTTCTGGTGTTGGGCGGGGGGGGGCTGTGTGACGTGACATGGGCCGACCCCTGGGGGGACGGGACATGCTGGCAGCACAGGGCCGGGGAGGCCATTGTGCATCTGGCAACTGCCAGTTTGAAAATAGTGCCCTTGCACTGGCCTGGGCGGAGTGGGGCCGCCCCGGCCATGCCCCAATGCCCTGGCTGGCCCCTCACTCTGGGGACTGACCTCCCCACGCCAGGCTCCACTGCCCCCATGGGGGCCCACAAATATGTTTGGCACCGGGCCCACAAAAGGTTAATCCTGCCCTGATTCCAGTGCTTCCAGGAGTGAAAGTAATTTACAGGATTTACCGGTGCTGCGGGAGTCCTGAGGGGGCGTGGCCTCATCTGGAAGAGGCGTGGCTTCAAGATTTAAAGGCCGTGGGGCATCGGCTGTGGCTGGGAGCCCCAGGGCCTTTAAATCAACCCGGGGCTCCCAGCTGCAGAGGTGACTGGGAGCCCCTAGGGCTCAGGAGCAAATTAAAGGGCCTGGGGCTCCAGCCACCGTGGAGCTCTGGGCCCTTTAAATCCCCACTGCAGCTCCGGCAGCTGGGCTCGGGCGTGGATTTAAAGAGCTCGGAGCTCCCACGGCTGTGGGGAACCCCGAGCCTTGCCGGGCTGGGGCCAGGATTTAAAGGGCCCATGTCAAGGTTTCCTCCCCCACTCTGAACTTTAGGGTACAAATGTGGGGACCTGCATGTACCCTTCTAAGCTCAATTCCTAGCTTAGATCTGATAACACTGCCACCAGCCAGAGATCAGTGTCTGGCACACTTTCTGTCCCCCCAAAACCTTCCCTGGGGAACCCAGATCCAAACTCCTTGGATCTTAAAACTAGGAGAAATTAACCATCCCCCATCCTTTCCCCCAGACTTTCCCCTCCCTGGGTTGCCTTGAGAGGCTTCACACAGATCCAAACTCCTTGGATCTTAAAACAAAGAGGAATTAACCATCCCCCCTCCTTTTTTACCCCCACCAATCCCTGGTGAGTTCAGACCCAGTCCCCTTGGGTCTTAAAACAAGGAAAAATCAATCAGTTTCTTAAAAAGAAAGCTTTTAATTAAAGAAAGAAAAGGTAAAAATTATCTCTGTAAAATCAGGATGGAAAATGCTTTACAGGGTACTCAGATTCATAGAGACCAGAGGGACACCTCCCTCCCCCAGCCTTAGATTCAAAGTTACAGCAAACAGAGGTAAAAATCCTTCCAGCAAAAGAAACATTTACAGGTTGAGAAAACAAACATAAGACTAACATGCCTCACCTGGCTAGTTACTTACAAGTTTGAAACATAAGACTGATTCAGAAAGATTTGGGGAGCCTGGATTGATGTCTGGTCCCTCTCAGTCCCGAGAACGAACAACCCCCAAAACAAAGAACTCCCTCCACCAAGATTTGAAAGTATCTTGTCCCTTGTTGGTCCTTTGGGTCAGGTGTCAGCCAGGTTTACTGAGCTTCTTAACCCTTTACAGGTAAAAGAGACATTATCCCTTAACTATCTGTTTATGACATCCCAGAGCTCCTGCCGCTGCGGGGAGCTCTGAGCCCTTTAAATCCTGGCCCCAGCCAAGCCACTGGAGCTGCGGGCAGGATTCAAAGAGCTCTGGGCTCCCCGCAGTGGCAGACGCTCTGGGCCCTTTAAATCCCGGCCCCAGCCAAGCCGCTGGAGCTGCGGGTGGGATTCAAAGGGCTCTGGGCTGCCTGCTGTGGCAGGGAGCCCAGAGCCCTTTAAATACCCACCGCGGAAGCTGGTGCGGTCTGGCACGGTGTACTGGCTCTTGCCATTACACTGTACCGGACCGGACCAGCTTACCTTCACCTCTGAGTGCTTCACCACCCTCCTAGTGAAATAGTTTTCAGAGTAGCAGCTGTGTTAGTCTGTATCTGCACAAAGAACAGGAGTCCTTGCGGCACCTTAGAGACTAACACATTGATTTGAGCGTAAGCTTTCGTGGGCTACAGGTGGCACGCGAGCCGATTTCTGTTGGCACGTGGGGCGGGCTGAGCCACTCAGCCCACCGCTGCCCTGGGGTTCCCGCGGCTGGCCCCTTGCCACCCGGGGTCCCACTGCTGGTCCCACTCAGCGCCAGCTGCTGGCCTGGGGGAAGGAACCCCAGGCTGGCAGTGGGCTGAGATCCCGGCTGGCAGGAGCCAGCGGCTGAAACCCCAGAGCGGGGCGGGCGGAGACGCTCAGCCCACCCCTGAAACCCCAGAGCTGGGTGGGCTGAGCCGCTCAGCCCCCCGCTGCTCTGGGGTTCCGGCTGCTGGCCCCTTGCCAGCCGGGCTCCCCGCCGCAGCCCCACTCACCTTGCTTCCCGTTGGAGTTCCAGCGCAGGCCCCTGCCAGACAGGGTCCAGGCCTCCGGCCCTGCTCAGCCCTACCAGCCGCCAGCTCCACTCACCTCAGCTGCAGATCAGGGGTTCCAGCCGCTGACCTCCTGCCAGCCGGTTATCAACTGATCACTCAGAAGCCCTTGTGCAGTGTAAAGTATCCAAATAGGTGCCACCAGACACTGGAAAACTCAGCAAGGAAAAGCCAGGGCAAGGATCACACTAAACTGATAAGATCTGCATTTTAATTTAATTTTAAATAAAGCTTCTGAAAGATTCTGAAAACCGTGTTTACTTTACATATAACAGTAGTTTGGTTCTATATTATAGACTTAGAGAGAGACCTTCTAAAAAACGTTCAAATGCATTACCGACACGCGAAGCCTTAAATTAGAGTGTCTACATGAAGACTGGGCACAGCACTGCTGAAAGATGCCGACCCCTGGACTAGACTGTCTGTGTATTTTGAAAGCATAAAATAAAGAGGAGCGTTTGGTCCGGGTTGTTCTCTGGTTTATTACCTGGGGGGTTAAACTACATTGAATGGGATGGCACGTGATTTATTTTTTTTATTTAATTTAATTTAGTACAGAGAAGTCTCTAAAAGCCCCCTTGGCAAATCTCTAAGAAAAGTGCAAACCCTGATGAAATGGTGTGAGAACGGGATCCAAACACAGGTGGACTGGCCTGGCGTGGCCTGGCCACGAGTCTAAATGAGGCGCATGGAGCTAGACTTCTGGGTGCCCAGGCAGCGTTTGGCGACAGGCAGCCCTGTGCGTGCACACACAGTGGTGGTGGAGCGATGTTGGTCCCAGGCCATCAGGGAGACAGGCTGGGTGAGATAACAGCTGGGATTGGAGCAACTGCTGCTGGTGAACAAGACTAGACCAGAACAGACGTTCTGAAGAGTAGGTTGGTTCAATAAAAGATAATTCCTCACCCAGCTTGTCCCTCTGGTGCCTACATCCGCTGGGCGCAGGAGTTAGAGACACCCCCGCACACACACACACACACACACACACACACACCCCCAGACGGGGCTCCGCCTTTCAGCTCTGGAGGAAATAGGTTATAGGCCGCAGACAGAACAGTTTAGACTCTGGTCACTTTCACTCATTGCAATTGAAACGCACCGGACACACGGAGTCCGCCTGAACACCACCAGCCCGCTCCTCAGGTCGATCTCCCCGTTTGGACACGGGTTCGGCCCCGGGTTCCGCGCTCCTCCTGCTCCGCACAAATCCCAGCCCAGCCGGACGGGGGCCTCGCGCGGCCGCGGGCTCCGTTGCTGTGTGATTCGCTCGCCGCGGTTATTACAGCGCGTGCGGAGTTTTACCGCTACCGGCCGGTGGGGCCCGGAGCCGAGTAGGGGGCGCATAGAGGCGCTTATCGTTCATGTTTTGTTCATGCTGCTGTTGTGATTGGCCGCCCCCCCCCTCCCGCCGTGCCAGGCGCTGCGCAAACCCAGGAGAACGCGCGGGCCCCTCTCTCCAAGGAGGCGCCCGCCGCAGGGGACCCGAGGCCGATTGTAGGGGTCCGATCCCCGGCGATGCACACCCCAGACGGGGTAGGGGACGGCGCTCCAGGGCACAAGGCGCTATTTCAGGGTTACAGCCCTGGGCCCCCACTCCAGGAAGGCGCTGGCCAGAGCAGTGAGGGAGCCCTGGGCACGATGTCCTGGCGCCTGGCGGGCTCCGGGTGCCTCCCCCCAGCCCAGTGCGCCCCTCTTCGGGCGCCTTGCGCTGACCCTGGAGAGAGCTAGGCGCAGACCCCGCCTGGCTCCGCACCAGCGCTTCTCCAGAGCGCACGCTGCCGCCGGGCTCCCGAGCCTGAGAGCGGCCAGGGGCGCTCTGCTTTTCGGGCTGGCGGCTCCTCTCCTGCGCTGCGCGCATTCCCGACTCTGGAGCCCCGGAGTCAGGGGGAGGTGGGGGAAGGGCTCGGGCATCCCCGGCTGCCAGGGCTCTGGACAGGTCAGCCCCTTCCTGCAGGTGCGCCAGGGAGGCTGCGCCCCGGGCCCGGCCTGTCTCTTTAAGGCGCGGGGGGCGGAGGCGGTGGCCCGGCAGGTGGGAGTGCCGGCTGCCCAGGTACGGCAGGCACAGAAGGAGCCGGAGACCGCGGCTCAGCAGGCGGCATAAAGGAGGAGTCCCGCCCCCACCCCTCCTTTGCCGGGCCGGCGCGGTTACCTGCGCGCCGGGAGCTGCGGCGCCCTCCGCCCCGGGCTCCCTGCCCAGCGGCCAGCCGGGCACAAGTTCCTGGTGATGGGGGCAGCAGCTCCCGCAGCCCCGGGTCTGGAGTCCCCGACCTCCCTGCCCCGGGCGGCCCGCAGACCGAGCCTCCCCCGCGCCCACCAGCAGTGAGTTCCCGCACCGCGCCCGGACACCGCGCCCCTCCCGGACTGAGCCGCCGGCTTCGGGAGCCCCCGAGCGGAGCTTGCGCCAGGGGCCGGCCGGCCGGCCGGGGATGACCGCGGAGAGCCAGCAGCCCCTGTGCGGGGCCAGCCCCGCCGAGCCCGGCCTCCTGCTCATGCCCCCGGGGAAGGCGGAGCCGGGGCCCCCCGAGGCGGGGGCGGGGCGCGGGCCGGCGGCGCAAGCGGCCGGTGCAGCGGGGCAAGCCGCCCTACAGCTACATCGCCCTCATCGCCATGGCCATCGCGCACGCCCCGGAGCGGCGGCTCCGCTGGGCGGCATCTACCGCTTCATCACCGAGCGCTTCCCCTTCTACCGCGACGGGCCGCGCAAGTGGCAGAACAGCATCCGCCACAACCTGACCCTCAACGACTGCTTCGTCAAGGTGCCGCGGGAGCCGGGCCGCCCGGGCAAGGGCAGCTACTGGGCGCTGGACCCGGCGGCCCGCGACATGTTCGAGAGCGGCAGCTTCCTGCGCCGGAGGAAGCGCTTCAAGCGCAGCGACCTCTCCACCTACCCGGGCCCCGCGCCCGACGCGCCCTTCGGGCCGCCCGCCGCCGCCGCCGGCTACCCCGCCGCGCCGCCCGCCCCGCGCCGCCTCTTCAGCCTCGGGGGGCCGCCCGGCGCCCAGCTCGTCCCGCAGCCCGGCCGCCCGCTCAGCCCCGAGCTGGCCCCGGCGCCCGCCAGCTCCTGCGCCTTCGGGGAGCCGCCTACGCCAGCCCGGGCTGCGCCGGGGGCGCCCTCCCCTACCCGTACGCGGGGCCCGGCGCGCCGCTGCCGCTCCCCCAGGCGCCCTACCCGCAGGGCAGCGGCCCGCTGTACCCGCCCGGCCGCCTGGCCCTGGCCGCCTCGCCCCCGCTGGGCGGCGACAGCCGGGACTTCTACGGCCGCATGTCCCCCGGCTACGGCCCCGGCGCCTACCTGCGCCCCGCGCCCTACCCCGGCGCCGCCGAGAGGTTCGTCCCGGCCGTGTGAAGGGCCCGGGCTGGCGCTGGAGCGCTCGGCGGGGGGACCGAGCCACGCGGCCGGGAGTGAGGAGCAGGGAGCGGGGTCCCCGGGCAGAGCGGCCGCGCAGGGCCTCGGGGGACACCGGGACCGACGTGTGGCAAAGCCCCGGCCGCGGCCCGGGACACGGCGAACAGTCAGCGCGGGTCCCCCCGTGCGCCCGGAACTGGCTCCGGACTCGCCCCGCGTGGGGAGCGATGGGGCGCGGGGCCTGTCCCCCACCTCGCCGGCCTCCCCCTGCCTCTCTGCCCCCGGGCCCTGCGCCGTGCGGGCAGCACTGAGAACGCAGCGGCCCGAGCGCTGCCTGCACAAGACCCATTTCCACGTGAACCACGAAGTCCTGCTGGCCCGGACACTGATTGACCCTTTTCCTCCGGATCCCAGAGACGGGCGGGGGGTGTCCGCGGTTCTGTTCCTAGCGGCCTTGGACGTGTCACCCCAATAAATGGCTCTGCCGGCAGCACCGCGTGGGGTTTCCAGTTCTCTTCGCGGGTCTTGGGGCAAGGGCTTAACCCCCCAGCCCCGGGCTCCTTCGCGGGCCGCTCCCTCAGGAGTCCTGCGGGGTCAACGCTCCTCTCCGCTCCGCTCCGCTCCTCGCAGGGCAGGGGCCGTGCGAGCTCCCGGGGCAGCTGCGTCCTCGGATCCCTCGGGGGTGGTTCATCTCCCGGATGACGTTCAAGCGAGACGCCTCCCCCGGCCGCAGACAGCGCGTTCTCCTCTCCGGTCTGATTAGTGAAACCGCCGGTGAACTGGGAACTCGGGGCCGGAGACGAAGCCTTTTGGGAGCAAGGTTTTACTAACGCGGCCGGACTGGGTGTGTGCCTCGGTGAGAGGCGCAGCTTTGCGCTAGGCGCTGCACAGGCAGGTCGGGCTACAGTACCCCCCAACACACCCACACACAGAGAACTCGCTGTCGTGTCTACACGGGGAAGTGCTACTGGTGTAAACTAAGGGAGGTGAAGTACAACGCTGTGGCTGTACAGGTGGCACCCCAGCTGGGTGCGCGGAGTACGGTGTAAAACTGGTTTCCGTTTAGGTTGTGGCGTGGGAAAGGGCCTAAGCTAAATTGAAAGAAGCCGCCCATCCCCGCATGGGCCCGAGTGTCCAGCCGGGGAGACGCCAGTAGCACTTTCCCTTCACAGATAGGGGAAGGAAACTGAGGCCCAGAGCCGGGAAGAGGCTTCCCACGGTCACGCGGCGGGCTGGGTCCCATTCCGGCTTAGCATGTCGGGCGCTGCCCGCGGGGCCAGGCCTCTGCGTTTGTGTTTTCCTGGTTCGTTTTGCCGCAAGCCCACACCGGTCAATTGGTCTGGGGGGGCTTTTCCCCGAACTGTCCCTAGCATCTAGCACCACGCGGCTGGGTTGCAACGTGCGGGGCAGCAAAGCCTGTTCTGAATTAACACTGGTATTTGGAATGAATATGTCCAGCCCCGAGTCTTCCGGAGCCGGCGGCAAATCGTTCTTCACCCAAAGGGCCTGATCCTGATCCTAGGGGCGCCCCGAGTTACTCTGATCAGCTGAGCAGCCCCATTGAAACCAGGCTCTGCTCTCAGAGGGGCGGGTACTGGGTTCCGGCACAGAACGCCCCCCTGGAGTTCAGGGGGTGATTTGCGTGCACAAGGGATGCGGGCAGAATATGGACGCCACCCCCCAAACTCTTACTCGCTGGAGTAGGCCCATTGACGTGACTATCACAACTCCCTGAGCAAGGAGTGCTGGATCCAGCCCTTTTCTGTTTGGGGCATTTGTATCTGAAAATGGTGTTTTGCTCAACCGGAGACCCTGATGTGCAGGGAGCAAGTGCTCAGCGGTTTTCCGAAAACCAGCCCCCTTTACAGCGCACCGAAGTGGGCACCCAGCCGCGCTTGAAAATCTTCCCCCTCTCTGAAATGCTTCACTGCTAGGAAGGTAACAACACAGTATAACTTGTGAGAGAAAGCCCAGGCCCCCCAACGAGAGAGGAGGTGGTTTCCGTACCTTGATTGACCCTAGTATTTATAGGCGCACACTCCGGAGCGGCTGTAGCGCAGCCAGACAGAGCTTCCCCTGCAAACACCGGCCCCTTAGCGGGCCAAGCGTGTTGAGTCCCCACGAGCGTTGGGGGGTAGATCGGGCCCCGGGAGGAAAAGGGTTTGAAATCCCGGTACTGCTGATCCCAAGGAGGGCGAGGGAGAGGCTGATATTCCGGCTCAGAAAATGCCGCACGCCAAGGCCCGGTGCCACTCTCTGCAGCCGTGCTCCGGCTGATCCCAGCCCCGGGGGAAGTGCGTCCCCACCGCCGGTGTTAGGCCGCGTGTGGGGACGGGCAGCCGGGCCGGGAGGATTTAAAACCGCGCGGGCCGCAAAGCCGCAGGAGGAGCCCGGAGAAGCGAACAGGGCGGCGATGTACAATTCTTGTTTACTTCAAGTGGGTAAACTCGGCCCCTAATTGGCACATGAATTGTCTAGCCCAGGCCCGCACAACTCCTAAAGGCAGGGCCACATTCCTCCTAAGAAAACAGCTGAGGACTGAAACCTCCCGCCCGCAGAAACACCGCCCCAGGGCCGCCCAGCCCTAGGGAAACAAACCCTCCTTCCCCAGCGCCACCCCACCAAAACAGCCAAGGGCCGAAACCTCCTGGCCCGCAGAAACACCCTGCCCCAGGGCCGCCCAGCCCTGCAGAAACAAACCCTCCTTCCCCAGCGCCGCCCCACCAAAACAGCTGTGGGCCAAAAAGGAAGGTTGGGGGTGGGGAGGTTTTGATTTTAAATCAACCAGGGGCTCCCAGCTGAAGAGGTGGCTGGGAGCCCTCAGGGGCAAATTAAAGGGCCCAGGGCTCCTGCAGCTGGGGGAACCCGGCAGGGTCAGATCTAGGTGTTTTGCTGCCCCAAGCAAAAAAAAAATTGGCTGCCCCCTGTCCCAGCCCTGGGCTCCCCCCCATACCCCGCTGCTGCCCCAGTCCTGGGCTCTCCCCCCACTGACACACACCACCTTCTTCCCAAGCGCTGGGCGTCCCCCGTGCCTCCCCCCCCGTCCCCTCCCTCCCCCCCGCTGCTGCCCCAGCCCTGGGCTCCCCCCACCAGTGCCTCCCCCCGCCCACACCTCCTGCCTCCCCAGCCCTGGGTCACTAGTAACGCTCTCAGGGCAGGTCATTCAGCAGGAATTTTGGATGTGCACAAAACACAGACAGGATTGGTTCCCATATGGTTACAGAGCTGCAGTAAAGTGGAACAATTTTCAGCTTGTGTGATTGCAGGATATCTGGATGCCTATTATAAGCCTGTCCTCCATAAATGAGGAAAAGTTGAGGTGCCTTTATTATTCTTTTGTTCCACTCTTTCTTTCTATGGGGAATTTGCCTATGCAACATCACTGTCTTCCTTAAACAAACAAAAAGGCAATGGCTGCTGAAAATAGCAATTCCAGTTCCAATATGCATTTCTTGCTCAATTTTATCCTGCTTTTTCTACAGCAAGTTACAGTGGATCAGTATATTTGATTGGGGAGAAATGAAGTAACAGCTGCCCAAACTGAGCTTGAGCACTCCTGAATCCTGAGGTGTTCAAATCTGGAAGGCAGGCGCTGGGGGGGGGGAGCGGGGGCTGTGGGCTCCACGGGGGAGTATGGCAGCAATGTGTCTGGAGCTGCATGGAGCCAGACACGCTGGTCTGAGTGGCACGGTAAGGGGGCTGGGGTTGGAGAAGGGTAGGGGTTCGGGGGCAGTCAGGGGACAGGCAGCAGTATGGGAGTCCCAGGGGTTTGTCAGGGGACAGGTAGGGAGTGGGGTCCTAGGGGAAGTTGGGGGGATCTCAGGAGGGGGCAGCTGGGGACAAGGAGAAGGGAGGCTTAGACAGGGGCTGGGGTCCCAAGGAGCAGTTAGGGGCAGGGGTCATGGGATGGGGAAATCACGGTTCAAGGAGCAGCGGCATTTAGATAGGGGGTGGGGTCATGGGAGAGGGATATCAGGAGAAAAGGAACAGAGGTGTTAGATAGGTGGTGTGGGTCCTGGGGGGCAGTTAGGGCAGGGGTCCATGGAGGGGGCAATCAGCAGCCGCGGGCAGGGATTCAAAGGGCTCTGGGCTGCCCTCCGCTGCGGGCAGCGCAGAGCCCTTTGATTCCCGCCGAGGCTGGAATTTAAAGGGCTCTGGGCTCTCGCAGCTACGCCAACCCAGAGCCCTTTGATTGCCCGCCACCGCTGCTGAGATTTAAAGGGCTCTGGGCTCCCCGCGGCTGCAGGCAGCCCAGAGCCCTCTGACTCCTGGCCATGGCTGGGATTCAAAGGGCTCTGGGCTGCCCTCCGCTGCGGGCAGCGCAGAGCCCTTTGATTCCCCGCCGAGGCTGGAATTTAAAGGGCTCTGGGCTCCCCGCAGCTACGGCCAACCCAGAGCCCTCTGACTCCTGGCCACGGCTGAGATTTAAAGGGCTCTGGGCTCCCCGTGGCTACGGGCAGCCCAGAGCCCTTTGATTGCCCGCCACCGCTGCTGAGATTTAAAGGGCTCTGGGCTCCCCGCGGCTGCAGGCAGCCCAGAGCCCTCTGACTCCTGGCCATGGCTGGGATTCAAAGGGCTCTGGGCTGCCAGCAGAGTGCTGTGGGGGGGGGATTCAGAATCCCCCCACGGGCCGCACAGTGAGGCTCCGTGGGCCGCATGTTGTGCAGGCCTGGTCTAGTCCTTACTCCGGAAAACCTGCACGTGCTTTGTACAAACTTGTGTCTGGCTCAGTCAATCAATCCGGCTGGGGCAGCCTGGCCGTGTTCTCTGAGTATCCCTTTTGCCAAATCACTAACCTACAAAATAATCACGAAACAAAACAGAACATTTCGCGTTTGATATTTTGGAACAATATTTTGGTTTCCTGGTTCAGGAAGACTCCAGTTAAACATCTCCTTTGGTTTTATTTTAAACAGTCAACAACCTTTCCAAATGCTCAAAATTGAAGCAAAATATTTGGGTTTGGGTTGAACAAACCGTTTCATTTGCCCTGAAATGATTATTTAAGACGCTTATTTACTTTTCAATCAAGGGAACATTTTGGGGAAAAGGGGGTTGGTTTTGGTTTTGATTCAGTTCAAAGTAACACCCCCCCCGGGTTTTCAGGCTTGGCGGTGAAATGAAAACCCGTCCCTGTCTCGGTGCTTGCCCAGCCTGCCCGTGCCCCTCCCGCCGGGCTGCGATCAATGGTAACAGCCCAGTGACCCAGGGGCGCAATCCGGAGCGAACCCCAGAGGTCTGAGCCCCCCGTCAGTCACCTGTGGGCTGCGGGAGAATTTGGCCAGGAGGGTTTAACGAAGTGACGTCAGGTGCCCGGCTCGGGGCGCGTGGAGCCCTCGGCATGGACACCAGGGCGGCTGCAAGAGCCTGGCCATTGCTCGCCCCGCAGCCCGGCCGGGGCCTGCTGCTCCCTGGGTGCACGCGCTGGCGGGAGCCTTCACTCGGATTGCTGGGAACACTGGAAGGGGGCGGGGTATCAGCTGGCTGCAGGTTGCCCTCGTTGTGCATTAAAAGGCCCAAGGCTCTGCGAGTGAGTCAGCTGCGCGGTGCCCACTGACCCAGCTAAGGACCTGCCCAGGGCTTTAGAGAGCTGGGTTTGCCCGGAGCTGACTTATAACCAGTCTTGGGGGTGAGACAACGAAGGGTCTAGAACAGCAGCGTCCAACCTGCCGGGGGGGACGACCCCGGTGGCCCCTGAGTATGTGCCATGCCCCATGGTGTCAGAGTGTCACTGCAGAGTGCGGGGGTGGCTCCCCCGGGGAGCCCGGAACCCCTGTCCCTTGCCTGCTGCAGCTGCTCACCGGCGCCCCCGCTGGCTGCCTGTTGCACTGCCCTAGAGGGGCAGAAAGCAGCTGGCTGCTCCATTGGCTGCAGAAGCCTCTGGAGAGCAGGATACAGGAGCTCCACTGGCTCTGCCTGAGCCTATGGGAGCCCCTAGTGCAGGCTGGCTCCCCTTCCCCACGCAGCCACTCTGGGCAGCGGGAAAGAGACGCTGAGAGCAAAGAGCCAGCCACACTCCCCAGTTCTCTGCCCCAGACTGGGCTTGAACCCAGGGGCTGCTCTAACTTGTTCCAGCTGGCCAGGGCCACCTGCCATCTGGAGACAGCTGAGCACAGCACGCCCCAGGCCTCCCGTCCTGCCCCAATATGCCTCTGGCGCCAGGAGCTGTAGGGGAGGACACGTAGGGCCCTGCTACGCTGGTGGGGGCTTCCCTACGCAGGCAGAATCCCCACAGGGGCCTGTGTGTATGTGTGGGTGGGGGGTTCTGCACCACCTGGGCAGCACAAAGGGGCAGGCCAGCCAGGAATCTGCCCCAGGGCACTGACTGCAACTCGGCTTTGGAAATAATGGGCCTGGCCTCACTCTGAAAAGGTTGGACAGCACAAGAGTGAAGGGACAGATCATGGCAGTGGTGGCACTTGGAACCAAGAGGAAGTTTAGCGAAGGTAAAAGGTTTGTGTGTGTGAGAGAGCGTGTGTATGTGTGTGCATGGGCGTGTGTGTATGTGTGTGCACATGAGCGTGTACATGCATGTGTGTGAGTGTGTGTGTGCGCATGTGTGCACATGTGTGCCTGAGTGTGTGAGTGCATGTTCACGCGTGCATGTGTGTGTGTGAACACGTGTGTGTGTGTGTGTGCACATGCATGTGTATGTGAGTGTGTGTGCATATTTGTGTGCATGTGGAGGTGTGTGTATGTGAGAGAACATGTGTGTGTCCATGTGGATGTGTGTGAGTGTGCGCGTGCATCAGCTCAGCACTCAGTGTCTCTGCACTGTGCCAAGCCTAGACCGCGTGAGGCGGTGTTTATGCCAGTTGAACTAATCAAGCTTTCCCCCAGGTTACCTACCTCTAGATTAACTCAAAGCACTGAAACAAACACATCTGCATCCGAAGTGGGTATTCACCCACGAGCTCATGCTGCAAAACATCTGTTAGTCTATAAGGTGCCACAGGATTCTTTGCTGCTTCTACAGAACCAGACTAACACGGCTACCCCTCTGATACTTGACATCTGCAATGACAGTATTTCTTATTATTATTCTGTTCAGTTGAAGCACATAGGAAGATATACCCTTAATTTCTATTTGCCAACATCTGTAATGCAGCCTCGAAGCTGCTTAACTAAGTGTTGTTAAATAAGGGTAAAATTCTGCTCTGTGCTAGCTAAGTGCATCCTTATTAGGCAACTTCTGAGTTGCTCCCCAGGTCCTTTTTCCTTGGCTGGCAGAGAGGTGGGGCACAGGAATTGTGGCAGCTTCTCCTGAGGATCCTTGTGTCTCTACCCTGCAGAAGGAAACGCCTAATTCCATGAGCTGAACTCAACAGAAAATACACCAAGATTACCCAGAAACCCAAACTAACAGAAAGGAAAGTGCCCACTTACCATTGGGACAAATGTTCATCTCCCCTCTTAGGGTTTGCTTGTGTCTGTGGGATTAAGAGATCCAAGCCACATAACTCATTTGTCTGCGGAAGGTACCTTTCAGTTCAGCATCCCAAGGTGAGCAGACACAATTAGCATCATGTAATGTACAGTGAGCGGCAGCAGCATGTGCTCAGTCTCCTCCAAATACCCTGTCAGTAGTCGAATAGCACTTCGGGGACGTCTACACTGCGATAAAAACCCAGCGGCACCGAGTCTCAAAGCCCAGGGCAGCTGGCTTGGCCTTGTGGGGCTCCAGCAGGGATACAAAATTCCCGTCTGGATGTTTGGGCTCCAGCTGGAGCCCAGGCTCTGAAGCCCACCCCCTCGCAGGGTCTCAGAGTCCAATTTGCAGCTTGAGCCCGAACATCCATACTGCAATTTTATAGCTCTGCAGCCCAAGCCCCAGTCAGGTGACCTGGACCAGCTGTGGCTGTGCCGGGCGCCTTTTACTGTAATGTAGACATACCCTGAGGCCCTGAGCCTGCAAATACATGGCTGTTCATGTGAGGCCCTTAGTGACTTCGAACACGCTGGGTGAAGGTGGAGCCTTTGTGTCAGTGTTTGCAGGAGCAGGGTCTTCGTTCTCAGAGAACTATTCTTATTTTCCTCAAGACTGATGGGAATACAATCTAGCAGAAACAAGGATCTCCTAGAAAGTTTCCATCAATGTCAGGACCACCAAATAATCCTGAATATGCATAACAGCAAATCAATGCAAATGAGTAGCCCCGTGCCTCATCGTCAGGGGCGTGCAGTGACATTGCAGCAACTTTGTAGGTGGCAGATAAAAAAATAGCTCCGTTCTATCAGGGATGATTCATCCCTACACTTGCATGCCTTGTGTACTGAGCTCTACACTGGCCTGCCTTGTTAGTCTTCTATGAGTAGATCAACTCACCTCAAGAACTCAACAATGTTTCCATATAGCTAGAGTCTAATTGATCTCATCTGCACATGTGAAGTTTTAGTAGATGCATAGTATCCGAATGCAAACTTCAAAGAACTATGTTAAACATCTATAGTGCATTTAATCTAATCAACTGCCAGAACGTACAATGGCCTGATGTCTCAGTAATTATTGAATTGTTGAGTCGTGCAAAGAGAGATGCTCCCTTCTGTACTTACATAATGGCAAGGCCCCATTAAAACCTGAGGTATTCAGTTCAACATTTGCATGTCTTTTCAGTGATGTTCCACGAAATGGCATCCTCCGTACGCTTTCAGGGGCCCGAGAGAATCCTCCAGGGGGTTCAATCTGCAGCCAGGTGAACCATGTTTTAATTCTGGGCCATGCAATGCATGTGTTGCATATATCGATGGCATGCCCCTGCCCATTTTATATGCATTAGCATTAAAGAATTATGTCAGAGTAGCAGCTGGATGCCTGAATTAGGATGAGGCACGTGCTGTGCTAGGTGCTGTATAAACACTTATGGTGCCATGGCCCCACCCCAAGAATCTTGCAGTCAACAGACCAGTAGTTTTTATGGGTTAACCTAGGTCTAACACAGGATTTGATTCTAAGGGCCACATTAAAAAATAATAATTGTTGCCTAAATTGTAGTTGCAACCTCTGCATATGGAAGTCCTGCATTTGTGCCCATATTTATGCATTTTGCCTCCATGAGAAAATGCAGATATTGTATCCTGCATGTGCCACAAGTGTGGACGCGACAGAAGCATATGCCCATTTTACAGGTACACACTGCTAAGGCACAGCGGGTCAGAGCCTGCGCCCTTTGAGCTCTCTGGAAAGCTGCCGCTGATGACAGTGAGTGCAGGATCAGGCCCGTGTTGGGCACCTAGGGAAATGAGGCAGCCCCCTGAACTCCAGCATTAATTACATTTTTGCCTGGTGATAAATTGCATCTGAATGCAAATTAATAAAAACAGAAGTTAAAAAGCAAGCCCCTTCCCCTGCTGTCACAGTACTGGCCTGCTCGCTCCTGTGAACACAGCAGTGTAGAATTGCTAGAGAATCTTGCCTCCACCCAGCAGGGACACATGACCTTGTGCAATGGAGAGGAGAGTTGCCTTTCCCAGGGGAGGCCTGCCTGGGCCTGCAACTGCGCAGATATAATGACAAGAAACAGAAGGTCTGAACTTTTTTTCCACTTAATAACAAACTGGCTTCAATTAATATAAACAACTTTCCTTAACCCCTCCACAAGGCAGGACAGATGAGTCATGCACTTGAACAAAAATGCTTTTTAGCAAATGCGTTTTAGAGTAATTGAAGTAATTACCCTGAGAGTGAGAAAACACAACTCCAGGAATGCCATTGGATGTGCGCCAGCGTGTACCACCCAGCAAAAGAGCTGGCAGCCGTCCGTCTGTCCATCCATACGCTGATGGTCTTGGGCACTGCACTGGGATTCAGGAGACTGAATGAGGGAGGGAACCTAGTGAGAGAGGATGTGGAGAAAGCTAGTGTACTCAATGCTTTTTTTGCCTCTGTCTTCACAGACAAGGTCAGCTCCCAGACAGCTGCACTCTGCAGCACGGTATGGGGAGGAGGTGACCAGCTCTCTGTGGAGAAAGAAGTAGTTCGGGGCTATTTAGGAAAGCTGGACGAGCACAAGTCCATGGGGCCGGATGCGCTGCATCCGAGGGTGCTAAAGGAGTTGGCCGATGAGATTGCAGAGCCATTGGCCATTATCTTTGAAAAATCATGGCGATCGGGGGAGGTCCCGGATGACTGGAAAAAGGCTAATGTAGTGCCCATCTTTAAAAAAGGGAAGAAGGAAGATCCAGGGAACTATAGGCCAGTCAGTCTCACCTCAGTCCCTGGAAAAATCATGGAACAGGTCCTCAAGGAATCAATCCTGAACCACTTAAAGGAGGGGAAAGTGATCAGGAACAGTCAGCATGGATTCACCAAGGGCAAGTCATGCCTGACTAACCTAATTGCCTTCTATGATGAGATAACCGGCTCTGTGGATGAGGGGAAAGCAGTGGATGTGCTATTTCTGGACTTTAGCAAAGCTTTTGATACGGTCTCCCACAGTATTCTTGCCAGCAAGTTAAAGAAGTATGAGCTGGATGAATGGACGGTAAGGTGGATAGAAAACTGGCTAGAGGGTCGGGCTCAACGGGTAGTGATCAATGGTTCCATGTCTAGTTGGCAGCCGGTATCAAGTGGGGTGCCCCAAGGGTCGGTGCTGGGGCTGGTTTTATTCAATATCTTCATTAACGATCTGGAGGATGGTGTGGACTGCACCCTTAGCAAGTTTGCAGATGACACTAAACTGGGAGGAGTGGTTGATACGCTGGAGGGTAGGGATAGAATACAGAGGGACCTAGACAAATTAGAGGATTGGGCCAAAAGAAATCTGATGAGGTTCAACAAGGACAAGTGCAGAGTCCTGCATTTAGGACGGAAGAATCCCATGCACTGCTACAGACTAGGGACCGAATGGCTGGGCAGCAGTTCTGCAGAAAAGGACCTAGGGGTTACAGTGGACGAGAAGTTGGATATGAGTCGACAGTGTGCCCTTGTTGCCAAGAAGGCTAATGGCATTTTGGGTTGTATAAGTAGGGGCATTTCCAGCAGATCGAGGGATGTGATCATTCCCCTCTACTCAGCACTGGTGAGGCCTCATTTGGAGTACTGTGTCCAGTTTTGGGCCCCACACTACAAGAAGGATGTGGATAAATTGGAGAGAGTCCAGCGGAGGGCAACAAAAATGCTTAGGGGGCTGGAGCACATGACTTATGAGGAGAGGCTGAGGGAACTGGGATTGTTTAGTCTGCAGAAGAGAAGAATGAGGGGGGATTTGATAGCTGCTTTCAACTACCTGAAAGGGGGTTCCAAAGAGGATGGATCTAGACTGTTCTCAGTGGTAGAAGATGACAGAACAAGGAGTAATGGTCTCAAGTTGCAGAGGGGGAGGTTTAGGTTGGACATTAGGAAAAACTTTTTCACTAGTAGGGTGGTGAAGAACTGGAATGGGTTACCTAGGGAGGTGATGGAATCTCCTTCCTTAGAGGTTTTTAAGGTCAGGCTTGACAAAGCCCAGGCTGGGATGATTTAGTTGGGTTTGGTCCTGCTTTGAGCAGGGGGTTGGACTAGATACCTCCTGAGGTTCCTTCTAACCCTGAGATTCTATGATTCAGTTCCTGGTTCTACCACAGGCTTCTTGTGTGACCTTGGATAGACCTGTGACACCAGCAGGCCAGGTGCCAGTTCCTGCCAAGGTCCCCCTGTCTCAACTAGACACTGACAGATGCAGAGCTGGAATCCGCTTGACTCACTCGTGGGTTCATATCAATAAAATCGGTATTATCAAGAGTTTCGGGTTAGGCTCTATTGAGAGTTGGGAGTTGCTGGATGAATTCATCTCACTTGTAATATCCGTGTTCCACGTGGTCATGTAATATTGGAGCGGGTGTCGTGAGAGCCTCTGTGACTGTCTGAACTGCCATGCAGGAGAGGGACGTTAATGAGTGTGAAGAGCGCTCTTCTGCAGAAATTGTTACGCCCCTTCCGAAAGCGGAGACCCATCGATACCAGACAGGCTAGGGGTGGGGCTTACAGCTGGGAACTCCCTACATCTGGAGTGAGAAACCATCAGCAAAAGGACTACAGCTCTTTTTGTTACTCCACCCTCCTCCCCGGACATGAGTCATGCAAGTGGACCCCTCTCATCCGCTGAGTATGAGCACATGGCAGGGGGGGGCAAAAACCCCAAACCAAAGGGATTAAGGAGCTCTGTGCTGCTGGAATTCTGGGGTGGGATGCAAGGTGTTTCTAGGCAAAAGCAGGAGATCCCCAGCCACTTAGCCTGGGTTAGCTCTAACAGTCAAACAGAGCTTGCAGATGTGCCAGAAGCCTCTGTTACCTTTTGAAACCTAAGACTGTAACTCATTCATGTGCCTCTGTTTGCTTTAACTTTGTAAATAATTCTCTAGTTTCCTTTTCCTATTTAATAAATCTGTATATAGTTTATTCTAGGGTTGGCTACAAACATTGTCCTTGGTATGAGATCTAAGGCCCAACTGAGCTGAGGTAAGTGACTGGTCCCTTGGGATTAGAAATAGCCGGAATATTGCTGTGATTCTTGCGGTAAGGGGCCCCCTGTCACACAGATGTGCTCACCTGGGTGGCAAGACAGACTGGAGCACCCGGGGACTGTCCAGGACTCTGTGTTAAGCCTGGTAAAGAGCCTGAGGAGTTTGCACTGGGTGCAGTTGGTTGGTTAAATCTGATAATTCTGATCTTTATTATGGTGTCCCCCAGTTTGCCGGGTGCTGAAGTCAGACGTACTGGCCTGTAATTGCCAGGATCACCTCTGAAGCCTTTTTAAAAATTGGTGTCACATTAGCTCTCCTCCAGCCATCTGGCACAGAAGCTGATGTAAATGACAGGTTACAGACTACGGCTAGTAGTTCTGCAATATCACATCTGAGTTCCTGCAGAACTCTTGGGTGAATCCCATCTGGTCCTGGTGACTTATTGCTGTTTAGTTTATCAATTTGTTCCAAAACCTCCTCTAGTGATGCCTCTGTGTGGTACAGTTCTTCAGATCTGTCACCTAAAAGAATGGCTCAGGTGTAGGAATCTCCCTCAGATCCCCTGCAGTGAAGACCAATTCAAAGAATTCTTTTAGTTTCTCCAAAATGGCCTTATTGTCCTTGAGTGCTCCTTTAGCATCTCAATCGTCCAGTGGCCCCACTGGTTGTTTGGCAGGCTTCCTGCTTCTGATGGACTTAAAAAACATTATGTACCATAAAATATACCATTTTATGTAATAAATTTTATGTTAGTTTATGTGTCTTTTGCTAGTTGTTCTTCAAATTCTTTCTTGGCCTGTCTAATTATACTTTTACACTTGACTTGCCAGAGTGTTTGCTCCTTTCTATTTTCCTCAGTAGGATTTGACTTCCAATTTTTAAAGGATGCCTTCTGGCCTCTAACCACTTCTTTTACTTTGTTGTTTAGCCATGGTGGCACTTTTTTGGGTCTCTTACTATGTTTTTTAATTTGGGGTACACATTTAATTTGAGCCTATATTGCATCTTATTTAAATGTTTCCATGCAGCTTGCGGGCATCTCACTTTTGTGACTGTACTTTTAAATTTCCCTTTAAATTAAATGTGTGGGGTAAAACAGCTGAGATCTGCCCCACATCTCCTGGAGACAGTTTAGTTGAATGGTTCAATGGGACTCCAAAAACTATGTTGGGGTATATGCAAATGAGAGGGACAAGTGACTGGGATGAAATGCTCCCTAGTCATTAATTGCTTGTGAGGTGCCCCAAAGCCCATTGCGTTTGCCCCATTTGACCTCCTGTATGGGGAGTGAGAGAGGTCCTCTGGATCTCACGGGAAGGCGGCACTGAGACAGAGGGGACAGTGACTGAATAGGTAAAGATTTAGAGCCTATGATGGAGGAGGTTTAAATGAACCTCACTAAAGCCAAGCTGTACAGGAAGCATGATATTGTGATGTCCCAGCTCTCGAACCCAAGCCTGGGAGGCCCCAGACAGCTGCTGCAGCCTAGTCTCCACCCAGTGTCTGCTGAAACCTGCTGGGCCGAGGAGCTAGTAGGACTATAGCCGTAGCCAAAACACTACCCACGGGAGCCCTGATTGGAGGATCATCCGGCTCCACCGACTGGTCCAACCATGCTATTTAAGCCAGAAGGAGGCTGCCTCACCGCCGCCTTTGCCCTATTCCCACCATGCTCCTGCTCTGTGCTTGATCCTTGCATCTCCTCCAATTCCTGCCCTTACCCCTCGCCTCCAATCACGTGTTGCCAGTCCTGGTTCCGACCCCAGCCTCCAACTTCTGACCCTGTCTCTGGCTTGACCCCTGGCTCCAGTAACTGGCAGGAGACTCTGGCGCTGAGCCTTGGTTTCATTCCCCACCCTGGACGCCTGCTCTGCCCACTAGGCCAGACCCACTCCAGTCCATATCAGGTATGATCACAATTCCTGTGTTGCCTGATCTATTGAGTAAGGGATTCATTTGGTTTCCCCAATTAACACTCTGTAATTTGGTAGTGTCTTGTCCCAAGATCAAGGCCAGGGTTATCAGAATTACTGCTGTGGGAGCCCGATGGGACACAACCACCACAACAGTCACACTCGGGGAAGTAACTAAAAGTTTTATTATTACAATGATCAGTCCAATGAGTCAAACAATCCAAACAAGCAAAGTGAGGTAGTACAACACTGTAGAGCAACCCCACAATTACACATCTGTCCTCCCACTATCCTTGGGGGCTCTAGAGACTGAGACAGGTCCTAGGCTGGCTCCAGTATTGCCAATGCAGCACTCCAATGGCTGTACTAGGGACCAGATGTTCTGTAGGCCTCGATGTCCCTCATGCAAATGTACGCATTGCTCTTCCCTCCTTACCAAATCTTAACTTCCTCACCCTCATCATGTCGGGGTGTCCTTGTCCTCTAGATTAGTATATTCATTAGGTTAAACTCATTAACATATACGTCTGTCGGATTACCATACTTAGGTGCAGTTAACATCTACTAATATTCCCCTCCAAAAATACCCTAAACTGGTACAAACTGTCTTCTTGCAGTTACCTGTCAGCCATCTGCACCACTTCTAATGCCATCTTGTGACTTATAGTCACGTTCGTTTACTCACTTATCCTAACTTATTAAGTAACTACAGCTACTTAGGCTGTGAGCCTTATACTTAGGGCTCTTGATTAATCGCAGTTAACTCACGCGATTAACTAAAAAAAAATTAATCGCGATTAAAAAAATTAATTGCGATTAATCGCACTGTTAAACAATAGAATACCAACTGAAACTTATTAAATATTTTTAGATGTTTTTCTACATTTTCAAATATATTGGTTTCTATTACAACACAGAATACAAAGTGCACAGTGCTCACTTTATATTTTTATTACAAATATTTGCACTATAAAAATGATAAAAGAAATAGTATTATTAAAGCAGCAAAGAGTCCTGTGGCACCTGATAGACTAACAGACGTATTGGAGCATGAGCTGTGGGTGAATACTCACCGTCGGATGCATGTAGTGGAAATTTCCAGGGGCAGGTATATATATGCAAGCAAGAAGCAGGCTAGAGATAACGAGGTTAGTTCAATCAGGGAGGATGAGGCCCTCTTCTAGCAGCTGAGGTATGAAAACCAAGGGAGGAGAAACTGGTTCTGTAGTTGGCAAGCCATTCACAGTCTTTGTTTAATCCTGAGCTGATGGTGTCAGATTTGCAGATGAACTGAAGCTCAGCAGTTTCTCTTTGAAGTCTGGTCCTGAAGTTTTTTTGCTGCAGGATGGCCACCTTTAAATCTGCTATTGTGTGTCCAGGAAGGTTGAAGTGTTCTCCTACAGGTTTTTGTATATTGCCATTCCTAATGTCTGATTTGTGTCCATTTATCCTTTCATGTAGGCACTGTCCAGTTTGGCCGATGTACATAGCAGAGGGGCATTGCTGGCATATGATGGCATATATTACATTGGTGGACGTGCAGGTGAATGAACCGGTGATGGTGTGGCTGATCTGGTTAGGTCCTGTGATGGTGTCACTGGTGTAGATATATGGGCAGAGTTGGCATCGAGGTTTGTTGCATGGATTGGTTCCTGAGCTAGAGTTACTATGGTGCGGTGTGCAGTTATTGGTGAGAATATGCTTCAGGTTGGCAGGTTGTCTGTGGGCGAGGACTGGCCTGCCACCCAAGGCCTGTGAAAGTGTGGGATCATTGTCCAGGATGGGTTGTAGATCCCTGATGATGCGTTGGAGGGGTTTTAGCTGGGGACTGTATGTGATGGCGGTGGAGTTCTGTTGGTTTCTTTCTTGGGTTTGTTTTGCAGAAGGAGGCTTCTGGGTACACGTCTGGCCCTGTTGATCTGTTTCCGTATTTCCTCGTGCAGGAATTGTAGTTTTGAGAATGCTTGGTGAAGATTTTGTAGGTGTTGGTCTCTGTCTGAGGGGTTGGACCAGATGCGGTTGTACCTCAGTGCTTGGCTGTAGACAATGGATCGTGTGGTGTGCCCGGGATGGAAGCTGGAGGCATGAAGGTAGGCATAGCGGTCAGTGGGTTTTCGGTATAGGGTGGTGTTAACATGACCATCACTTATTTGCACCGTGGTGTCTAGGAAGTGGACCTCCCATGTAGATTGGACCAGACTGAGGTTGATGGTGGGGTGAAAGCTGTTGAAATCGTGGTGGAATTTTTCCAGAGTCTCCTTCCCATGGGAAGTTCACCTCATACAAGCACTGTAGTGCAATCTCTTTATTGTGAAAGCTTAACTTACAAATGTAGATATTTTGTTACATAACTGCACTCAAACAATGTAAAACTTTAGAACCTATAAGTCCACTCAGTCCTACTTCTTATTCAGCCAATCACTAAGACAAACAAGTTTATTTACATTTATGGGAGATAATGCTGCCTGCTTCTTATTTACAATGTTACCTGAAAGTGAGAACAGCTGTTCGCCTGGCACTTTTGTAGCTGGCGTTGCAAGGTATTTACGTGCCAGATATACTAAACATTCATATGCCCCTTCATGCTTCGACCACCATTCCAGAGGACATTCTTCTTCCATGCTGATGATGCTAGTTAAAAAAATAATGCATTAATTAAATTTGTGACTGAACTCCTTGGGAGAGAATTGTATGTCTCCTGTTCTGTTTTACCTATGTTCTGCCATATATTTCATGTTATAGCAGTCTCGGATGATGACCCAGCACATATTCATTTTAAGAACAATTTCACAGCAGATTTCTCAAAATGCAAAGAAGGTACCAATGTGAGAGTTCTAAAAATAGCTACAGCACTCGACCCAAGGTTTAAGAATCTGAAGTGCCTTCTAAAATCTGAGAGGGACGAGGTGTGGAGCATGCTTTGAGAAGACTTAAAAGAGCAACACTCTGATGCAGAAATGATAGAACCTGAACCACCAAAAAAGAAAATTAACCTTCTGCTGGTGGCATCTGACTCAGATGATGAAAATGAACATGCGCCGGTCCACACTGCTTTGGATCGTTATTGAGCAGAACCTGTCGTCAGCATTGACACATGTCCTCTGGAATGGTGGTTGAAGCATGAAGGGATGTATGAATTTTTAGCGCATCTGGCAGGTAAATATCTTGCGACACTGGCTACAACAGTGCCATGCGAACATCTGTTCTCACTTTCAGGTGACATTGTAAACAAGAAGCAGGCAGCATTATCTCCTGCAAATTGTAACCAAACTTGTTTGTCTGAGCGATTGGCTGAACAAGAAGTAGGACTGAGAGGACTCCAGGTAGGGGCGAAAGTAAGTTAAAGGACTTACCGGTATGCTGGAGTTCTGAGCAGGGGCGTGGCCTCAACTGGAAGAGGCGTGGCCTCAACCAGAAGAAGCAGGACCTTTAAATCAAGATTTAAAGGCCCCAGGGCTCCAGCTGCAGCTGGGAGTCCCAGGGCCTTTAAATCACCCCCGGAACTACCAGCTGCAGAGGTGGCTGGGAGTTCTGGGGCTTGGGTGATTTAAAGGGCCCGGAGCTCTGGCTGCCACTACCACAGTGGAGCTCCGGGCCCTTTAAATCGCCGCTGGAGCCCTGTCACCGCTACCCCGGGGCTTTGGCAGCCGGGCTCAGGCAGCAATTTAAAGGGCCTGGGGCTCCAGCGGCGGGGAGCCCCTGACCCTTTAAATCGCCGCCCAAGCCCTGCTGCTGGAGCCCCGAGGTAGCGGCGTGGGGATTGAAAGGATCAGGGGCTCTGGCTGCTGCGAGGAGCCCCGGACCCTTTAAAACACCGCCCGAGCCCTGCCGCCGGAGCCCTGGGGTAGCAGCAGCAGGGCTCCCATGTGGATTTAAAGAGCCGGGCTCCCGCAGTGGCAGGAGCCCAGGGCCCTTTAAATCACCCCCAGAGTCCTGCCTCTGGGGCTCCGGCAGCTGGGCTTGGGAGGTGATTTAAAGGGCCCTGGACTCCAGCCAGTGCAGGGAGCCCTGGGCCCTTTAAATTGCCAGCCTGGGGAAGCCAGTCCGGTCTGGCACGGCGCACCGTACCGTACCGTACCAGCTTACTTTCACCTCTGACTTCAGCTCTAAAGTTTTACATTGTTTTATTTTTGAATGCAGTTATTATTTGTACATAATGCTACATTTCTAAGTTCAACTTTCATGATAAAGAGATTGCACTACAGTACTTGTAATGGGGGAATTGAAAAATACTATTTCTTTTGTTTTTTACACTGCAAATATTTGTAATAAAATAAAGTGAGCACTGTACACTTTGTATTCTGTGTTGTCATTGAAATCAATATATTTGAAAATGTAGAAAACATCCAAAAATATTTAAATGAATGGTATTCTATTGTATTTAACAACGCAATTAATCACACGATTAATCACGATTTTTTTAATCACATGATTAATCACGATTAATTTTTTTAATTGCTTGACAGCCCTGCTTATACCTATGCTAACGGCTAAGCTATTCTTGTAGGCCTAGGCCTATAGGTCTCTTGCATTCCTGTGGTCAGTTCCTTACCCTTTTATCGTCTCCATACTGTGTAAGTGTCAGTGCTGTGTGGGTGTGTACTCACTGCCTGGGCTACACCCGTGAACGCTCATTTGATGTGGGGTTTTGCCCAGCAAAAGGTACAAAATGCAAAACTCAAGGAGAGACCTTCCGAGGGTGCTGAGAGTGTGACTGAGGTTCCTCATAAGACGCAGCAATGCCACAGCAAAGTTGCTTCACAAATGATGCATGTCAGTAGGCTTAAAGCCTCTCTCCATAGAGAAGCCATTGTAAATATGATTTGTTGTGTGCAGGAGGATTCTGAGAGAGCTTCCCTCCTTGAGCTGTTGGTTGACTGCCATAGAGGGCAGTGAGGGTACGTCTACACTACGGGACTATTCCGAATTTGCATAAACTGGTTTTGTAAAACAGATTGTATAAAATCGAGTGCGTGCGGCCACACTAAACACATTAAATCGGTGGTCCGAGGCTAGCATCGACTTCTGGAGCGTTGCACTGTGGGTAGCTATTCCGTAGCTATCCCATAGTTCCCGCAGCCTCCCCTGCCCCTTGGAATTTCCGGGTTGAGATCCCAGTGCCTAATGGGGCAAAAATCATTGTTGCGGTGGTTCTGGGTAAATGTCGCCAGTCACTCCTTCCTCTGGGAAAGCAACGGCAGACAAGCATTTCACGCCTTTTTTCCCTGGATTGCCCTGGCAGATGCCATAGCATGGCAATCATGGAGCCTGTTTTGCCTTTTGTGACTGTCACCGTATGTGTACTAGATGCCGCTCACAGAGGCGATTCAGCAGCACTACACAGCAGCATGCTTTTGCTTTTGCATGACAGCAGAGATGGTTATCAGCCATACTGCACCATCTACCAATCCATAAATTGGTAAAAAGATGATCATGGCTACCAGTCGTTTTGCACTATTTGCTGCTGTCATAAGTGCCCCTGGCTGCTCTTAGCCAGGGGCTTAAAGTTAAAATTGGGAATGACTCCCAGAGTCAATCCCTCCTTTTTGGTATCTAAAAATAGAATCAGTCCTGCCTAGAATATGGGCAAGTGTACTAGAGAACCACTGTATCAGAGAGCACAGCTGCTCTGTGTCAGATCCAGCAGAAATTATGAGCTGTATGCTATTCAGAGGGGGTGCTCCTGCAACAACCCCACCTGTTGATTCCATTCTTCCCCCAGCCTTCCTGGGCTACTGTAGCATTGTCCCCCCACTTGTGTGATGAAGTAATAAAGAATGCAGGAATAAGACACACTGACTTGTTAGTGAGAAATGAGTGGAAGGCAGCCTCCAGCTGCTATGATAGTCCAGACAGGACAGTAAGGAGTGTGGAGGAGAGGAGCCCAGCATCCCTCTACTAGTCCAGGAGCAATTGAATCTTTTTTTTACACATGAAGGGTGGGGGCTGACAGAGCTCAGTCCCCCTGTTGCTATGACAACAATGGTTATCAGCCATACTGTACCATCTACCAGGAAAAATTAGGGCCAGGCACCCTTGATAGACCTCACCGATGCTAGTCTGCATGGTTACCAGTCCTTTTGCACTGCCCCTTTTGCCAATAGGCTGATGATGAGGACGGGTACCAGTCTTATTGCACCATCAGCCACCCATGGCGGGGCGAAGCAAGGATGTTGGTGTTGAGTGCTGCAGCATCGGGTCTATCTGCAGCATTCAGTAAAGATAGGGTGACATGTTAAAGAGTCAAGAGAGGATTGTTTTCCCTTTCACTTCTGGGGGTGGGTGGGTGAGGGGGTGCGTAAATTGCCGAGCTATGCCCTGACCCACTGCGGACACTGTGTTTGACCCTAGAAGCATTTGGAGCTCAGCCAAGAATGCAAATACTTTTCGGAGACTGCAGGAACTGTGGGATAGCTTGAGGCTCTCAATCCATGAGCATCCATTTGATTCTTTGGCTTTCCATTACGTTTGTCACGCAGCAGTGTGCTGAGCCCTGCTATGGCGTCTGTCTGGAGATTTTTTAAAAATGATTTTGAATTTCGTGTTCTGTAATGGAGCGCTGATAGAACAGATTTGCCTGCCCTTACAGCGATCACATCCGCATGGTCCATGCGGGAGCTCTTTCTTTAATTTGATTTTTAACTGCATCGCCACACGTGCTGATCTGAGCTCCACGCTAGGCAAACAGGAAATATTCAAAAGTTCGGGGCTTTTTCTGTCTATCTGGCCACTGCATCCGAGTTCAGATTGCTGTCCAGAGCGGTCAGTGGTGCACTGTGGATACCGCCGGAGGCCAATACCGTCGATCTGCGGCCACACTAACCCTATTCCGATATGGTAATTCCGATACTAGCGCTACTCCTCTCGTTAGGGAGGAGTACAGAAACCGGTTTAAAGAGCCCTTTATACCGATATAAAGGGCCTCTCAGTGTGGACGGGTGTGGCGTTAAATCGGTTTTACGCTCCTAAAACCGGTTTAAATGCCTAGTGTAGACCAGGCCTGTGATACGTACAGAGTTAACAGACTGAAAGGGCAGAAATGTCAGCTGTGCTGCAAAGAAACAAGCAGGTCTCTAGTATGCCAGGTTTGACTCAGAAGATGGTCTCGCATTGATGCTGGGACTCAGCCTGCCCCGAGTAGAGCCTCCCAAACCACTGGAGAAAGGCAGGAGCAGATTCGTAAAGAAATACCCAGTACGTTGGAAATGGAGCTATTAGAGTGGGACAGTTCCTGCGCCTCACTTGTGTTATGGTTCCTAAGGGAGCTGGGACTATACGGTTGCTGTCACAGTACCTGACAACTATCCTCTGCCCAGAATGGGTGACATGTTCGATACCTGAGGAAAGGCAAAGTACCTAGGTTGGTTAAAGGCTATTGGAAAATACCCTTAAACAGCAAAGCATGGAGAAAATCTACTTTCATTACTGATATGGGACTTTGTGAGTACAAAGTGTTACCTTTTGGGTTCATTAATGCAGGAGTCACTTTGCAGAGGCTCATTAATCAAGTGTTAAACAGATTACAAGATTTTGCATTGTAGCTATTGCAATATGTAGCAATTTGTGGTGATATCATAAAAACCATTTGGGAACTGTGGGAAACTTCTGAAAAAGGGGCAGCCTATACAGGAAGGATGGTCTCCACCTAAACAAAAATGGAACCAGACTTCTGGCACTTAAAATGAAAAAGGTCGTTGAGCAGTTTTTAAACTAAGGGCCGGGGAAACCCGACAGGTGCGGAGGAGCACGTGGTTTGGACAAAGACATCCCTTATGGGAGGTTCTACTAATGGAGATTCTCTATGTCCTAGTAAGGAGGAGAGGATGGAAGATAAAATACAGGTAGGCTCTGATGAGAAACAGTCAAATGAAAAAGAGTCCCATTCAATCACATCATGTAATGGCAGACAGCTAAAAAGTGACAAGTTCTTAAAGTGCTTATATACAAATGCTAGAAGTCTAAATAACAGGATAAGTGAACTAGAGTGCCTGGTATTAAATGAGGATATTCATAGAATCATAGAATCTCAGGGTTGGAAGGGACCTCAGGAGGTCATCTAGTCCAACCCCCTGCTCAAAGCAGGGCCAATCCCAACTAAATCATCCCAGCCAGGGCTTTGTCAAGCCTGACCTTAAAAACCTCTAAGGAAGGAGATTCCACCCTCCCTAGGAACCCATTCCAGTGCTTCACCACCCTACTAGTGAAAAGTTTTTCCTAATGTCCAACCTAAACCGCCCCCTCTGCAACTTGAGACCATTACTCCTTGTTCTGTCATCTTCTACCACTGAGAACAGTCTAGATCCATCCTCTTTGGAACCCCCTTTCAGGTAGTTGAAAGCAGCTATCAAATCCCCCCTCATTCTTCTCTTCTGCACACTAAACAATCCCAGGTCCCACAGCCTCCACTCATAAGTCATGTGCTCCAGCCCCCTAATACTTTTTGTTGCCCTCCGCTGGACTCTCTCCAATTTATCCACATCCGTCTTGTAGTGTGGGGCCCAAAACTGGACACAGCACTCCAAATGAGGCCTCGCCAGTGCTGAGTAGAGGAATGATCACATCCCTCGATCTGCTGGAAATGCCCCTACTTATACAACCCAAAATGCCATTAGCCTTCTTGGCAACAAGGGCACACTGTTGACTCATATTCAGCTTTTTGTCCACGAAACCCCTAGGTCCTTTTCTGCAGAACTGCTACCCAGCCATTCGGTCCCTAGTCAGGGCAGTGCATGGGATTCTTCCGTCCTAAGTGCAGGACTCTGCACTTGTCCTTGTTGACCCTCATCATATTTCTTTTGGCCCAATCCTCTAATTTGTCTAGGTCCTCTGTATCCTAGCCCTACCCTCCAGCGTATCAACCACTCCTCCCAGTTTAGTGTCATCTGCAAACTTGCTAAGGGTGCAGTCCACACCATCCTCCAGATCATTAATGAAGATATTGAAGAAAACCGGCCCCAGCACCGACCCTTGGGGCACTCCACTTGATACTGGCTGCCAACTAGACATGGAACCATTGATCGCTACCCGTTGAGCCCGACCATCTAGCCAGTTTTCTATCCACCTTACCGTCCATTCATCCAGCCCAGACTTCTTTAACTTGCTGGCAAGAATACTGTGGGAGACTGTATCAAAAGCTTTGCTAAAATCCAGAAATAGTACATCCACTGCTTTCCCCTCATCCACAGAGCCGGTTATCTCGTCATAGAAGGCAATTAGGTTAGTCAGGCATGACTTGCCCTTGGTGAATCCCTGCTGACTGTTCCTGATCACTTTCCTCCTTTAAGTGGTTCAGGATTGATTCCTTGAGGACCTGTTCCATGATTTTTCCAGGGACTGAGGTGAGACTGACTGGCCTGTAGTTCCCTGGATCTTCCTTCTTCCCTTTTTAAAAGATGGGCACTACATTAGCTTTTTTCCAGTCATCCGGGACCTCCCCCGATTGCCATGATTTTTCAAAGATAATGGCCAATGGCTCTACAATCTCATCGGCCAACTCCTTTAGCACCCTCGGATGCAGTGCATCCGGCCCCATGGACTTGTGCTCGTCCAGCTTTCCTAATAGCCCCGAACTACTTCTTTCTCCACAGAGAGCTGGTCACCTCCTCCCCATACCGTGCTGCAGAGTGCAGCTGTCTGGGAGCTGACCTTGTCTGTGAAGACAGAGGCAAAAAAAGCATTGAGTACACTAGCTTTCTCCACATCCTCTCTCACTAGGTTCCCTCCCTCATTCAGCAAGGGGCCCACACTTTCCTTGACTTTCTTCCTGTTGCTAACATACCTAAAGAAACCCTTCTTGTTACTCCTAACATCTCCGGCTAGCTGCAACTCCAAGTGTGATTTGGCCTTCCTGATTTCACACCTGCATGCCTGAACAATACTTTTATACTCCTCCTGGTTATTTGTCCAATCTTCCACTTCTTGTAAGCTGTTCTTTTGTGTTTAAGACGAGCAAGGATTTCACTGTTAAGCCAAGCTGGTCGCCTGCCATATTTACTTTTCTTCCTACACATCGGGATGGTTTGTTCCTGCAACCTCAATAAGGTTTCTTTGAAATACAGCCAGCTTTCCTCGACTCCTTTCCCCGTCATGTTATTCTCCCAGGGGACCTTGCCCATCAGTTCCCTGAGGGAGTCGAAGTCTGCTTTTCTGAAGTCCAGGGTCTCTGTTCTACTGCTCTCCTTTCTTCCTTGTGTCAGGATCCTGAACTCGACCATCTCATGGTCACTGCCTCCCAGGTTCCCATCCACTATTGCTTCCTCTACTATTTCTTCCCTGTTTGTGAGCAGCAGGTCAAGAAGAGCTTTTCCCCTAGTTGGTTCCTCCAGCACTTGTACCAGGAAATTGTCCCCTACACTTTCCAAAAACTTCCTAGATTGTCTGTGCACTGCTGTATTGCTCTTGTATTGATACAAGAGGCATCACAGAAACTTGGTGGAATGAGGATAATCAGTGGGACACAGTAATACCAGGGTAGAAAATATATCGGAAGATCAGAACAAGTCATGCTCGTGGGGGAGTGGCACTATATGCAGTGGTGAGCTGGAGCCGGTTCGCACCAGTTCACAAGAACCAGTTGTTAATGTAGAAGCCGGTGTAGAACCGGTTATTAAAGGGGCTGTTGGGTGGGCAAACTCCGGTCCACAGGCCACATCCGGTCCACGGGACCGTCCTGTCCTGCCCGCCTGAGCTCCCAGCTGGGGAGGGTCCCCGGGCCCCTCCCCTGCTCCCCCCCCCCGCAGAACTGCAGTGCACCATGCCACTGGCGCCAGTGCTCTGGGCAGCTCCTGCCACTTTGAGCAGCATGGGAAGGGGGCCGGGCCAGGGCTGGGAGGAGGGGTTGGATAAGGAGCAGGGAGCAGTTGGAGGGTGGAGGTTCTGGGGTTGGTCAGGGGACGGGAATGAGGGGGGGTTGGGTAGGTGTGGGAGTTCCAGGGTATGTTGGGGTGGTAGTGGATGGGGTCGGGGCAGTCAGGGGACAGGGAGCAGGGTGATTTGGGTAGGGGGTGGGGTCCTGGGGGTCAGTTAGGGTGGGGGGTCTCGGGAGGGGGTGGTCAGGGGACAAGGAGCGGGGGGGTTGATGGGTTGTGGGTTCTGAGGGGGCAGTCGGGGCAGAACGTGGGTTGGGGTCAGATGGGGAGACAGGCACGTGGGGCTTGTACTCACTGCGCGGTTCCTACCGGGTCTTCAGTGGCACTTCAGCGGTGGGGAGGGGTGTCTTCACTCGCTCTGGGTGAAGGACCCGCCACCGAAATGCCACTGAAAACCCGGAGCGAGAAGACCCCCACCGCCGAAGTGCCACCGAGGACCCGGTAGGGAACCGGTTATTAGGATTTTGGGAGCTCATCACTGAAGAAAACATAGAATCAAATGAAGTAAAAATCTTAAATGAAGCAAACTGTGCCATGGAATCTCTGTGGAGAGTGATTCCAGGCTTGACATGGAACTCAGGGATGTGGGTCTCACGGTAAAGGGGTCAAAGCGCAAAATGGGAGCTGCCAAAGTTCCTTACATAGATACTGGGCGAGGGGCGAATTTCTCCCGATCCCTGGAAAGTAGATGCTATTGGTAACTGGCCCATGGTCCAGAACAAAAAACAAGTCCAGTCTTTCGTAGGTTTGGTTAACTATTACCAGAGATCGGCAGGCAGTTTTAGTGATATTGTGTCTGCAATCACAGACTTGTGCAAAAAGCCAAAGCCAAATGAAATAGTTTGGGCAAAGGCTCGTCAGGAAGGTTTTGATAAAGTAAAGAAAACCTTATATGCAGTGGTGTTGTAGCCATGTCGGTCCCAGGATATTAGAGACAAGGTGGATGAGGTAATATCGTTTATTGGACCAACTTCTGTTGGTGAGAGAGACAAGCTTTTGAGACACACGAAGCCCTTCCGCAGGTCAGGGAAAGGTACCCTGAACATCACAGCTAAATGCCAGTGGAACACATTGGTTAGCATGAGTAGTTAGCACTTATTTGAAGGGACCATTCAAGGTAGAGTGGCCCGTTAATGCCTGTGCAGCCATAGGACAAAAAGTGGGGGTAATGGGTTAGAGATTGTTGTAATAAGCCATAAATCTAGTGCAGAGGAGAAGCAAAAAGCCTTTTGTAGGACATGGGGATATTAATGAAAACTTGGATCCTAATTTTGACTGAAAATCAGCTGTCAAAACCTGAATCCTTGGGAGAAAATCTACTTTATAAAATAGGAATGATGTTGTCAAGGTTCCTTCCCCATGCTGAACTCTAGGGTACAGATGTGGGGACCCACATGAAAGCCCCCAAGCTTATTCCTACCAGCTTAGATTAAAACCTGGTACGCTGCCACCACCAAGTGATTTAACAAGAAACAGGGACAGGACCACTTGGAGTTGCTCTTCCCCCAAAATATCCCCCAAGCCCTTACACCCCTTTCCTAGGAGGCTTGAGAATAATCTCCTAACCAATTGGTTACAACGTGATCAAAGACCCAAACCCTGGATCTTTGGACAATGGAAAAATCAGTCAGATTCTTAAAAGAAGGGTTTTATTAAAAGAAAAGGTAAAAATCATCTCTGTAAAATCAGGATGGAAAATAACTTTACAGGGTCATCAGATTCAAAGAGCCCAGAGGAACCCTCTAGCCTTAGCTTCAAAGTTACAGCAAAACAGGGATACCTCCCTCTAGCAAACGAACATTCACAAGTTGAGAAAACAAAGTTAAACCTAACACACCTGGCCTGGCTGTTACTTACAAGTTTGAAATATGAGAGACTGGTTCAGAAAGATTTGGAGAGCCTGGATTAAACATAAGAACATAAGAAAGGCCGTACCGGGTCAGACCAAATGTCCATCTAGCCCAGTATCTGTCTACCAACAGTGGCCAATGCCAGGTGCCCCTGAGGGAGTGAACCTAACAGGCAATGATCAAGTGATCTCTCTCCTGCCATCCATCTCCATCCTCTGACGAACAGATGCTAGGGACACCATTCTTACCCATCCTGGCTAATAGCCCTTTATGGACTTAGCCACCATGAATTTATCCAGTTTTAAACATTGTTATAGTCCTAGCCTTCACAACCTCCTCAGGTAAGGAGTTCCACAAGTTGACTGTGCGCTGCGTGAAGAAGAACTTCCTTTTATTTGTTTTAAACCTTCTGCCTATTAATTTCATTTGGTGACCCCTAGTTCTTGTATTATGTGAATAAGTAAATAACTTTTCCTTATCCACTTTCTCAACATCACTCATGATTTTATATACCTCTATCATGTCCCCCCTTAGTCTTCTCTTTTCCAAACTGAAGAGTCCTAGCCTCTTTAATCTTTCCTCATATGGGACCTTCTCTAAACCCCTAATCATTTTAGTTGCTCTTTTCTGAACCTTTTCTAGTGCTAGAATATCTTTTTTGAGGTGAGGAGACCACATCTGTACACAGTATTTGAGATGTGGGCGTACCATGGATTTATATAAGGGCAATAATATATTCTCAGTCTTATTCTCTATCCCCTTTTAATGATTCCTAACATCCTGTTTGCTTTTTGACCGCCTCTGCACACTGCGTGACATCTTTAGAGAACTATCCACGATAACTCCAAGATCTTTTCCTGACTCGATGTAGCTAAATTAGCCCCCATCATGTTGTATGTATAGTTGGGGTTATTTTTCCAATGTGCATTACTTTACATTTATCCACATTAAATTTCATTTGCCATTTTGTTGCCCAATCACTTAGTTTTGTGAGATCTTTTGAAGTTATTCACAATCTGCTTTGGTCTTAACTATCTTGAGTAGTTTAGTATCATCTGCAAACTTTGCCACCTCACTGTTTACCCCTTTCTCCAGATCATTTATGAATAAATTGAATAGGATTGGTCCCAGGACTGACCCTTGGGGAACACCACTAGTTACCCCTCTCCATTCTGAGAATTTACCATTAATTCCTACCCTTTGTTCCCTGTCCTTTAACCAGTTCTCAATCCATGAAAGGACCTTTCCTTTTATCCCATGACAGCTTAATTTACGTAAGAGCCTTTGGTGAGGACCTTGTCAAAGGCTTTCTGGAAATCTAAGTACACTATGTCCACGGATCCCCTTGTCCACATGTTTGTTGACCTTCAAAGAACTCTAATAGATTAGTAAGACACGATTTCCCTTTACAGAAACCATGTTGACTATTGCTCAAGAGTTTATGTTTTTCTATGTGTCTGACAATTTTATTCTTTACTATTGTTTCAACTAATTTGCCCGGTACCGACGTTAGACTTACCGGTCTGTAATTGCCGGATCACCCCTAGAGCCCTTTTTAAATATTGGCGTTACATTAGCTAACTTCCAGTCATTGGGTACGAAGCGATTTAAAGGACAGGTTACAAACCTTAGTTAATAGTTCCATAACTTCACATTTGAGTTCTTTCAGAACTCTTGGGTGAATGCCATCTGGTCCCGGTGACTTGTTAATGTTGAGTTTATCAATTAATTCCAAAACCTCCTCTAGTGACACTTCAATCTGTGACAGTTCCTCAGATTTGTCACCTACAAAAGCCAGCTCAGGTTTGGGAATCTCCTAACATCCTCAGCCGTGAAGACTGAAGCAAAGAATCCATTTAGTTTCTCCGCAATGACTTTATCATCTTTAAGCACTCCTTTTGTATTTTCATCGTCAAGGGGCCCCACTGGTTGTTTAGCAGGCTTCCTGCTTCTGATGTACTTAAAAAACATTTTGTTATTACCTTTGGAGTTTTTGGCTAGCTGTTCTTCAAACTCCTCTTTGGCTTTTCTTATTACACTCTTGCACTTAAGTTGGCAGTGTTTGTGCTCCTTTCTATTTGCCTCACTAGGATTTGACTTCCACTTTTTAAAGGAAGTCTTTTTATCTCTCACTGCTTCTTTTACATGGTTGTTAAGCCACGGTGGCTCTTTTTTAGTTCTTTTACTGTTTCTTAATTTGGGGTATACATTGAAGTTGGGCCTCTATTATGGTGTCTTTAAAAAGGGCCCACGCAACTTGCAGGGATTTCACTTTAGTCACTGTACCTTGTAACTTTTGTCTAACTAACCCCCTCATTTTTGTATAGTTCCCCCTTTTGAAATTAAAGGCCACAGTGTTGGGCAGTTGAGATGTTCTTCCCACCACAGGGATGTTGAATGCTATTGTATTATGGTCACTATTTCCAAGCGGTCCTGCTATAGTTACCTCTTGGACCAGCTCCTGCGCTCCACTCAGGATTAAATAGAACCTTCTGTCCATCCACACCTGTTCTTTTCCCCTGGGCTGTATCACCATTGATCGCCTCCTTTTTAGCCCTCACGGTTTCTCTCCTGCATGCGGCGATAATTGTACATGAAGTTATGCACCCGCCGCTGGGTGCACTCCATTTTAAAATGTGAAATTCTGTGCTACAGATAAGAGATGCATTCTGGAACCTTGGGAGAGACGGACTCTGAGCACTGAGGCTTCTTCACACCCCTTATGGCACAATTTCCACCGTGCTTCTTACATTCTCGTTTAAATTGATGGCAACCATGCAGCCGAACATACCGGGCATGGGAGTCAAAACTCCTCACCAGTGCTTCCCCGTGCAACTGGCACACTCTCACTGCATCGCCCTCACCATTCAAGTGGAGTGTGGACATTTAAAAGATGGCCACTGGGAGGCTCAAGTGTCATGTAGTTGACCTCTCAATGACAGTGATGGCACCTGTGGCTGTTCTAGCTTGAGCAGAGTGCTCAGTTCAATCAAAAGGCCATTTCCCCCTGAAAAGTGCGAGACCTGAACATCCAAGCCAGGCTCTGAAAATCAAAGGGCTTTTTACATCAGCAATAAAGATTCTGCCATCAGGACGTCCAGAATTTGGCAATTCTGCTGCTGATACAACAGACAGAAAAGACTCCACCTTGCTTTTCCAGAGCTGGCTCAATCTGCAGTGGGAACTTCATGCAAAAACTGGGTCAGCGAAGGAAGCAGGTGTGACCTAAGACACACAGGGCACAGTTTTTAACACCGAGCGCACCCAGCTGCGGGTGCCTAACTTCATGCACAATCACCATCCTTGCGGGTGATAATACGATCAGAAACTGAACACATCATTTTACTCTTTTCTGGCTTCCCCACTTTTTATTCCAATTGGGTTTTACTAGAGGTTTCATGGGTCTTAAACAATGAGGTTAATATCTGAGTATAAATGCACAGGCTAGATGCCTAACATGTCCAGTGTTGTTTTCTTCAACCGCCTGGAATTCAGGAGCTAACCGAGCATGTACAACCTACAAGGGATGAGAGGTATTGTTTCAGACGTTCTTAGCATCGGCAGCAGACTCAGACAAAGTCAGTTTTCCTTTGCAGGCCTTTTGAAAATTCTAAGGCTCTGAACTCAATCGACAGAAAATACCTGTTTTGCCATGCAAACAACATTGTAGTAGCGGTTATAGTTCAGTCATGGGAAAACAGAATTAGAAGCCATTTGGATATAAGCTCAAAGGCTCGCACTGTGTATGGACACTTGCCTTTCGTTGCAGGCTTCATGTACTTTCAGCAAAGAACACATTATGGGAAATACTGTTTGCTGAACGTGTAACACTGCTCACATGGATGGATAGTACACAGACATTCATGTGCAGAAAAACTCACACCAAAAACTTCAAACATGCGAACAAGCACATTGCCACAGCACACAAGGGTCACTGCATGAAAACACCTGGCTGCGTCCCCAAGATAACGCATCACACAAGCAAACAAAGAGTGGAGGAAAAACCAGTGGATTCAAATAAGGTGCAGTTCCAACCCCTTCCAGTTTACCTCTGGCTGCGAGTGTGTGGCTGGCACACAGACATGCTAAAGTACTTACTGTGTGTCAAGCAGGAGTTCTGGAGTGCGATGCTGCTTCCTTCCTCCGATGATTGGACTCTGTGAGCCAAAGAGCCCCTGTTTGCCTGTTTTATGCCTTGCCTTAGTGCTGATGTCACAGACAAAGCCAGCCCTGGACAAAGCCAGGGCATTTTCACGTCAGCTCCCCTCCCCATAACCCATTATGTTAATTTGTATCAAATCAAGAAAGGGATTTTCATGACTCATGAGGGCGCCTATTTTATCTTGGGATTCTAATATTTTCTTCATTTGGACAAATCAGATAGCTTGGAAATCGCTAATCTTTCCCCACGTGGGCCATTATTTCCCACGTAAGGAGCTGGACCTCATCAGGAGTGTATGTTGTGCAGACGCATTCCACAAGGTGCACACTGGTACGTATCTGCATGTGGTTGCTGAATTAAGCTACAATGGTGTAAATCCCACTTGGTGCTTCTATGTTAGGAGTTTGTATCAGTGTCAATTTCTTTACTGCCGACAAGCCTGTACAGTTCCTCCATCCCAAACCTAGGCCCAGGCCCGTCCACTCCATTGGGGGTCAGCTCAGCTCCCTGAGGGGCTCTCAAAGTGTCCAGTTCAGGTACTGACCAGCCCCAAATTTTGTCACCTCCTACCCATCTGGAGCTCCTCAGTCTGGGGCACGGTCGCTGGCTTAGCAGATTTCCCTCTGTCTCTGTGTCCAGTTCAGTCAGTCCATCTCTCTCAGGCTTTCATCTCCCAACGGGGTGGGGGTGGGAGGAATCCCCGTCCCTGCTGCTGGAGAAACCCTCACAAAGCTGTTGCCGCTCCTGGCAAAGCTCTCAGCACCAGCCTTGTAGCCTGGTGCCACATGCAGTTCATTCCCCCTTCCCTCGGCTACGGTGTCCTTTTAAATTCTTCCTCCGCTGGGAGCAGGCCCTGCGCCTGTTGAGGGCAGGGCACCTAGTCCAATACTGGATCAGTGAGGGCCCATACACCCCATCACCGTGAACAGCGTATCCCCCTTCCTCCTCCGCAAATCAGCCTGGGCTGACAAAAGCCAAGAGAGTAACATGCCGTAAGAACAGCTGGTCAGGGAGGAAGCTCATTTAGCCCTGAGACAGAGCCTGCTGGGACTTTTAAGAATCTGTTCTGATAGCATTGAACAGCTTAATCTTTAGCAGAATGCTGCATGTCTAAGGTATGGCAGAGTAGTGATGCTTAGTGCTACAGAGTAACCACCTTTGTGAGGCCAATAAAAGATAAAGTAGCTACAAAGCTAGAAGCAACTGATTTGAACTAACCCCAAACCTGGGAGGGGAGTTAACATGGAAATAGGGTGACCAGATGTCCTGATATTATAGGGACAGTCCCGATATTTCGGGCTTTGTCTTATATAGGCACCTATTACCCCTTACCCCCGTCCCAATTTTTCACACTTGCTGTCAGGTCACCCTACCTGGTAATGAGAAATGTCTAAGAACAGCTTAATACACCGGGATCAATACATTTGCGAAACCAACGGAAGCTGAAGCTGCATTGTCCGGCACTGGAGGCAAGTGTGACGAAATCACTGCGTGTTTTGCCGTTATCAGGATCTGTTAGACCTACTGGCTGAGTAAGTGAATGTCTCTATCCAACAAGCGGAAAACATGCTGGAGAAGGAGGCCTGTTCGTGTATGTAGCGGAGGGACAAAATGACATGGCTGGGATATTGACCGCCTTTGGAAATCTGTCTTCAGCAAGAGAGACAATGAGAAGATGTTTGGGCAATTAATAAGAAATGGCGACATGTTAGAAACCTAAACAGCAGGTCCTACTTAGCATCAAAGTGGGTCCAAATAGTTAAAATTGCTCCTGCCAGCGAGGCCAGTCCTGCCGTCTGCAATAATGATTTTTCTGTTTGGTTTGCTGATTTTTGTGTGTGTGTGCAAAACTGCCAGTGAAGCAAAAAGTCAGTTATTTGCCCAATACTAAGTGCAACTAAATAGGCTCCAGTGGTGAGAGTATCAATTTCCAAGGAGCAATTCCTTTCCTTTCATAACAACCATGGCTATTCTGGTCCGGTAACAGTCAGTATGGACGTGACTGACATCCATGCCTAAGAGCTATTAAAGTTGCTGGGCATCTGGATCCTGAATCCCCACTGCAGCTTGAGATCCCTTCCGCTCTTGCCGCCTGCCCCAGAGCATTTCCCCTCACAGCACCATGTGGCTTTCACTCTTCAGTTGAGTTTCCCGCCACTTTCTCCAGGCTTCTGCCCTTACACTGGTTTTACTTTATTTTTTCTCTTTTATTCTTTCATTTCTTTCCCCCGGTTTGGGTAAACCTACCCTGTACTTGACCCTCCACACCCTCTAACGGCTTCCCACTAGAGCCTCCCTTCTCTCATGACTTGTAGGTCACACTCTGCAGTTTCTGGGTCTCCCTCTCCCAGGCTACCTGCTCCTGGGGAGCCTCCAGCTTCTCCCCCAAACCCCAAATCCTAATTCATTCTGTGTCCCTGCCACCCCCACATCTGCCTGTCCCCAGCCCGGCTGTTAATTCTCCTCCTCAACCCTCCCATCACTTCTGCCCCAGCCCCTCCCTCAGTTCTGCCCCTGCAGCCCCACGTCTGCCCTCAGGGCCCCTCTGCTCCTGTTGTGGGGGGAGGGGGCTGCAAGGTGGAAGTTTTGCCTAGGGCGCAAAATCTCCTTGCACCGGCCCTGCTGCTTGGGCTGCTCCATCCCCAGCGGCAGAGACACAGCAATGAAGGGGCCAGAAGCTTTTGGTGAGGAGGGATCAGAAGAGGCAGGTACCAGCTTTAAACCCCAGAGGGAAGCTCCCTCCCCTAATGCAGCCTCAACGCCCAGGCCAGGAAACAGAGACTTATTGGTACTGTTTGAAGACAGGATACTGGACTATGTGGACCTTTGATCTGACCACTCGGGCCATTCTGATGTTCTTATAACTAACCGAGCTGTATCTGCCCCCCACTGTAACCCACTAGACCCCAGTCCCCTCCTAGAGCTGGGATCGAACCCAGGACTCCTGGCAGGGTCTCTCCCGACAGAGTTAGTAACAAAGTAGGGATATACAGTCACATTTTAACCAGTGTCCCTACAGTGATTTTCCACAAGATATCAGACCACATTAGTATTAGAGCTCAGTGGGTCTAATATCGATTTAATTTTCTTTCTTTTATAAAGGAATTAGATACAGGGCTCCTGCCAGCTCATTGCTAACTTCCCTGCCAAAACACTGGAGTTTTCAGGTGCGCAAGTAGCCCCTGGAATCATGGTTAAATTACCCTCCCCCCCACCATTTGAAATGGGGCTCCTGTGTGCACAGTCCCCTACCGTGCTCCCCCAGAAGAGCTGCATTAACAGGCAACTCTGCAATTGACCCCCAGGCCTCTCTAGTTCCTTGGCCACATGTATCCTGTCCCTATTCTGGCGGCTACTCCGGAAAAAGAGCTCGCCCCTGCTCCCACCTGAGGGACGTGTTGGGTTGAGATCAGCTGATCCAAGCAGGCAGTAGGGACAGAATCTGAGACTTGAAGCTCCTAGAGTGACCTCTTACCTTTATAGACCTGCCCTTCAGCCATCCCCAGCTATTTTCAAGTGTAACGTGATCATAACTAGACCCATTTGAAACCCTTCACCACACAAGACAAAGCCCGTAGGATTCCTCATTAACTATTTATTTCTCCTCCCCTGGCTCCCTACAGCCACTAGCCACCTTCGAGCTTTCCCTCTTCTCTCCCAGGCTCTGCTCACTTGATTGCAGCAGCTCAGCGGATGGTCCAGCTTTGCTCTTTCACTTCCATTCTTCACTTCTTTGGGGGGCTGCATTTGCAACCGAGCAGCCTGATGGAAATCCCTGAGTCCTCTGTCTCGGCAGGCAGGCCAAGCAGCCAAGGGAGGTTAGCCTGAACTGTCAGGAGTGGAGGCTTGGCCCATAGGGTAGGGTTACCATATTAGAACTGTCAAAAAAGAGGAGACTCCATGGGCGGGGGAGGGGTTTAAATGCTCCAGACAGATGCCTCGCAGGTAGGGTTGGGGGCGGGTCAGAGTCGGTGTGGGGGCTCGGCCTCTCGGGTGTGGCCGGGAGCCAGGCCGCGTCACTACACGGCCTAAATCAGCAGTTCAGTCTCCGAAGGTCCAAGGGCTCAGACCCTCAGGCAGGGCTGAGCAGAAATAAACAGTCAACGAAGCCCAAGTCCTCAGTCAGGGTGGGGCAGCAAACAGCAGTTCTAGGCTCAGACCCTCAGGCAGGGGCTGAGCACCCAGAGTCAGTAAAGCCCTAGCCCTAGTCAGGGCGGGGCAATAAACAGTAGTTCAAGGGGCTCAGCTACTTAAGCAGGAGCTGAGCAAACAATAGTTCAGGGCTCAGATCTTTAAGCAGGAGCTGAGCAGCAATAATAGTTCAGGGCTCAGGTCCTTAAAGCAGGAGCTGAGCAGCAACAATAGGTGAGTCCAGACTTCTGGGTCTGAGCTCTGATGTGAGGGGGAGACTGCCACCCGTGAGGCGGTGGCATGGGGGGACACAGGCCCACCCACTCCACTGTGTCCCAGACCCAGTTAGTCTGCTGCTGTGTCGGTGGGGTCCTGACCGCAACACACCGACATCGGCTCGAAATCTGCAGTAGCCAGACTGGGGTCAGCTACCCCCGGGCTACTTCCCATCTCCCCCTCCATGGGTACCTGCTCATCGCGGGTGTCCGCAGCGGGGTCCCAGACCATGGGCTCCTCGTCGTGCTGAGGGCTGACTAGGTCGGGCTGCTCCTCAGGACACGGGTCGGGGGGATGCTCGGGCAGCTCCTCGGGGTAATGGGCTCGGGGCAGGCTCGGCCAGTTCTCCTCAGGGTACCGGGCTCGGGGCAGGCTCGGCCAGTTCTCCTCTGGATACCGGGCTCGGGGCAGGCTCGGCCAGTTCTCCTCTGGATACCGGGCTCGGGGCAGGCTCGGCCAGTTCTCCTCTGGATACCGGGCTCGGGGCAGGCTCGGCCAGTTCTCCTCAGGGTACGGGGCTCGGGGCAGGCTCGGCCAGTCCTCCTCAGGGTACGGGGCTCGGGGAAGGCTCGGCCAGTCCTCCTCAGGAGTACCGGGCTCGGGGCAGGCTCGGCCAGTCCTCCTCAGGAGGCGGGCTCGGGGCAGGCTCGGCCAGTCCTGCAACTGAGATCTGGGCCGGGGCTTTTATACTTCCTGTCCCGCCCCTTGATTTCCGGGGGGCGGGGACAGGCGGCAGTGGCTCCGCCCACTGTGGCAGCTGTTCTGGCTCCTCCCTCTCGGGTGCGGCCGGGAGCCAGGCCGCCTCACTACGGCCCCCTCAAGGCTGGCTCCCGTGCAGCGGGGTCAGCCCCTTCCATACCCCCCAGCCGGGAGAGGAAGTCCGCGTTAGCATGGTCCTTCCGGCCCGATGGCGCACAGTGAAGGCATAGGGCTGCAGGGCCAGTACCACCGCTGCAGCCGCATGTTATGGTCCTTCATGCGAGCCAACCATTGGAGGCGGAATGGTCGGTGACCAAGGTGAAGGGCTCCCAGGATGTAATACCTCAGGGCTTCACAGGCCCACTTCACAGCGAGGGCTTCCTTTCCGACCACCGCGTAGTTTTCTCTCGGGGAACAGCTTCCGGCTGATGTAAAGAACGGATGCTCTTCCCCTCTACTTCTTGGGAAAGGGCGGCCCGAGTCCCACTTCCGGCGTCTGTCTGTAAAACAAATGTCGGTGGAAATCAGGACTATACAAGTCCGGCTTGCTGCAGAGACTCGTTTTGAGTGTCTGAAAGGCCTCGTCGCACTCATGGTCCATTTCACCTGCCGCGGGCTATCCTTTGTCAGGAGCCCGGTAAGGGCGGCAATTGCCGCGAATTGAGAATAAATCGTCTGTAATACCCTGCCAGCCCCAGAAACTGGCACACCTGGCGCCGTGGCTGGCGGGGGCAGGTTGCGATGGCCTGGACCTTGCCGACAAGAGGTTTTACCTGTCCATGCCCGATAGTATACCCCAGGTGCGTGGTCTCTTCTCAGCCGATCGACATTTCTTAGGGTTGGCTGTTAACCCGGCCTTCGCAGGGACCTCAGGGCGGCTGCGACCCTTTCTAGGTGGTTCTCCCACCGAGGACTGTAAATGATCACGTCATCTAGATAGGCGGCCTCGTAGTCCTGATGTGGCTGGAGGAGGCGGTCCATTAGGCGTTGAAAGGTGGCGGAGCCCCATGGAGGCGAAGGGCATCCGGGTAAACTGGTATAGGCCAGTGGGTGTGGCGAGCAGTCTTCTCCCTGGAGGCTGGTTCCAGGGGGATCTGCCAGTACCCTTTGCTTAGATCAAGGGTGGTGATATAGCGGGCCTCCCCTAAGCGGGCCAACAGCTCATCTATCCGAGGCATGGGATAGGCATCGAACTTGGAGATAGCATTAACGCACCTAAAGTCGATACAGAATCTCTGTGAGCCGTCGGGCTTGGTACCAGCACTACAGGGCTGCGCCACTCATGTTGCGATGGTTCAATCACCCCTAGATCCAGCATAGCTCGTACCACCTCCTCAACGACCTGCCTCCTGTGATACGGCAAGGGCCTGGTCGCGCCCCGGATCACCACCCCAGGCTCCGTCTGGATCCTATGGTATACCAGGGTGGTGTATCCCGGTTGGCCCGTAAAGGTGTGGGAAAAGGCTTGCAAGAGGCACCGGGTCTGCTTGAGTTGGTCGTCTGTTAGGGTCTCCCCGAGCTGCGGTTCCCCGGGGTCCTCTGTATGGGCTACCTGGGGTCCTAGCTCAGGTTCTGGTGGGTAGGGGTTGATCAGGAGACCTTCATGTTCCTGCCAGGGCTTGAGGAGGTTGACATGGTACCGTTGGGTCTTCTTTTTCCGGTCCGGCTGATTGATTTCATAATTAACCGGGCCCACCTTCGAACCACCTCATATGGCCCTTGCCACCGGGCCAGGATCTTCGATTCACTGGAGGAAGGAGGAGTAATACCCGGTCTCGGGATGAAAGTCCAGTCTGGGCGTCCCAGTTATAAGTCTGGGCCTGCGTGTCTTGGGTGGCTTTCAAGTTCTCCTGCGCCAGGGCCCCCGCCTGCTTAGGCGCTCCTGAAGCTGGATACGTGCTTTAAGAGGCCCTGGGCGGCGATGGGGCTTGCTCCCAGGTTTCCCTCATGAGATCCAGCAGGCCCGAGGTCGCCGACCGTACAGCAACTCAAAGGGTGAGAACTTGGTTGAAGACTGGGGACTTCCCGCACCGCCAGGAGCAGGGGTGGAAGGAGCTGGTCCCATCGGCGAAGGTCCTCCTGGGGAACCTACGCAACAGCTCTTTCAGCGTCGATTGAATCTTTCAACCAGCCCATCTGTCTGGGGATGGTAAGCGGACGTCGGAGTTGCTTTATCCCCAGAGTTCGCACACCTGCTGGAGCAGCCGTGGCGTAAAGTTGGTCCCCTGATCCATGAGGATCTCCCGGGGGCAGGCCGACACGGGCGAAGACCTTCACCAGCTCAGCTGCGATGGTGCGGGCCGTGATGGTCGGAGAGGATTGCCGGGAACCTGGTCGCATAGTCCAGTATCACCAAAATGTCTTGGAACACTGCGCTGCTCGTAGGGAGGGGCCCCACCAGGTCCATGGCCACCCGCTCAATGGGGGTCTCAATCAGAGGCATCGGGACCAGCGGTGCCTTGGGAGTTCGTGCTGGGGCAGCCAACTGGCATTCCGGACAAGAGTTGCAATAATTCTTTACCTCCTGGTGTACCCCTGGCCAGAAGAAGCACCCCAGGATCCGAGCCAGGGTCTTCTCGTGACCGAGGTGCCCGGCCGCAGGGATGTCATGGGCCAGTTTCATGACCGCCGGCGGTGACACGAGCACGAGGAGTTGTGTCCTGGTATCCCCGTGCGGGGTCCCTCTCGGCGCGATACAGGTGCTCCTGCCGCAATTCAAAGTGCGGCCACTGCGCGCTTCGATGGGGTCGAGGACCGTCCCATCCAGGAGGCCAGCTGGTCGTATGTCTGCGTGAGTGTACGGTCGGCCCGTTGATCCCGGCAAAAGTCCGTGGGCGCCGAGGGATCCTCCCCCACTCCGGGGGGAGGATCTTCACGTCCTTCCATCGGGTTGGTGTGGTCGGGGGCTTCCACCTCGTCTTCCTCAGTCTCTGGGGCCTCCCCTTCCAAGGCTGGCGTGACCTGCGGGCTGCCCTCGGCGTGGCGGCGTAGTACGGCAGGGAACTCGGGCCCGTCGACCCAGGATCACCGGTCGCCAGCCGTGGAGCGAGTCCCACTGTCATCAGCCGGGTGACCCCATCAATAGTCAGTTGGGCCCTGGTACTTGGGTAGGGCCGTATATCCCCGTGGATACACTGCAGCTGAATGTTCCCCAGGCGGTTGTAAGCCTGCGGGCCCATGGTTTGGCAGACCAGTGTCTGGCCGCAGCCTGAATCGAGGAGGGCCACCGTCGGGCGCCCCTCAACGACCACGGGCACGGTGATCTTGGCCGCTTGCCAACGCCGGGCACGGCCTTCCCCTGAGTAAACCTGGCCAAAGGTACACTCCAGTCCTCGGCAGTCCCACTGTAAATGGCCATACTCTCCACAGGAGAAACAGGGCCCCAGGTCTGCTCGTCCCGTCCGTGACCGGGTCCCGGGGTTACCTCCAGGCAGGTTCCGGTAGTCCCCTCTCGCCACGGGAACCGGGGTCGGCGGCTCTCCCGGAGGGCGTGGCGGTGCAGGTCGGGCCTCCGCTCCACGGGAGGAAGCATGCGTCTGTGAGGTGGCGCCCCCTTCTTTTCTGGGTTGGGGCGCTCCGTCCGGGGCGGGGCTGTCGGCCAGCCGAGCCCAGCGGGGTTTCAGCCGCAGGAAGTCCTCCATTAGCATGTGGCCGCGGCCACTGTCGCCGGCCTATGGCGGAGGACCCAGGCTCTTCCTCGCAGCGGGAGTACATGGGCGAACTGCTCCAATACTACCACTCGAAGCTCCTGGGCCACTATCCGAGGTCGGGCCCCTGGAGGATACGCCAGGCTTCTAAACCACTGTCGGTAGGTCTCTGGACTCACATCCCGGGTGTCTAGGATAGCGGCTTTCACCTGGCTGTAGTCCTGGGCTGCCTCCACAGACAAGCCTCGATAGACCGTCTGAGCAGTCCCGTTAAGTATGGGGCCAGGATGGTGGCCCATTGGTCCTGGGCCCAGCCGCGGCAGCGGCCACCGGCTTCAATGTGGCGAGAAGGCTTGGGGTCGTCGCGGGCCCCATCTTCGTCAGCCGAATTGGGGCTGGGCGCGGGGCCCCTGCAGCATCTCCTGGATGGGGTTCCCCCGGTCGAGTCAGCACCGCTGCGAGCTGCTGGACACATTGCCGCTGGAAGTCCTGGTGCTGGGTAACCAGGTCTTGAATGAACTGCCGTTGTTGCGAACCTAGGTGCTCGGCGAGCTGCTGCTGCTGTTGCGACCGGGCCGCCTGTTGTCGCTCCTGGCTCTCCGTCATGAGGGCAGGAGCTGGGACAGATCCATCTCTCTGGCGGAGGCCTCTCTCCGCGGCCCCCTTTTCACCGGCGTCAGAGCTCGCGCCCACATCCTGGGCGAGAGGTCCTCAGAGAAGGCACCACGTGTAAGAGTCCGGTGTGGGGCTCGGCCTCTCGGGTGTGGCCGGGAGCCAGGCAGCGTCACTACGGCCTAAATCAGCAGTTCAGTCTCCGAAGGTCCAAGGGCTCAGACCCTCAGGCAGGGCTGAGCAGAAATAAACAGTCAACGAAGCCCAAGCTCTCAGTCAGGGTGGGGCAGCAAACAGCAGTTCTAGGCTCAGACCCTCAGGCAGGGCTGAGCACACAGAGTCAGTAAAGCCCTAGCCCTAGTCAGGGTGGGGCAATAAGCAGTAGTTCAAGGGGCTCAGGTCCTTAAGCAGGAGCTGAGCAAACAACAATAGTTCAATGCTCAGCTCCTTAAGCAGGAGCTGAGCAAACAACAATAGTTCAGGGCTCAGGTCCTTAAGCAGGAGCTGAGCAACAACCACAATAGTTCAGGGCTCAGGTCTTTAAGCAGGAGCTGAGCAGCAATAATAGTTCAGGGGTCAGGTCCTTAAAGCAGGAGCTGAGCAGCAATAATAGTTCAGGGCTCAGGTCCTTAAGCAGGAGCTGAGCAGCAATAATAGTTCAGGGCTCAGGTCCTTAAAGCAGGAGCTGAGCAGCAACAACAATAGTCCAGGGCTCAGGTCCTTAAGCAGGAGCTGAGCATCAATAATAGTCCAGGGCTCAGGTCCTCGAAGCAGGAGCTGAGCAGCAACAACAATAGTTCAGGGCTCAGGTCCTTAAGCAGGAGCTGAGCAGCAAAAATATTTCAGCGCTCAGGACCTTAAGCAGGAGCGGAGCAGCAACAACAATAGTTCAGGGCTCAGGTCCTTAAAGCAGGAGCTGAGCAGCAACAACAATAGTTCAGGGCTCAGGTCCTTAAGCAGGAGCTGAGCAGCAACAACAATAGTTCAGGGCTCAGGTCCTTAAGCAGGAGCTGAGCAGCAATAATAGTTCAGGGCTCAGGTCCTTAAAGCAGGAGCTGAGCAGCAACAACAATAGTTCAGGGCTCAGGTCCTTAAGCAGGAGCTGAGCAAACAACAATAGTTCAGGGCTCAGGTCCTTAAGCAGGAGCTGAGCATCAATAATAGTCCAGGGCTCAGGTCCTCGAAGCAGGAGCTGAGCAGCAACAATAGGTGAGTCTGGACTTCTGGGTCTGAGCTCAGATGTGAGGGGGAGACTGCCACCCGTGAGGCGGTGGCATGGGACCAGGCCCACCCACTCCACTGTGTCCCAGCCGGGGCCTAACAGCAGCAGTTAGTCTGCTGCTGTGTCGGTGAGGTCCTGACCGCAACACACCGACATCGGCTCGAAATCTGCAGTAGCCAGACTGGGGTCAGCTACCCGGGCTACTTCCCATCTCCCCCTCCATGGGTACCTGCTCATCGCGGGTGTCATGGCGGGGTCCCATACCATGGGCTCCTCGTCGTGCTGAGGGCTGGCTAGGTCAGGCTGCTCCTCAGGACACGGGTCGGGGGGACGCTCGGGCAGCTCCTCGGGGTAACGGGCTCGGGGCAGGCTCGGCCAGTTCTCCTCAGGGTACCGGGCTCGGGGAAGGCTCGGCCAGTCCTCCTCAGGGTACCGGGCTCGGGGAAGGCTCGGCCAGTCCTCCTCAGGGTACCGGGCTTGGGGCAGGCTCGGTCCAGCAAGAGCTCGGTCAGGAGCGTCTGTCCTCTCCAGCCGTCGGGCTGCAACTGAGCGCTGGGCCGGGGATTGTATACTGCCTGGCCCGCCCCTTGACTTCCGGGGGCGGGGACAGGCGGCAGTGGCTCCGCCCACTGTGGCAGCTGTTCTGGCTCCTCCCTCTCGGGTGCGGCCGGGAGCCAGGCCGCCTCACTACAGGGCCGTACTGTTGCAAGAGGTGGGAGGAGAAGAACACCCCATTTTGGACCTGAGCCACAAGCTGTTCCCCAGAGAGACCCGGTATTCCACCACAGGCGGGAGGCCCTGGGAGTGAAATGGGCATTCGTGGCGCTGAGGTACTGTGATGTTCGTCCATCGTTGTCGATGAAGACCTCAACAACTCATTCGTTCGATGACCGGACTCTGTGAGTCGGAGATGACTGATCAGTCCGATTGGGCGTGGGCGTCCTGCCACCGTTGGACAGACATGCGATGGCACTGTCGATGATGTGCGGGCAGCTCTGGACTCGCGCAGCTCACGCTTTCTTTCAGACTCAGCAGTGCGCCTCGCCTCAGAGGTATTACTGCCTGTGTGAATGAGGCTGCGCCATGCTGGACGGTTCAGTGCGAGGGTTTCCCATGTGGCGGTGTTGATCTCCAGGGAGTTCAGAGAGGTCTTCAGCGTGTCCTTGAACCGCTTCTTTTGTCCTCCATGGGAGCGCTTTCCCTGGTGAGTTCTCCGTAGAAGAGCTGTTTAGAAATGCGCTCCTCTGACATTCTCCACGACATGTCCGGCCCATCTGGTCTGGGCTCTCATCAGCAGTGTGTGAACTGGCGGCAGACTGGCTCTGGTAAGGACTTCAGTATCGGGCACTTTGTCCTGCCATCTGTTTTTTAGTAGCTTTGCAGACAGGAAATGTGGAAATGATTGAGCCTTCGTGCATGACTCTGATAGACAGTCCACGGCTCGCAGGCCTACAGCAGAGTTGGAAGCACCACTGCTCGGTAGACCATCAGCCGTTGGTAGGCTGATCCTCGGCGTTCCCAGGCGTTGGGCGCAATCGGCCAAATGCAGAGCTGGCTATAGCAATTCTGCCGTTTACTTCATCATCGACTGACACTGCTTGGGAAAGGGTACTGCCCAGGTATGTGAAGTGCTCCACTGCCTGGAGTCTCTGTCCATTTACAGTGATGGGCGGTTCTGAGTGCGGGCGTGGGGAGCTGGCTGGTGCATGACCTCAGTCTTCTTGATGCTAACGGTGAGACCGAAGTTGTTACATGCAGATGAAAACTTGTCCATATTGGCTTTCATTTGTGGCTCTGTACTAGCATTCAGAGCACAATCATCGGCAAAGACAAAGTCTCGAAGTACAGTTTCCTTCACCTTGGTCATGGCATGATCGCCTCGGATTGAATAGTTTCCTGTCAGTTCTGTATTTCAGGCCTACTCCTTCAGTGCAGTATTGAAAGGCATCAGTCAGAGTGGCAGAGAATATCATGCTGAACAAAGTGGGTGCTAAAACACACCCTTGCTTGATGCCGTTGGTGACTGGGAAGGCCTCAGATGTTTCACTGTCATCCAGGACACGAGCCATCATACCGTGATGAAATTGGCGTACCATTGGTATGAATCTGTCTGGACAGCTGAATTTCGACATGATCCTCCACAGGCCCTGGCGACTGACAGAGTCGATCGCTTTCGTGAGGTCCACAAAAGTTGTGTAGAGCTCACAATTCTGTTCTTGACATTTCTCCTGTAGCTGACACGCAGCGAAGATCATGTCAATAATCCCGTCCCTTGCGGAAGCCGCACTGTGATTCTGGCAGTAAGCCCTGCTGCAGGTGAGTGATCAATCGGTTCAACAGAACCCGTGCAAGAATTTTCCACGCTGTAGAGAGCAGCGAGATTCCATGGTGATTGTTGCATACCTGGCGATTGCCCTTCCTCTTATAGAGGTGCACCATGGACACATCTCTAAATTCCTGTGGAATGGATCCCTGCTTCCAGAAGGACTGAAACAGCTCAGTGACTTTCCGTAGCAGCACGGGTCCACTGACTTTGTACACCTCTGCTGGTATGGCATCTGACCCTGGGGCTTTGCCACTTGACAGCTGGTTGATGGCTTCCTTCACTTCATCCTCTTTTGGTGAAGCATCCATGGAGTCATGGACTGCAACCTGGGGCATCTTGTCAATGGCCTCATCATTGATGACTGAGGGCAGTTGAGAACTGCTTCAAAATGTTCAGCCCATCTCTGGAGAATCTCGTCTTCTCTGTAAGGAGCACAGTGCCATCAGAGTTCAGGAAGGGAAAGCTCCCAGAAGACTGTGGACCATAGACTCTCCCTCACTTTAATCCAATTCACGCGCAAGTCTCGACATCATAACATATCAAGTCCTGTGGTGATGGGCAAGCGGCGAAGCAGCAGGTGTGGATACACTGGGAGCTGTTGCGCGGACCTGCACACAGGCGGCTCAGGTATAATGGTCGTTCCTCACTGACCGAAGCAGCAGTGGGCGGCATCTTCTTGGCGACTGAGCAGCCCTATTCAGGACTGCACTGCTCACTTGGCTAGAAAAGGTGCCTAAACATTGCCTGCTTCACCTTACCTGGCCAGCATACGCGGCTGGTGGGGATCCCATCAAAGAGGTTGAACAAAAACAAAACTTAGAGTGACACCGATCCCCATTGGCACATGGGCTGTGCGCGCTACTGGACAACATCACGGCAGACAGACCGGAGAGAAGAACAGCACTTGTCGCCAGAGAGCTCGCTGCGCTACAACATTGACATTGCAGCCCTTAGCGAAACTCGCCTTGCTAATGAAGGACAGCTGTCCGAGTCAGGCAGAGGCTATACATTCTTCTGGAGTGGCGCAGCAGTGATGGCGTCGCGAATCTGGAGTTAACCGCCATCAAGAATCATCTTGTTCGGAAACTTGCCAGTTCCCCCAAGGGTGTGAATGACCGACTCATGACAATGCAGCTTCCGCTTCAAAAAGGAAAACAAGCTACTTTGATCAGCACATACACTCCCATAATGACCAACCCAGAGAATGTGAAGGATAAATTCTACGAAGAACTAGGTGCTCTGTTATCATCAGTGCACCGCAGAGACAAGCTGATCCTGCTTGGCGATTTTAACGCAAGAGTCGGATGCGATGCCGCAGCCTGGGAAGGAGTCATCGGGAAACATGGAGTGGGAAAGTGTAACAGCAATGGCCTGTTACTGCTGAAAACTTGTGCAGCACATGACCTTCTGATCACTGTCACGGTCTTCGCCTCCGTACCCGCAACAAGACTTGGTGGATGCATCCCTGTTCCAAGCACTGGCATCTGATCGACTATGTCGTCATCAGGAGAAGGACAGACAAGATGTCAGGGTTATAAAAGCTATGTCGGCGGTTACTGTTGGACGGATCACAGGTTCATAGTATGCAAAATGAAGCGCCGTATCATGCCGAAGAGACGACCTCAAGTCTGTAAGGCTCTCTAAAGGATCAACGTGTCGAAGCTGAAGAATATCCGCATCGCTGAAAATCTAGCGGAAGACCTAGAGAATGAGCTTGCTGATCTTCGTATTGAGGATGGCGCTGAGAAAGACTGGGAGCCATTCCGCAACACTGTCCATACAGCTGCATCGAAGGTATTGGGGCCCTCCACACGCAGGCGGCAAGGCTGGTTTGTGAAAATGATGCAGAAATCCAGGTCCTCCTTGCTGAGAAGCATCGCCTGCATCGTGCACATCAGAACGACCCATCCTCAGCGGCAAAGAAGACAGCCTTTATCATGCTCGCAGAACAGTACAGCACCGACTGCCCAAAATGCGGGACTTGTGGCTGGCGCCAAAGCAGATGAAATACAGGCATATGCGGACAGGAATGACTATAAGCAGTTCTCTGAAGCCCTCCTTCTCCTTGGTAATAGAACACGCACCCCTCAGGTGGATTAACAGCATGAAGGACTCAAACACACGGATCATGTGGTGGTACATGTCCCTCCAACCCTATTCCTTCCGAGTGTTACACCGGCCGGGAAGGCTCATGCGGATGCAGATTTCTTTTCCCAAGTTGTGGGGCGGTAGGGGTAGGGGAAGGGAGGAGGCGACTAAGGGTCAGCCGGCCCAGGCGACTGTCTTAAGGGGGAGGGTGTGTGACGGGGCAGAGTGGACCCACACTGGTATAGCAGGGGTTAACCCTTCCTCCCTGGCAGAGGAAGCCCGCCCCAGAAGTTCTGCTGGGCATGCTCCAACTGGAGCTCAGATATAAAAGCCTGCACATCAGCTCAGTCTGGGCTGACCGCCGGAGGAAGGGCGCACGCTGTTAGCTCCTGCAGAGAGGGCCTGCGAGCCAGGATCCGGGCGTCAGCCCTGCCGAGGCACCACCGGAGACCCTGACGGAGGGCGACCCAGGGCGGAACAGACCGGAGGACCCCTCGCTGCAGAAGCACTGCCATTCCCAGGGAAAGTAGAGATAAGCGGTGTTAAAGCTGTATTAGCACTCGGCGTGTTGCGGGCAGATCCCTGCTGAGCGGCGGCAAGTAGAGCTTGCAGCTATCAGGGCCCTGGCAGGGCTCAGAGGAGAGGTGGGCCCGAGTCCAACCGTGAAGGATTATGTGGACTCTGGCGCACTACCCGCCTGAAAGGGGATTATATCAGGCCCGCACAACTCGTAAAGCGGCGAGGCCACATTCCTCCAAAGAAAACAGCCGAGGGCCGAAACCTCACGGCCCCGCAGAAACACCCTGCCCCAGGGCCGCCCAGCCCTGCGGAAACAAACCCTCCTTCCCCAGCGCCGCCCCACCAAAACTGCTGTGGGCCAAAAAGGAAGGTTGGGGGTGGGGAAGTGATACTTTATTTTAAATCAACCGGGGGCTCCCAGCTGAAGAGGTGGCTGGGAGCCCTCAGGGTCAAAGTAAAGGGCCCAGGGCTCCGGCTGGGAACCCGGCAGGGTCGGCTCTAGGTGTTTTGCTGCCCCAAGCAAAAAAAAAAAAAACTTGGCTGCCCCCCATCCCAGCCCTGGGCTCCCCCCTGTACCCTCCTGCTGCCCCAATCCTGGGCTCTTCCCCCACTGACCCACACCCCCTGCCGCCCCAGTGCTGGGCTTCCCCCTTTCCTCCCCACCAGTGCCCTCCCTCCACCCTGCTGCTGCCCCCGCCCGGGGGGGCCCCCCCCCGGGGCGCCCCCCCCCCCACACCTCCGGCCACCCCAGCCCGGGGGCACGAGGAACGCGCCCCGGGCCGGGCATTCAGCAGGGCTTTTGGATGTGCACAAAACACAGACAGGATTGGTTCCCATATGGTTACAGAGCTGCAATAAAGTGGAACAATTTTCAGCTTGTGTGATTGGAGGATATCTGGATGCATATTATAAGACTGTCCTCCATAAATGAGGAAAAGTTGAGGTGCCTTTATTATTCTTTTGTTCCACTCTTTCTTTCTATGGGGAATTTGCCTATGCAATATCACTGTCTTCCTTAAACAAACAAAAAGGCAATGGCTGCTGAAAATAGCAATTCCAGTCCTAATAAGCATTTCTTGCTCAATTTTATCCTGCTTTTTCTACAGCAAGTTACAGTGGATCAGTATATTTGATTTGGGAGAAATGAAGTAACAGCTGCCCAAACTGAGCTTGAGCACTCCTGAATCCTGAGGTGTTCAAATCTGAAAGGCAGGCGCTGGGTGGGGGGGCCTGTGGGCTCCATGGGGGAGTATGGCAGCAATGTGTCTGGAGCTGCATGGAGCCAGACACGCTGGTCTGAGTGGCACAGTAAGTGGGCTGGTGGTGGGAGCCGGGGTCGGGCGTCCCCGGGGGCCGCCACGGGACCGGGCGCGGGGGGGGCTGGATGGGGCAGAGGTTCAGGGGGGCAGTCAGGGGACAGGCAGCAGTAGGATAGGCATGGGAGTCCCAGGGGTTTATCAGGGGATAGGTAGGGGGTGGGGTCCTGGGGGAAAGTTGGGGGGGGTGCTAAGGCGGGGGCAGTGGGGAACAAGGGTAAGGGGGGCTTAGATAGGGGCTGGGGACCCAAGGGGCCGTGGGCGCAGGGGTCTTGGGAGGGAGCAATCGGGGGACAAGGAGCAGCGGCATTTAGATAGGGGGTGGGGTCCGGGGGGCACAGTTAGGGGCAGGAGTCCCAGGAGAGGAGTATCAGGGGACAAGGACCAGCGGTGTTAGATAGGGGGTGGGGGTTCTGGGGGGCAGTCGGGGAGGGTGCAAACAGTGGTCGCGTGCCGGGATTCAAACCGCTCTGGGCTGCTGGCAGCCGCGGGGAGCCCTGAGCCCTTAAAATCCCAGCCGCAGCCGGGAATCTGTGGGCAGCCCAGAGCCCTCTGACTCCCAACTCTGGCTGAGATTTAAAGGGCTCTGCACTCCCTGCGGCTGCGGGCAGCCCCAGAGCCCTCTGACTCCCAGCCACGGCTGGGATTTAAAGGGCTCTGGGCTCCCCGCGGCTGCCAGCAGCCCAGAGCCCTCTGACTCCCGGCCGCGGCTGGGATTTAAAGGGCTCTGGGCTCCGCGCGGCTGCCAGCAGCCCAGAGCCCTCTGCCTCCCTGCCCCGGCTGGGATTTAAAGGGCTCTGGCCTCCGCGCGGCTGCCAGCAGCCCAGAGCCCTCTGACTCACGGCCGCGGCTGGGATTTAAAGGGCTCTGGCCTCCCCGCGGCTGCCAGCAGCCCAGAGCCCTCTGACTCCCGGCCGCGGCTGGGATTTAAAGGGCTCTGGGCTCCCCGCCACTGCCAGCAGCCCAGAGCCCTCTGACTCCCAGCCACGGCTGGGATTTAAAGGGCTCTGGGCTCCCCGCGGCTGCCAGCAGCCCAGAGCCCTCTGACTCCCGGCCGCGGCTGGGATTTAAAGGGCTCTGGGCTCCCCGCGGCTGCCAGCAGCCCAGAGCCCTCTGACTCCCGGCCGCGGCTGGGATTTAAAGGGCTCTGGGCTCCCCGCGGCTGCCAGCAGCCCAGAGCCCTCTGACTCCCAGCCACGGCTGGGATTTAAAGGGCTCTGGGCTCCCCGCGGCTGCCAGCAGCCCAGAGCCCTCTGACTCCCGGCGGCTGGGATTTAAAGGCTCTGGGCTCCCGCCACTGCCAGCAGCCAGAGCCTCTGACTCCCGGCCACGGCTGGGATTTAAAGGGCTCTGGGCTCCCGCGCTGCCAGCAGCCCAGAGCCCTCTGACTCCCGGCCGCGGCTGGGATTTAAAGGGCTCTGGGCTCCCCGCGGCTGCCAGCAGCCCAGAGCCCTCTGACTCCCGGCCGCGGCTGGGATTTAAAGGGCTCTGGGCTCCCCGCCGCTGCCAGCAGCCCAGAGCCCTCTGACTCCCGGCCGCGGCTGGGATTTAAAGGGCTCTGGGCTCCCCGCGGCTGCCAGCAGCCCAGAGCCCTCTGACTCACGGCCGCGGCTGGGATTTAAAGGGCTCTGGGCTCCCCGCGGCTGCCAGCAGCCCAGAGCCCTCTGACTCCCGGCCGCGGCTGGGATTTAAAGGGCTCGGGGCTCCCCGCGGCCGGCAGCCCAGAGCCCTCTGACTCCCAGCCGCGGCTGAGATTCAAAGGGCTCCCCGCGGTTGCCGGCAGCCCAGAGCTCTCTGCTTCCTGGCCGCAGCCGGGATTCAAAGGGCTCTGGGCTGCCCGCAGAGCTCCGTGTGCGGGGGATTTAGAATCCCCTCGCGGGCCGCACAGTGAGGCTCCGCGGGCCGTATGTTGTGCAGGCCTGGATTATATGAACGTTGGCCGCTAGGCTGTTCTACCCTGCTGCAAAGAGGGATTATATGGACTTTGTCCGCTAGGCCGTGCTACCCCACCCTTATAGATGCTGCCAGCAGTCGCTACTGCAAATACTGGGGAGGAAGAGCGTAAGACCGGTGACAGTAACAGACGGCCCGTAGAGAGGCAAACACTGAGACTAGAGAGGCGAGGCCCCAGCACCGTTCGGCACCTGCCACAAAGGGGCGCTGCGGTGCCAGGTCCACTACAGACTCCTAGACTTTAAGGTCAGAGGGGACCATTTATGATCATCTAGTCTGACCTCCTGCACAATACAGGCCACAGAAGCTCACCCACCCACTCTTGTAATAAACCCCTGACCTATGTCTGAACTACTCAAGTCCTCAAATAATGGTTTCAAGACTTTAAGGTGCAGAGACTCCTCCAGCAAGTGAACCAGGCCCTGTACTGCAGAGGAAGGTGAAAAGCCCAGCTATGGTGATCAGCTAAACCCTGAGCATGTGGGCAAGACTCACCTCGACCCAAGAAGAGCAGGCCTGGGCAGAGCAGGTCTGTACCAGGGAAGGAGAGTGCTTTCCCTTGGGCGGCACAGCCTGGGGCTTAGCCAAATTGATTACAGAATGAGTCCTACCTCCGAGGGACCATGTATTGGCCCCGAAAGAACCAGACTGCAGCGGCGATAAAGCCTAGCTGGGCTATGCACTGGAATGAGAACTAGGTAGGAAGTTGAAAGCAGCAAGGAAAGCCTAGAAGGGAACTTGAGAAGAGAGGTAGGATGTGCCCAGGGAAACCTGCAGCAAAGAGAAAAGAGCAGACCTAGCTGTTGAGCACAGAGCCCTGGGCTGCTACCAGGTTCAGGATGGGACCGGGTTCCTCTACTGACCCCAAAGAAGGGGTATAAATGCACCCAGAGAGGTTACCAAGCCCAGCAAGGGGCTGCAGGCTGAGCCAGAGCCCCAGTGAGAGGAGAAGAACTTTTTTCTCTGGGAAGACCTTTTTGGAATTTTACTGTGTCACAAACTGAGCCCCAGAAGCGGTGACTAAAAGTAGTGAGCCGGCCAGAGGGCCGAATTACCAGGCAGAGAGACTGCCATGGTGCTGGAGTGACCGTCAATGGAGGACCAGAGGCACCTAACAATGAGTAGATTCATTGATTATTGGCATCGTCAGCAGAAATGAATTCCTCTCGTCATCCGCGATGGCTCATGGAAGTCTTGGATACTGAAGGAAGGTCCATCCCCACAAGTGGGAATCCCATTTGAGTTCCAGGGACTGGTTAAGCAGGCAAAGCAGGGCTCAGGGTTTCTCCAGCAGCTCCTAGAAACTCCCAGAAGCAGAAGGAAGTGCAGGCAGAGCTGCAGATGCAGCTGGTAATCTTGAGGAGCAGCAGCAAGACCTGTCAGAGATCCTGCAAGGGAAATGAACCTGCTACGCCCATGGACAAACAGAGCAGCCTCGGATCTAGTGGCCAGTGAACTCTGGTACAAAGCTGCTTCCATTATGGAAACAGCCTGGTCCTGGCGAGTGGGTGGGAGACCAGGGAGATGGGAGGGGTTACTGAGGCTGGGGTGGGGAAGAAGCTGTGGGGCTGGGAGGAAGGACATGGCCCAGCTTGTGGGAAGGATCCTGCCGGCTGTGTCTGGCGCACTGTGCAGCCTCTTCTGTGGGAAGTTCTCATGGGTTAGTGTGGCCTGAATCTCTCCTGCTCCTTTGTTCTCTTTGGGCTTCACAGGAGATGTCTGGTGAACTGCCTGTGGACTCTGTGCCCGCACCGCTCGAAATTATTCGCTACCTTCAAAGAAACAGGGCACAGCTCAGCCTGGTAGGTAGGCTGGAGACTCACACTTCACTCACACACACAACACTGAGGGGCTTTGGGAAGCACAGTAACAAAGAAGAGATTTAAGTGATACTAAGCAAGAGAAAGAGACAAATTTCAAACAGACAAACAAAACAAAACACACTTTGTAGTGACTCAAACTGAATCATAAGAGTCACAATTGTGGCCTTAGCAGTTTCAAGACTAACATCTCCGCTTTCCTAACAGACCTTATTTGATGTCCCTATGCACGGTACAAAAATTCTCTGTCGAATCTGCTGATTTGATTGCTTAGCCTTTCGGTTTCAGACCCTCTGTTCTCTTTCTGGGGTGCCTGGACCTGACTGCAACATCTCTCTTCCAGTCTCTGGCCCAGCCTCTTCCACAGACGTATGCTGCAGCCAGCCCAGCTCAGAGAGCAGTGGAGACACATGATCTCATCCTGTCAAACCAAGCAACATGGGTCGCATTGAGGCTTAGATGGAAGATCCCAGGTATCTCGTGGAGGTAAAAACCATTCACTCTTCTGGGCACTTTGGGCTTCCTGTTCCATAGCCTAGTTGTCATCATGACTTTGTTTTTTTATTCTCAGAGGACGTGTCTGGGATCCTGGAGACTGTTTCCTGCTGGAGGTTTGAGCGGGGAGAGATCACTCAGAAGATCACTCGGGTCTGCAGGGTTCATGGGAGCAGCCACACTCCAGCAGGCCATCTGGAAGCCTACTAAAAACTGCTTACCTACGACTTACAAAGTCCAGACCCAGTTTGAGGCTCCATCCCTGAGGCCTATTGGCAGAGTCCCAGAGCAGCTAATCGGCCCCCGGGACCTCCTTAAACCAACAGCAGGAACAAGAAGCTGTCTGCTCACCGGGGCTCCCCTGTCTTCTGGACCATGTGACTCGCTGTGGCTCATCTGATTTGAGGTCTGAACACAATTTGATCTTTTGCTTCTGCTCTTCCAGTATCCTGACCCAGCTGACTCTCGACTCCTGTCTTCTGAGTGTAGACTCTGCCTCTGAGCACTAGATCTGGCTGCTCATGACCCGGCCATGACACTGACTTTTCTACAATTCCTCCAATGCCCTTTTCTGCTCTCCAGCTCTGCTCTCCCAGCAAGACACACCAATCCCCTGGCTCCCAAAGTCCTAGTTGCTGCTATTCAAGGGCTCAGGGTAGTGCTTATGTGCCCCCTCCCGCACCACAGCTGCTTTTCCTATGAGAATCTCCCTAGCGCAGAGGAGAAATCCGCTCTTCTCTTAGAATCAGTCCTGGCAGCAATTCAGGAAGTCATAGAAGGGACGGTCTGCTAAGCTCCCTCTGCAATGCCACTGTCAGAGACCATTACTGGTGGGTGCCAAGTGAGTGCGCAGGCAGCTGCTTGAGAGACTCCTAGGGGCAGGGTAGTCGTGTTTCACGGTGACCTCTGAAAGCCATGCAAAGAGTGCAGCATTGAAGAGACTCTCCTGCGGTAACAAAGGGTTTCTGTTCTCCTACATAGTCAGCCAGTGAGGCCAGTTTGCAGCATGTGGAAGAGCTGTTTGGTGCCTTGTTGGAGGATTCACCATATAGCTGGCATCAGCTTCAGATCCTGGAGTCCCTATGATATGGTTACCATGCATCCGGATTTTCCAAGACATGTCCAGCTTTTTGGTTTTTAAATAGCCGTCGGGGAGGAATTTGTAAAAATCTAAAGGTCCGTGATTTCCCTCCCAATGCCCGGGCCACCCAGAGGGGGAGCAAGTGGGGCAATTTGCCCCAGGCCCTGGGCCCCGCAGAGGCCCTCACGAGAGTTTTTGGGGGCCTCTGGAGAAGGGTCTGTCACTCGCGCCGGGGGCCCCAGAAAACTCTCGCGGGGCCCGGGCCCCCAAAGCTTCTTCTGCTCTGGCTCTTCAGCGGCAATTCAGCGGTGGGGGGGTCCTTCCGCTCCGGGTCCCGCCGCCAAAGACCCCGGGACCCCTGAATCCTCTGGGTGGCCCCACCCAATGCAGAGTGTGACTCAGCTGAAACGGCGGCCAGGCCCGATTGAGCCACTCACATCCGGGCCTCCAGTAGTCAGAGCCCCTCCCCTGGTCTCCCCCTCCCCTGGCCTCCCTCTCCCCCCTGCAGCCAAAGTCCATTTAATCCTCCTTTGCAGGTGGGGTAGCGCGGCCTAGCGAGCAGAGTCTATAAAATCCCCCCTTGCAGGCGGGGGAGCATGGCCTAGTGGCCAGAGTCCATATAATCCCCCTGTACACATGGGGTAGCACGGCCTAACAGCCAGAGTCCATATAATCCTTCACGGTTCAGGGTGGGGGGGTAGGGGCACTCGGGCCCACCCTCTCCACCGAGCCCTAAGCCAGGGCCCTGGTAGCGGCAAGCTCTACTTGCCGCTTGCTCAGCGGGGATCCGCCTGCAACACGCCGAGTGGTAATACAGCATTAACACCGTTTATCTCTACTTTCCCCTGGGAATGGCAGTGCTTCTGCGGCGAGGGGTTCTCCGGTCTGTTCCTCCCCTGGGTCGTCCTCCGTCAGAGTCTCCGGTGGAGCCTCGACAGGGCTGACGCCTGGATCCTGGCTCGCAGCCCCTCTCTCTGCAGGAGCTAACAGCGTGTGTCCTTCCCCTCTGGCGGTCAGCCCAGACTGAGCTGATGTGCAGGCTTTTATATCTGAGCTCCAGTTGGAGCATGCCCAGCAGAACTTCTGGGGCGGGGCTTCCTCTGCCAGGGAGGAAGGGTTAACCCCTGCTATGCCAGTGCAGGACCGCTCTGCCCCATCACACACTCTCCCCCTTAAGACAGTCCCCTGGGCAGCCTGACCCTTGGTCGTCTCCTCCCCTTCCCCCTACCCCTCCGACCCCCCCCATCTCGGGAAAAGAAATCTGCATCCGCATGAGCCTTTCCCGGCCGGTGTAACACTCGAAAGGAATAGGGTTGGAGGGACATGTACCACCACATGATCCGTGTGTGTGAGTCCTTCATGCTGTTAATCCACCTGAGGTGCGTGGTCTGTTACCAAGGAGAAGGGTTCCTATTAGGTAGAACAGCTTGTGGCTCAGATACCAAAGGCCGTATTTTCCCTTGGCCCACCGTATAGCCCGGGTAGATCAGTTCTTTCTGGCCCAGGTGACATTTGGTTCGGTTTGCGGTGAGTCCTGCTCTGCCCAGCGCCCACAGCTGGAGCTGTTCCTTCCAGTTGGCACTGTAGATGATGATGTCCGTCAGTGTCTCCTGCAGCAAGCCGACCCGTGCGAAGATCTGCAAGAGTTCATTGGCGATAACTGGAGCCGTGGCAGACCATAGTGGTACCACCTCTGGATACCGTGTGGCATAGTCAACCACAACCTGATATACTTATGGCCGGCGCTACTCTTCTCCAAAGGCCCCACTAAGTCCAAGCCCATCCGTTCAAAGGGTGTCCCTCCTGCTCACCCACAAGGGGGCCGTGCCCCCCCAGGGGGTCATGCCCCAGCCCGCCCCCATGTGCCTTGCCGCCCTCCCCAGGACCCTGACCCATCCACCCCCGTTCCCTGTCCCCTGACTGCCCCCTTGCCATCCCATCCAACCCCTCCTCTCATTCCTGATGGCCCCCCAGGACGCCTGCCCCATCCAACCACCCCTTCTCTCTGTCCCGACTGCCCCCCATCGTCTCATCTAACCCCTGCTCCTTCCTGACTGCCCCCCTGGAACCCTTGCCCCCATTCGATCCCCCTGTTCCCTGCCCTCTGACCGCCCCAACCCCTATCCACCCCCCCCACAACCCACCGAACTCCCCTGCCCTCTTCCAACCCCCCCTCCCTGCTTCCTGCCCCCTTACCACACTGCCTGGGGCCGGGGCCGGGGCCAGGTCCGCTTGGCCAGGACCGGGACTGGTGCAGTGGGGCTCGACTCCACAGGCTGGGCCGAGCCAGGCCGGAGCTGGTCAGTCAGGACCAGGACCGGCGCCGCGGGGCCTGACTCCCTGGGCTGGGCCGGGCCGGAGCCGCTCGTCCGGGACCAGCACTGGCGCCACGGGGCCGAGCCAGGCCGGAGCCACTGGGGCCAGAGCCGGGGGTGCTTGGCAGGGACTGGGCTGGGGCACTCGGCTGGGGCCAGACAGGGCCGCGCTGTGCCTCCCTGGAGCTGTACTCGCACCCCCCAGCCCCAGCCTACCTGCCTGCTGCTTGTTTCAGGCTTCCAGCGAACATCTGATTCGCGGGAAGCAGGGGTGGGGGAGGAGAAGGAGGGCGGAGCGTTCAGGGAGGAGGGGGAGGTGAGCTGGGGCGGGGGGGACGGCTGCCCGAGCTTTTGTTAAACGGAAAAGCTTTTTCAGAACCGGTTGTCCTGGAACAGCTGGTTCTAAAAGGGTTTCTAAATTTAACATCCAGTTCCTGCGAACCGGCTCCAGCTCACCACTGCCATCTGCCCAAAGCAGTCAATGGCTCTTACCTCCACGAGGGAGCGGGGTCTCCCTCTCAGCCTCTCTGAGAACTAGCACTGCTTGGTTTCCTAGGACAAGGTGACCTGTCCCCACTGCTCCCTGAGGTGGCCCAGCTGGGAGGCTGTCACACACCCCAGGGCCTAGCAGACAGGTGGGGAGGAGGTTCCCGTTCATGTCACCCTCTGAGAGCCCACAGAAGGGCCAAAGGAAGAATTAAGGGCAAGAGGTGAAGCAGGCCCTGAGCCTCTGTCCCATCCTCACCTCCTCAAATGTGGAGCTTCCTGAGCTTCAGTTGGGCAGATGGAAAATGTAGCTCTGGCACAAAGGTGCTTCTGCGCCATCTGGGGCAGGGAGAGCTCTGCCTGGGAGCCCAGGGAATGGGATGGGGCTGAGAGCAAGGAAAGAGGGGAGGGGTAGGGAGTGAGGGGAAGAGCTCATGCCCCAGATGAAGGAAGTTTGGGGTCAGAGGGAAGGACCCTGCTCCACAGAGAGGGGAGAGAGTTTCTGTCAGTGACAGGGGCCTCCATTTCCCCTTCCACTAGCCCCCCATTTCCAGGAGACAGAGCAGTACCTGCAGCAGGGAGCGGAGTTGCTGAGGGGGGACCTTTAAGGGCATCAGGTGAGGCTCAGCCCTTGCAGCACCTCAGGCACCTGGTGCAGCTGCCGGATGCTGCGGAGCTGACCCATCACCTTGGCGGTGATGTCCTCCAGCTGCAGGGGAAGGAGAACATGTCAGAGACTGAGACACTGCCCAGGAATCAGGGAGGATTAAGGGCACCTGGAACCAGCACCATTTCCACCCAGCAGCTGCTCATGTCTGAGTGGTGGATTCACTCTCCTGATCCCCAGGATGGAGGCTTCTTGTCCTCTCTAGTGACCTCCAGTGCCAGCCCCCCTCCTTTAGGGTTAGCTCCTGCCGCCTCCCCCTCAGTGCCCCTGACAGCTGTTCCACCTCCAACCCACCTGGGGACACCGCTCAAGTTGGTAGAACCCTCTCCTCCACCCCTGCCTCCATTCCCACCCAGGTAGGGCAGGAGGGATTCTGACAGCAGTGAAGTGGCCTGCGGGGAGGTTGAGACCTTTCCCCAAGTCACCCCAGTGACAAATGCTGAAGCCAGAGGATGGCAGCCCTGGTGAACGGGGCAGGTCAGCAGCCCCTGCTGGCTGAATCCTCCCATTCTCTCTAGAGCGGGTCCAGCCCTGCCAGCAGCAGGACAAGCTTCCCCCACCCATGTGCCTCAGAACTGCCTGGCCGGTCGCCATCACCCATCAGTCCTTGGCCTCCCAGGCTGCCAGTGATGGGAGCAACTCTGGGTGGTGGCTGGGGTGACATGGACACTAGGCCATGGGGAAATAGGTGCAGCTCTGTGGGGCAGGAAAGGTTCACACAGGGCACTTAGGGGACTCTCCTGCCCTTCCCAGGAGTGAGAGCAGAGCATCACGTCCTAAGAACACAAGTCCATGAAGTCCACAAGTCCCCACTAGGCTCCTTGCTCCCAGGCCAGCAAATGGTGATAGGATGGGAATGAGGCCTGGGCCCGCTCCAATCTCCTGAGTCGAATGCAGCTGCTTACCGTGTACCCCAGCAGTTGCTCGGCTTCCCCCAGGATGGCGTATGTGAGGAGAAGCCCAGCCTGGCTAATGCACAGCAGGGGGTTGTAGATCGCTGGCACGGCTGTCTTGAGGAAGCATTTCCTCTGCCCGCAGAGAAGACTTTTCCAAAGACCTAAAACCAACAGGACAGGAGGCTGTAGCAGATTGCCCAGAGCCAGCCTCCAAGCCCTGGAGATAGAATGGCCTCAGTGTCCGGTGCCCCAAAGGAAGGGTAAGAGAGCTGCTGTAGCCAAGGCCGTTCATTCCCCAGGAGGCTTTCAGGGTCCCGATGCTCAGGAAGCACCTATATGAAAAGGTGGCAGATGCTTAGGGACCAAAGCCTCCAGTGTCTCTTTCTGGAGGGCAATTGATCGCAGGGGCCATGATGGGCTGGAAATAGATCTCTAATGTGGGTGAGCAGGGCCCACTCTGCTGTGCAGCGCACCGAGATGATAGGGGACCCTGTATTGCTTCCAGCAGAGAGATCTCCTGCACCTCAGTGGCTAGAGGAGTGTGCGTGGGGGGGGGGGGAAGGGGTTGGAGCTGACAGACCAAAGGTCTATTGCCCCCAAATTAGTGATTTCTCTAGTAGCTGGCTATGGCCTCGGCAGCTCCTTGGTTTCTGCCAAAGGGAATCCAATCTGCAACCTGACCAGGATAAGGAGACTCATGTCCCAGTCCCCATCACAGACACTCCTAGGAAACTTTTCTTCTGCTGCAGCAATTCAGCTTGTGGGAGGCAGGACAAGCTCACAGAGTCTCTCTCACGTGGCATCTATAGGGCAGCATTCTGTAGATGCACTTGGAGATCCAGGAGCCATTCCAAGGCCTCCTCTGTGATGTTATCAAAATCACACATTTCACCTTTGACTCCAATCTGGGGGCACTGGGTTATGGTGTGTTCCAAGGTTTGGATGTTCTCAGCACAGTTGTGAGACAGGGGGCCGGGAGGTCTTTGATTTTCTACTTGTGCAGCAAGTAGTCGCAACTTGGGTCAGTGACAATGTGCTTCTTTGGCACAGTGGCTGAGGTCCAGATACTCTGCCATTCCCTGGCCAGGACTGGAGACATGAGGAGGCGCATGTGGTGCATATTGGCTCTGGAGCTCACTGTGTCCCCTCCCCAGTTCTCGGCTTGGGGCATTCTGCTTCCTGACTGGCAATGGACTTGGGCAAACCCCACCTCCTTTCTCTGCTTCTACAGGGTGCAGGGAAGTAAACAAGGGTCTGCTCAAGCACTAGTGACTGACGGACCCAGTGCTCTTCTCTCAGACACTTGGGGATCAGCCAAGGGGACAAGGAGCAGAGAGACACCCAGAGCCATAATCCTCTATTAACTCACCCACCCGGGGATTCGCCTTATGCCACGTAGCAACGGCTCCATGGAAGACACTCAAATCACAGCAACTAGCGAGGTTCCAATGTGGGACCTTTAGCACCAGCCTGTCCCACTGGGTGCTGGGTGAGGAACTCTGAGCTGGAAATAAGGAGTGGGCTCTTGTCCTGTCTCCAGGAGGCATCCACTGCAGGGACCCCAGCCAGCCCCACTCCTGAGCTGTGTCCTACCCTGCCACAGTGTCCTTACCTCCCCCACCCTGGCTGTGTTTTGATAGCCCAGGAGCCTGCTGTCCTGGTACCAGTTGTGGCACCACAGATCCTCCACCTCGTGTATGCTCAGCCCTGGAAGAGAGAGAGAGAGAGACACTTTGATCATTCTGGTTGCAGTTTCTGTGTCCTTCCAATCCCATTGGTGGCTGCCCAGTGGAGTGGAGAAGAACAGAGGCGGAGAGAGACTTGTTCTCCAGCTGGTGTCAGGCTGAGGGAAATTGTCTGGGGTCCCATTATCCACCTGTGGTCCCTTTCAGTCCCCTGATGGGTTCCGTGTCCCAGTGGGTTCCTTACCCCTCTGTTCGAGCAGCAGCTGGTACAGCCGGTAAGTCCCCTCCCTGGCCTGCCGGCTGATGTCCTGGTCTGGGTAACTCACAAACAGAGCCAGCTGGGCCACGTGCTGACCCAGCCTAGGGAACTCTGCTGAGATCTAATGGAAGGGAGAGGAGAGGAGACTCCATCAGCATTTTCCTGTCAGCTCCCTGTCCCCCCTGGGCCAGAAGGCTCCTTCTGCAGGAGATGCTGGGGGAGAGGAGCCTGAGACAGACCCTTCATTTGCTCTGCTGCCAAGGGAGCCAGGAGCTGCTTTGGGATGCCAAGCAGGGGCTTGAACATGGTCCCCGTCAAGGTTCCTTCCCACTCCGAACTCTAGGGTACAGATGTGGGGACCTGCATGAGAACCTCTAAGCTTAATTACCAGCTTAGATCTGGTTTTCTGCCACCACCCAAAGCATTTAAGAGTTATTTGGGAAACTCTGTCGACCTCCCCCCTAGAATATCTCCTCCCAAATACTAGAACCCTTCCTGGGTAGCCTTGAGAGACTCCTCCACCAATTTCCTGGTGAACACTGATCCAAACCCTTGGATCTTAAAACAAGGAAAATCAATCGGGTTCTTAAAAAGAAGGCTTTTCATTAAAGAAAGAAAGGTAAAAATCATCTCTGTAAAATCAGGATGGAAAATAACTTTACAGGGTCATCAGATTCAAGGAGCCCAGAGGAACCCCCTCTAGCCTTAGGTTCAAAGTTGCAGCAAACAGGGTAAATCCTCTTAGCACAAGGAACATTTACAAGTTGAAAAACAAAGAGAAACCTAACACGCCTTGCCTGGCTGGTACTTACAAGTTTGAAATATGAGAGACTGGTTCAGAAAGATTTGGAGAGCCTGGATTGATGGCTGGTCCCTCTTAGTCCCAAGAGCGAACAACCCCAACACAAAGAGCACACAAACAAAAGCCTCCCCCTCCCACCAAGATTTGAAAGTATCCTGTCCCCTTATTGGTCCTTTGGGTCAGGTGTCAGCCAGATTACCTGAGCTTCTTCACCCTTTACAGGGAAAAGGATTTTGGTGTCTCTGGCCAGGAGGGATTGGATAGTATTGTACACAGGAGGGCTGTTCCTTCCCTTTATAGTTATGACAATCCCCTTCAAGGCCCAGGGACGACACTTGACCAGGACAAGAAGAACTTGACTCAAGCCTATCTCATTCCCTGCTCTGACTCTGCCTCCCAAGAGGAACACTGCGAACCCACAGCCCCTGCAGCAGCAGATCCTACAGCCCGGTGGAGCCAGCCCGCCTGCGCCTGGAGTCAGGAAGCTGGGGTCAGAGGTCACTTACGTCAAACTCGGGGAGGGTGACTGCAAATCTCAGCAGGGCCGTGCTGCTCTTAATGGCCCTGGCTCTCTCCTGGGGCACCCTGGACACGATCCAGCGGTTGACATGCTGTGGGGAAAGGAGGCAGGTCAGGATGAATGGGCAGGTGGTGCTTTGCAAATGAGCCCCATCCCCCGCCCCAGCCCCAGGGGCCCGAGACATTATGCACAGAGAGAATAGCTGAGTCATTGATCACAGAGCTTTAGAAGGGGATTCTTTCCCCCAGGACGCAGCTTGTATCCTGCAGGTCACAACTTGTCAGGGTCTCTCTAGATTGGTCCCATCCTCCCAGAGCTCCTGATTCCTGAAGAGTTCACCAGAAAGGAGACTGAATCCTCGCCCTTCCCTGCCACTAAAATCCTTGGTGGGATGTAAGGAGTCACTGAGAGCACAATCCCCCCAGGAATTTCAGAGCATATCAGAGAGAAGGGCTGATTCCCTGGGTTCCTCCTGTTTCTCTAGGAAGGAGCGTGTGCCTCTTCTCTGAGAACCATCTCTGGAAACTCGTGGGGTGTGTGTGGGGGGGGGGGGGGCACGGGGGGGTTTCAGACTCTCACTCCCCAAGACAACCAGGGGCCCTGTGATTAGTGTTCAACAGAAGCAGACAGAGCTCTGGCTTGATGTCCCAGCTCCTTCCTCTGTCCCTCAAGAAAGCAGGACCTGACACTGCATTGCACTGACCTCCCCAGCCAAGGACGCCCCAATGGGGACCCAGCTAGGAGGACAGAATAGAAACTGGATCTGCCAGTCTCTCCTTACCAGCCCCAAAGAGTTAAGGTAAAATTGGTTCCCACCCCTCCTTATGGGACTCACCTCCAAGATGAAGTGGAGCCTGCCTGCGTCTGGGGACTCTGCCAGCAGGTTCCCCAGCACAGCATCCAGGAGCTCTGGCATGACTTTGTGTAGCGCCTGCAAAGCATGGGTCAGAGTTAGGGAAACTGGGCCGACCCCTGCCACAGGATGGGAAGAGGGTTCTCTGGGAAGCACTGGTGAGACTCCCAAACACATCTCCTGGCCTCGCTCATTCATGTCCCACTGCAGGCAATTAGCAAGGATTGATGACACCTGGATCTTTGATCCATGAGCTTAGCAGGTCTCTGCAGACGGCCTTGTAGGCGGAAGAGTAGGATACAGCCAAGTTGCTATGGATGGAAGCTGGGCTGCTGGGCAAAACACGGCATATGGAAGAGAAAGAAAGAAAGAAAGAAAGAAAGAAAGAAAGAAAGAAAGAAAGAAAGAAAGAAAGAGGTAATTCTCTGGAGGGAAGGATCCAACCCTACAGCTTGTTCCATCTCTGCCTACCCCACCCCTAAATCTGGAGCTCCAGCGACTCAAGGGAGCCGGACAAGGACCACTCTGGAAGAGGCGGAGGATGTACCTGGATGTCGGTGGCGTCCGTCTCCGTGCCCAGGGTGAAGACCGAGCCAAGGGCAGCTTGCAAGAGGCGGGACTCTAGCTCAGGCTCAAGGGCTGGTTTCATGGTGCTGGCAAGAGAGAGGAGCTGGTATTAGACTGCGCAGTGCGGGGGTGGGACTGTCGCCAACACGGACACGAAACCACAGGGCTACAGGCACAGGCTGGCGAGAATGGAAACTGAGGCACTGAGCTAGGGAATGACAAGGCCGAGGCGTCACAGACAGACAGTGGCAGGGCAGGAATAGCGCCTGGTCCCTGGAGCCTGCTGCCCCTCCTGTATCTGAGCCCGGGAGTGAGCCCCTCCCCAAGGCCCCTGCAATGTTAGTGGGGTGAAAAGAAGAGCCCAGCCAGGACAGAGTGACCCTTCCCGCCCCACCAGCTCTGCCAGAGGAGCCACTCCTGGGAGGTGAGCGACCTGGGAGTGGGAGGGACAGTCTCCCAACCTTGGGCCTGGGCAGCACTGGGGTTAGGGGATCCAGCGGAGGGCAGGTGGGAGTGGGGAGGAGGGGGCTGTCTCGGTACCTGAGGTTGCCCACAGCAGCCAGGCAGCTGGCGAGGATCTCGCTGGGTGGAGAGTCTTTAGGAAGCTCCTCAATGAGCTCCTGTGAGACGCGAAGGAGACAAAGGAGCGTCAGAGATTCGGGCCCTGCTGACACCTCCCCGTGAGGAGATGACACAGCCAGTGCCCCACATGGCCAGCAGGATCCCCCACTACCTCCCGCTCCTCCCATTTCTTCCTGCCCAGCAAACTGGTCCCCTTCCAGGATTCCTGCCCAGCTCAGTCCCAATCCCCTTCTTCCCTCCTCCCTGTCAAACCTGCCCCCATTCAGCACCATCCCCACAACCGAGCTGGGACCATGTGATTCCTTGTCCCCCAGTCACAGCTGCCCTCCAGCCCCACAATTCCCCCACTGCCCAATCTCACAATTCTCCCTTCTCTTCTCCCTGCCTTCAGCCCCAGCAATCCCTGCCCTCTGCTGCCCCCACCCACACCCCCCAGCCCCCACCCATTAGCCCGGCCATACCCCGGCCAATCCCACGTCTCTCTCCCCCCTCCAGCTGCCGGATGACGGGTCTCACTCACCACAATCCTCTCCACCACAGCCGCCTTGCAGCAGTGCGGCTCCAGCGTGTCCTGCCCTCTGTCCTGTGCAGCAAGACACGCGGGTAGATGGCCCGCAGGAACCTGAGCTGCTGCCCCTCATCCTGTACCCACCGGGAGTGGGGGATAGTGAGAGAGAACCTGTTAGCTAGGGACCTTCCTCCCCACCCACACCAGCTCCAGGGCTCAGGCCTCAATGGGGGATTGTGGGGAGCCGCCTCGTGTCCAAATCCCCCACGACTCCTACACAAGCAGGACTGGGAACTGGGACAGTGCCTGTGGGGGGAGGAGACCTCGGCTGTTGTGGGACAAACACCCCCATCTTGGGGGTCCCACATCAGGGATGTACAAGGGCCCCATTAGGGGTGGTGGATCATCAGGACAAGACCCTCGGCAGGGGGTGGGGATGCTGGGAAGGGACAGGACAATCTTGGTTCCAGCCCAGGTGGGGAACATTTGTACCTTGTCTCTGCCCTGGAGCTGCTCTCCGATGACCTTGAGAGCAGCTTCCTCTGTGGTCATCTCCAGCCATTCCTCCGCCGCTGACTCCGTGGGGGTCCCTGCACCCAGGAGAGAAGGGAACAGGGGGATGTCTGCTGCCCCTTGGGGGAAGGACAGGGGTGTGGTGGGGAGCGCAGGATAAAGGACCCCCCTTCCCACCTCAGGCACCCAGGGCAGATCGGGCCCCACACCTCCCTCTCAGGGCTGCCTTCACACTGTCCAGGACTCCACGGGAGGTGCCGACTCCCCCAGCCCCGGAGCATCAAGGGACAAAGTGGCAGCAGCTCTTGATGCCCCCACCCCCAGCTCCCCTTGCTGCAGGGGCAGCTGTGTGACTGCTGCTGGTGTCAGTGGGGTTCACGTGGCTCAGGCCAGACACCTGGGCTGGGGACCCCCCCCCGCCATATCACTGGGAGAGTGTCTGGGCCCAGGGTGTTCACATCCCCGTCCTCACCCCTCCCTCAGCCCAGCCTGGCTCCTCACCTGGAACAAAGCAGCAGCGTCCAGAGGCGTCGCTGCTGCTGGAGCCCCAGGCACTGCTGCTGTCCCGTGCTGAGCTGATGGTGCTGGGATCTTCTAGCTCCTGGTCTGAGGGGGCTGAAAGATCCTCAGAGCCCGGGCAGGGCGATGCCCCCTGCTGGGAATGAGGGCTGGGCTCCTGGGGCCGCTGCTGCCCACATAACAGGCCCCAGAGCCTCCCTGCCCGGCGCCCCTCCTGGGCTGGGTCCTGTCCGCAAAACCTCATCCTGAGCCAGCTCCACCTGGGCTTGGTCGGGGCCTCTCCCAGGTCGGCGCCTGCGCCGGGAGCTGGCTTTGTTCTCCAGAAGGCTGGGAACTTCCGCCTTCTGGCCTGGATGGGAGCTGCTTCCCCGCCAGCGGGGACGGAGAGGTGGCTCTGCCCCTTGGGAAGATGGCCGCTCCTTCCCGAAGGCTCTGGGGGCACCTGCAGAGCCTTCCTCCTGAACCTCCGCAGGAGCTTGGCCATCCTGGAATCGAGCGGGGAACAGGTGTGAGTCTGGGGTCACTCCTGGGCCTTTTCGGTCCCTCCTCAGCCCTGCTCCAACCAGAGCAGCCCCTTCTCCCCCCATAGGAGTGCAGGGAGTGCAAGCTACACACACTGGCAGGAGTTCATTGCGTGATCTGCTCCCCCTCAACGTTCCCCCTCGTCATCCCTGCTGCTGCTGCTAGATCCAGGAAGTCTCATCCTTTTAGAGCAATGGGGTCAGTCCCAAAGACCATCGGTTACTCTGGACAAGCAGCTCCCTCCAGGATCCTGACATGCCAGCACTTTACACACCTTCCTGCAGCCTCCCAACCCCCATGGCCTGTAGCCATGGGACCCCGACCCTACTGATGGCAAACAGGCCTCAGCTACTGGCTCAGGGTCACACCGAGTGTCAGAGCCATGGATGGACCCCTTCCCTAACCACTGCTGCACACTCCCTCCCACAGCTGGCAATCGCAACCAGGCCCTAGTGTCCGCTCCCCCTGCCTTTGAGAGGGAGTGTCACTCCTGGCTCCATTGCTGCCTATTGATCTGTGGGACTGGGCTCTCTGGGCCTCACATCCCTGAATGGGCTTTAAAGAAGACAATGGTTAAAGTTTGGCCCCAACTCTTTCTTGTTTCTCTACACTTGCCATTTTAGCAAAGTTTAGAATTCTTGACGTTCAACACCTGGAAACATCCCTTTCTCCTTCGCAGACAGCTTGAGCATCCATCCTCACCCAGGCTCACTGCTGCCAGGAGTTAGAGAATCCACCCTATTCCCCTTGGACCTACCCAAGGAGTCCCACAGCAAAGTGGGGACAGAGCCAGAAAGAGAAGCCAACAGTCCTGACTCCTGTTCTAACTAACAGACAACAACCCCACAGAGGCAGGGAGAGAGCCCAGGAAATAATCACTCAATTAGGGATCTTTTCTGCACCCTCTCTAATTTTTAACATAATATTCAAAATGTGGACACAAGAACTGGATTCAACATTCCAGTTTCAGGCTCACCAATGCTGGATCACTTCCTTTCCATACTCACTACTCTATCCAGCCAAGAATGGCTTTAACCTTTTTACCACAGTTTCACATTGACAGATTATGGTGAGCAGCTCATCCACTATGGCCCCAAATCCTTTTCAGAGTCACAGCTTTCCAGCGGACTGTCCCCCATTCTGTAGGGTGCTGCCTGACTCCTCTGTTACTGGCAGGCTGGGTTTGCATGTGGCTTTATTAAAAGCTAATGATTCAGTAAGTAGTTTAGAAGAACTAGCCCATTAGAGAGAGAATCATGAATTGCTCAAAGACAACGAATGGAGAAAAGCAGCAAGAGCAAACAAACACGTTTGGTTCTGGCTTATTTCCTTGGTCTTAAAAGAGAGTAACAAGGACCTGAGTCTCCTCCCTCACAATAGCCCCATGCTCGGCCCAATCAGCATTGAGACTCTGAGACTCAGAAAGCGGAGAGGTCTCACCAGCTGTCGCAGGTCACCACCGGAGGGAGTCACTCTTAGAGCACTATTCCAGCCACATCTTTGGGAGGGCCTCCCGCAAGGAGAGTTGGAGCGCAACCCCCCACCCCTGCCCCCCACTCCACATGCGCACACAGGTCCTGGTGGTGAAAGGAGAGCAGGGGGAAAGGACAAAGATGCAAGAGAAGAAGAGAAAGGAGGGAGAGACAGGAAAAGGGAAAACAAAAGGAGAAACCCCAATGTCCCCAGTGATTCTAAGGACAAAGTCCTAGGTCAGAAATAAAATGCTGCCCCCACAATCTAGTGTTTTCCTTTCCTAAAAATCAGCCGGCACCTGATGGATCAGACTGAACAGGTTCCAAATCTTTCAGAGGCTCTTACCTTCTATACAGGGACGTCTGTTTTCTGGCAAAATCAATAATTGAAGAAGAGAAAACTCTGAAGAGGGTCCTCGTTACGCTCACGTAGGTAAAAGTGAATTATCTCGGTACTCAAGGAGAGACCTCGAGATGGAGACGCGCTGAAGCAAAGCCACAGGGATCTCCAAGGTTGCCCCTGTCGTGCACCCCTGTCCTGCCTGGATGATGTCAAGAGCTCTCTGTGAGATCATCGCCTCCCACCACCTTTGTCCAATAGGCTGAGGTCCTGCCAAAGGCCCTTGTGATGTCACTGCCACACCCACCCTCCCGCAGTGCTGATGTCCTGCCCCTGTCCAGCCACATTGGATGTTTGTGCTGCTTTCCCTGGATCACCCCACTCAATGACTCTTCATTGTGGGGATGACACCGACTATACAGTAGAACACGAGACGCTCTTCCCCATGCTACGCTCAGTTGTTCATAAATTAGTAGACTTTATGGACAGAAGAGACAATTAGACCATGGAATCTGACACCCTGCATATCACTTGCTTTCTGTATAGCATAGTAGCTAGTTTTTGACTAAACACGTTCCAGAAAGGCATCTAGTCTTCATTAGAAGACCTCAAGAAATGGGAATTCCACCACTTCCCTTTCTAGTTTATTCCTTTGGTGATTCATCCTCACTGTTGACTATTTGTGCCCTATTTCTAATATGAATTGGTCTCTTTTGAGTTTCCAGCCACTGGGACTTGTTATGCTTTTCTCTGCTAGATTAATGAGCCCTTTAATATCAGCTATTTTCTCTCCATGAAGTCACTTCAACACTTCAATGACATCACCTCCTGATCTTTTTGATAATCTAAACATGCTGAGCTCTTTCACTAGTTCACTAGCAGGCATTTTCTCCAGCCCTCAAAACGTTTCATTGCTTTTTGCTGCCCCATCTCCAATATTTCAAAATCTTTTTCAAAGGCGGACGCCAAAACTGGATGCAGTATTCCAGGATCAGTCTTACCGATGGTGCGTCACCTCCCTGTGCTCCTCACTGCTCTTTTCATCCAGCCAATGATGGCGTTAGCCCTGGGCACCACAGCATCACACTGGCTGCTCATGTTGAATGGCTTGCCCAGCATGGCCTCTCAATCCTCTTCACAGTTAGTGCTTTCCTGGATACACTTCCCCATTCTGCAGGTGTGGCCTGCATGCTTTGCTGCTAGGTGTAGGACCTTTCCTTTGGTTCTTTTCAAACTTGTTTTCTTTGAATGGGTCCAGCTTATCACGGGATCCAATTGCTCTGCGTCACTGCCCTGTCCTCAGCATTAATTACCGCTCTGCTAGTATTTGATCACCCACCCACGTTAGTGGCAGTGATTTTATATTGCGTTGCAGTTCACTGATATTTATTTTCAAGAATTAATCCTTGAGAGATGTTAGGGGGCTTATTCCTTCACCCTCTCACTTCCCTGGTCCTTCTCGCATGAACAGAGAGCAACAATACCCGAAGTCTGAAGGTGCAAACAATTTGATGTTTATTGGGGTCAACTTCCAGCAAGCATGATTCCAGTTTCCTTCCTTAGTGTCTCCCTTCCCAGCTCTGACACCACAGAGCCTTGCCTGTGTCCCTGTTCCTATTCCCTGTTCTCATTCCCCCCTTAGCAAAACATGATCCCAATTCCCCCAGCCCCTGTTCCCATCCCCCCCTTACTTCCTGACTGACTGCAGACTACATAGAAAAACTTGAGTTCTGCTTAGCTAGACCTTAACCAGTCATTGTACTGACATTTAACTAACCAATCCTAACATACTGTAACATGGTTATTTAACCAATTATATCCCACCAGCCTCTCTATGGCTCCCTCTTCACCAGTGGTTTTCAACGTATTTACCATTGTGAGCTGCACATGCAGCTCTCTGTGTTATGTGGGCCGCATCCACACAACATATATACTACCTGAATGGCTCTGAGGATGTCACATGGGCTGCAGCTGTGTGCTGATTGGGCCCTGGGTTAAGAACTACTGCTCTACACTGAGAGATCTGGCTTGTTTCCAGGCCCCATTGCAAAACCCAGTGTAAACAAGGTAATGCTGCTAATTGTCACCAGTGTAGCTTAGCCTGGTTTCATGCAGAGATAAGCTACACCAGTTCAACACACCATTTACCTTGTCTACAACGGGACTGTATTAGACCAGCTACACTGAAGACCGGAATCAGGGCAAAACCTCAGGATATGCTTTGCTCAGCTGGAAAAGCTGGATTCTAAAGGTCTTGGCTACAGTGGCAATAGACACAGATACTGCTAAACTAGTCATAGCGGGTGGGATATTCCCACCAACGGAGCCTTGACGAGGAAATGTTACTTTATGGAAGCGCTTGTCCTGTTCCAGAATTGAAAGCGCACTGCAGCGTTGAGAGGCGAGGATGTTTCTCATGGAAATTACTGTGTAACTGTAGTTAAGCTGCATAAATCAGCCGTTGTGTCCCGCAATGTGTAAGCCAGTCGTTAAAGAAAAAATGACCACAGCCCTTCTGGTTTGTGTATCCAGGAATCCTTTCATGGTTTTCAACTTTACAGCTTGCCATTTTGAACAGCTCACCAGCTCAGCTGATGGGATTCACCATGAAACCTGCCTGCTTGCAAACTGCATGAGCCCGAATTAGATCACAGCATCGGAATGTGATTTGTTTGGTCTTTGCAGAGGTGTGGCCATTCAAATAAGCAAAGAACTTAATGCACCAATAAATCAAACCTTTTTTGTTGGGGTGGGGGCAGGGTTGTTCTAAAGAATTTCTCCTGTTCCTACTTCCTTTTATGCATCAATCCCATTTGTTAATCCGCGGATGTTCTGGTAGCTCCTGTGCTTAAAACACAACGGCACAGGCCCCAGATAACAAAATGCAGCCAATAGGGCATGTATGGTATGGGGCATTGTTTAATAAGTCTCCTCTGTAGCTCCTGAATGAGTGTGAAAACACAGGCCTGTGATCCATGCCAAGTTAATGAATGTATTTCTCTCCCCCCCGCCCCCCAATCCTCTGTTTCAACGCCACAGCTTCATTTCCTGTACTTTAACAATTGTATTTTGCAAATATGATGCAGTTGCACTGCCTGGTTAAGTGAGGAAAGTCAGCGGAGAGGCAAACAATTCTGCCGAGATCAAGAGGGAGGAACGCAGACGCAAAATGGGGTGCTAGGATCTCCTAACACAAAATCGGCTTTATTGTAAGACTTAACATATGTACAGATATATAGGGACAGAGGCGGATGAAAGCAGATAAATAAAAATGGCCTGAAAGCTAGAGTCTTATTTTACATTGCCGAGGTTTGTCATGAGATTCTGATAGACTGGTACTGAACTAAAGGGGAACTGCGGGTGACGGTGAACCCCATAAGGCTTCATGGGAATATGCTTATGAATGTATACATGATATAACTGGAATATGTTTTATGCTACACATGCCATGTAATATATCTACGTAAAGGTTATGATCTACTCAATACACTCCTCCTATTTGTATGCATGTAGCATTTTTGTACTTGAAGTTAGCAATATTGGCTGTATACTTGCTTGATTTCTAAGTAGCCTCTGTAAAGCATTTGAGCAGCTTCTTGAGAAAGGAATGTGCAAGTTAAGTGCCCAATCAAGAAGCACTTAAGAGACAATGGATCTTGGGAGGCTCCAATCCACATAAGAAGTCTACACGAGGACGTTCAAGGTAGCAGGTAAGCCATGGCTGCTGCCTGTAAAACTTGAGTCATGCAGGGACATGTGACTTGCCCATGTGACTCCAAAGCTCCATCTTGGAGCTGGACTTTGTATAGGAGAGAGGAGGAGGCCTCCACCCACAAGAGACAGTCTACTTAAACCCCTGGGAGACCCCTCCATTTTGTCTTCAGCTGGCTAAAGAGAGAGCCTCTCCAAACCCAAGGATACCCGAAAGAAACTGGAACAAAGGACAGTAACTACAGGGGGGGTGAGTGATTGCTGGACCCAGACCAGAAGGAGACTAGTCTGTAAAAGGAAGCTTACTGGAACTGGTGAGGTTATAGCTGTATTCAGTTTCTTAGACATAGACTTGCGTGTTCTATTTTATTTTCCTTGGTAATTCACTTTGTTCTGTCTGTTACTACTTGGAACCACTTAAATCCTACTTTCTGTATTTAATAAAATCACTTTTTACTTATTAATTAACCCAGAGTATGTATTAATACCAGGGGGAGGGGCAAACAGCTGTGCATATTTCTCTATCAGTGTTATAGAGGGCAAACAATTTATGAGTTTACCTTGTATAAGCTTTATCCAGGGTAAAATGGATTTATTTGCTTTTAGACCCCACTGGGAGTTGGGCATCTGTGTGTTAAAGGCAGGAACACCTCTGTGAGCTGCTTTCAGTTAAGTCTGCAGCTTTGGGGCAAGTAATTCAGACCCTGGGTCTGTGTTGGAGCACACGGGCGTGTCTGGCCTAGCAAGACAAGGTGCTGGAGTCCCAGGCTGGCAGGGAAAGCAGGGGCAGAAGTAGTCTTGGCACATCAGGTGGCAGCTCCCAAGGGGGTTTCTGTGATCCAACCCATCACACTGCACATAGCAGAGGATGTGTTTATAGTCAAGGTGAGACTGTACTGTGGCTTTAAGAAAACACCAGGCCAGGTCCTCAGCTGGTATAAATCTGCATCATTGTATTGACTTCAACTGAGTTGCCTTACACCAGCTGAGGATCTGGGTCACTGGGTTATGCTTGATGTCAGCTCAGTGGTGAGATATATACACAACTGGTCATTTAATTGACTTGCAGGGGGCTGTGATGACATGGTTGTGGCTAGAAGTTGGTTTCTAACAGAGAGATAATTACACTGGTTTCTTGGAACAGCCTAGCCATATGCCAACTTAAAGAGAACTCAGGATCTCAGCTTGGACTATACTAGTGAGAATGGAAGTGATTTCTAAAGGGTCATGAAGGGAATCTGAGCATTTAAGTAGCTTCTCCATGAATTATACTAAAAATGAGGCAGCAGCTGCGGAGAAGTCGCATTGTTCATTTCAGCTATCGTGTCCGAGAGAATAAGAACAGTAGGCTGACGATACAAATACCATTAGTTGGTCACAACTACAGCTAGTTGGAAAATTTTCATCAAAATTTGCTTTTTTTAACCCCCAAAATGCAAATTGTGTCAAATCAGAATGTTTTGAAAAACATGTCGATTTTGATGAATTTTCTCCACATCCCAAGAAGCATTTTAATAACGTTGAAACATCCAATTTTGACATATTGGGACTAGAACAGTTTCATTTTTCAGTTCAAGATGACTTTTTCAAAAAAAACCCTATTTTATCTAAAAACATTTGAAAGTTTTGAGATCGAAATGGGAATTAAAGGTTTCAGTTTTATTAAAATGAAACGTTTTGATTGACCCCCAACCTTTTTTTGGAATTTGATTCCGCTGGAGATAAAATATTTTGTTTTTGTTCCATTTCAGAACGGTAAAAATGCCCCAAAGCACAGAATTTCCTGTGACATGGTAACTCTGGGTCCAGCTCACTGCTATTGCAATGAAGTGACTGCAGGACGGATCTGCAGAGGTTCGGTGCTTCCGCTCGTGACCAAAGCCTAATGCAATGACATGTTACTCACACGAGGATTCACATGGATCATTCTTAAACTAGATGTTTCCATTTTGAAATACTGAGGTGGCCTCCAGCCCTCTTTTAGGAAGCTTCTGTCGCTCCTGCCCATGGGGGGGGGGAGAGGGGCGAATGGAAAGAACTTGGAGAACTGCAGAGTGACCTTTGCAAACGTCTAGCCGCACAGTTTCAGAGTGTTGGGCTGGGTTTTAGCCACGTGACGCCCATTCGAGGCAGTGGGGAGTGGGCACTTTAAATCCACTGCAAACTCTTGAACACTGCTGGGTCCAATCACTGACTTCTCTGCACCAACCCAAGAGGAAAGCAACTCACTCCACTGAAGCCACCAGAATTACACCCAGCATGTATCTGGCCCACTGAGTTAACCCTCCCAGCTCCCAGCCTTGACAACGCTGCTTTCAAATGCAGACAGACCGCTGGTTTCACAACAATGGAGACTTGCGGAAGAGACAGAGTGGGTGTGTGCTGTAACAAAGAGCTGGGGCTGCTTTGCCAGACACTGTGGGCTGGAAATCCTGTCAGGAACAGGCAGCAAGTTTCTTTTCGGGACTTGATTGCTTGGGTAGCGAGGTGGAGCCGGAGCTCTGTAAGCACAACTCGGCAGGATTTCCCTGTCCCACGGGACTGCCTCCTCCTCTCTGTCCAGCCCTTCGGAGAATGTGTTGAGGGAAATAAAGGTGAAGCTCTGAGCTGAGGCCAGGCATTGTTAGTAAAATTGCAGTGTCTTGAGGCTCCATCTTCTTCAGGGTCGATGGGTCATCACAGGCTTCTGCAAGGCACCAAGACACTGAATTGAAAACCTCAGGGCTACAGGATCGAAGACATGAATCTCATTCGCCCCGGGACTCGCACTGTTTGCTTTCCATTTCCCTTCTCCCAAGCTGCGTGCCTCTCCTCCTGCCATCTCCACTCGCCGTGGGCTGCCCTCGCTGCCCCTTCCAGAGCAGGAGATGAAGCCACCAGCATGGCTCCCGGGGGAGACGTACCCCTGGAAGATCCAACTGCCTCCTTTCATCATGCCCATGTCATGGTCTCGTGCGTGCTGCTGTCCTAGGCACATGCCTTGAGATCGGCTCTGCACTCAACAGCTCCATTTCTTGCCTAGCAGGCTCCAGTGACTGCACACTGGCCAAGGGCGGGCAGGCTGAACCACACCACAGAGGAGTGGTTGCTGCTCTCTGGGCACCATTGGTGTCTCATAGGTTTCAGCAGTGGAGCCCCATGGAGGCACCATGCAGGGGGGAGCTGGAGCCGGTTCCCACAGGTTCCCAAGAACCGGTTGCTAAAATTAGACCTCCGTGGAGAGCCGGTTGTTAAAGGGCCAGGGGTGGGCAAAGATCTGTTGCTCCCAGGAGTCCCAGCTGGGGAGGCTGAGGCTCCCCCGGCCCTTCCCCCGCTTCCCCCCAGCTGCAGCATGGCCAGCCGCCGGCACCAGCTGGGCAGCTGAGCTCGGGAGTCGTCCTGCTGCCGCTTTTTGAGGCAGCAGGTGTGTGTGGGGGGTCCTGCTGCAAGCTCCAGGGCTGGCCAGGGGGGAGGGGGCAAGTGGGTCCATTGGCCCAGGCCCTGCAGGGCCCCTGGCCCCATGAGGATGTCTCCTCCCAGCCCCCCCCTGCTCCCCCCACCCCGCAGAGCTGCAGCACGGCCAGTAGCTGGGCAGCTCAGCTGAGCTCTGGGCTGCCGGCAAGGTAAGGGGGCTGCAAGCTCCAGGCCTGTGTGGTGGTGCTGGTAAGTGGACCATTTGCCCCAGGCCTCTGGCCCCATGAGGATGTCTCCTCCCAGCCCTACCGCCCCGCCCCCCCATCCCCCCACACAGCTGCAGCATGGCCAGCAGCTGGGCAGCTCAGCTGTGATCCTGAGTCGTCCTGCTGCTTTGAGCTGCCAGCAAGGTAAGGGGGGAAGGGGCTGCAAGCTCTAGGGTTGCCGGGGGGGGGGCGAGTGGGGCAATTTGCCCCAGGCCCTGCAGGGGCTCCTGGCCCCACGGGTATGTCTCCCCCGGCCCGGGCCCCACCCCCCGTCCCCCCACTTAAATCAGGACGTTTTTTAGGGAACCAGTTGTTTTGATTGTGGGAGGGCATCACTGGCACCATGTGTATCTCGACCAACATTAGAGGGGTGAAATACAGTTTGCTAAGACTTCTGTGCTAATTTATTGCTGTAGCGAAATGCCCAGACCCTATATGGCCAATCAGCAAGAACTCTAAGCAACCCTCCGCTCCTAAAGTGCAGGACAGGACCCCCAGCTGCAGGAATGACCTCTTTGCACACCCCTCCCCCCCACACTCAGTTGGTGCACTGAGCTGAGCCAGACCAGAGACTGAATATAGCCTTGAAAATGTGGCCCATCTTCATAACACCAAGCACTAGAAACTGACTTCAAGAGAAGCTATTTGTTAGGGTTGAAAGTTCAGCCACTGATAGTTCCCCACCCCCTACCCCCAGGCCTCCCACCATAGCCAGCCTCACCTGGCCTTTGAGACTCCTGAGAACCACAGGGATAGGGCCAGTGAGGTTTCTTGGTAAGGAAAAAGTCCGACTGATTCATGGCTGTGCATCCGGACTGCCCCTTGTGAGCCTAGCGCTGGAAGCTTTGGGACCACCTGTATCAAGTTGGTTCCAAGAGCCCAAGCCAGTGTATTGACGGAAGAGCTCTCTCAGGAGGTCAGGTATTGGGGGGGAAACAGGTTGGAGCGCTATGACCAGTATTTAGGACAGTGAGTCTGGAGTTCACAGTGCTGCTACGAGAGGCCACCTGACATTGTGACTGTGGCCACAGCAGCTCAGACTGTTGATGAGTCTATGGATGAGACTTGGTCTACACCTAAGTTAGGTCAGCACGTTGCCCTGTGGTTGGCCACACTCCTGCGTGACATTGCCATGGCAACCTAACCCGCATGGTGGATGCAGCTGTGTTGACAGAAGAAGGCTTCCATCGCTGAAGCGCCTGTCTGTCGGGGAAGTGGTGGCCTACACTAAAGGAAACCCCATTTCTGTTGGTGTGGGCTGTGTCTATACCACGGCGTCATACTGGCCAATACAGTGACAGAGCTCTGTTGGTACAGCCCCCTGTACTGTACATGTACCCGTAGGGTTAGACTCCCATTAGGATTCTTTTAAGCATGTTGAGCTTGAATGATTGGAACGGGGGTGCAGGAAGGATCATAGAATATCAGGGTTGGCAGGGATCTCAGGAGCTCAGCTAGTCCAACCCCCTGCTCAAAGCAGGACCAATTCCCAACTAAATCATACAGCATCATAGAATAGCAGATAGAATCATAGAATATCAGGGTTAAACTGGAGCCACGTGTGTGACGTTATTGATATAAATGGGAACCATATAGAACATGGGTTGCAACCAAGGTCCTGTGGTGGCACCAAATCCTAAGTAAAGGGGGTCATATAAGGTGTCTAAGACCAGGTTCTGGGTTGCTGGTTATGATTATGCTGTCTGTATGTCTGTGTATCATTTTGTAGTTGAAGTTATAAGTATTCGCTCTGTACTGTCTGTATTTTGTATTATGCTCTGCCTCTGGGAAGTGTCCCAGACAAGGTGATGTTAGCCCTGCATAGCTGGCTTGATGGCCCATTAAGGGCCATCAGCTACACAATTGACCCATGGAGAGAAGGCAAACACGCCTTGTGACTCAGCAAAGTATGCAGAAACTTGTCCATGTGACTGCAAACTCCATTTTTGCTGTAATTTTCCACCGTGTGGACAAAGGGATTCTTACACCTGGAAAAGTCTATATAAGGCTGATGCATCATCTCCATCTTGTCTTCAATCCTGCTTCTGACCTCTGGAGGAACTTTGCTACAAACTGAAGCTCTACACCAGGGACTGAGGACCCATCCCAGCGGGGGATGTTCCAGAGACTTAATCTGAACCTGCAGTTTACTCCAGCACTGCTGCAAGCCTGAACTAAGAACTTTGCCATTACTGTATGTAATTGATTCCATTTAACCAATTCTACCTCTCTTCTCTACCTTTTTCCCTTTGTAAATAAACCTTTAGATTTTAGATTCTAAAGGATTGGCAACAGCGTGATTTGTGGGTAAGATCTAATGTGTATATTGACCTGGGTCTGGGGCTTGGTCCTTTGGGATCGAGAGAACCTTTTTCTTTTATTGGGGTGTTGGTTTTCATAACCATTCATCCCCAGGACGAGTGCACTGGTGGTAATACTGGGAGACTGGAGTGTCTAAGGAAATTGCTTGTGTGACTTGTGGTTAGCCAGTGGGGTGAGACCAAAGTCCCTTTTGTCTGGCTGGTTTGGTTTGCCTTAGAGGTGGAAAAACCCCAGCCTAGGGCTGTAACTGCCCAGTTTGAGCAATTGGTCCTGATTTGGCACTCTCAGTTGGGTCCCGCCAGAATCGCTCCGTCACAACGTCTCCTGCTACGCTGAGTGGGAAATCGAGGCCTGGGGCCTAACTCTTTAGAGTGTACACAGCTAATCATCCGAGGGCCTTGGAGCGCACTGTCAATGCCTTTTGAACAGGGTTCTCTCTTCTTTGCAGAATATGGCCCCGAGAAGAACGCAGCAGGTGGGGGCGGGGCCGTCCACGGAGCAAGCCTACATCTCCAAGGTGGTTCTGCTGGGGAGCGCGGCCGTGGGAAAGTCAAGCACAGCCTTCCGCCGTGTGAAAAACGACGTCAGGGAATCCGTGCCCACTGTGGGATGTGAGTGAGTGGCAGCAATGAACCAATCCTTTGGTGCAACACAAAGGGCCTGATCTGCGTCTCCCTTGTAGCAGGAGTGTCTCTGCTGAAGTCAGCGGAGCGATGCTAGCGTGACGTTTGGTTTTGCTTAAGCTCTCAGGCCCAGCAGAGCAGCAGCAGGACGTCACTCAGCAGGCAGGGTTAGGGGCTCCAGCTGGCAGCTCTGGCGGCTAACGGAACGTGACCCAACAGACCCCCAACGGTACAGCCCGTGAGCACGGGGTTAGTTTGGTTTCTCAGCTCAGGCACAGGACTGACAACGGCGAGATCCGGAAAAGTCTGGTTAAGGCGGCGCAAGCTGTGCAGGCTGATGTGCCCATTTTAAAAGCTGGGCCTTGTCTGACGCTGCTCTTCAGAGCTGGATCTTTAGGCACCAACCTAAGAAGCACGTCTGAAAAAAGTCAGGCCTCAGCATCTCCTGCTCCACCGACACCAGTGGCAAAGTGCCTTTGGAGTTCACTGGCAGGGAGGCTCAGGCCACAGGCAGGACACATTTCTCTGCTGGGGTAGATTGGAGACAGGAAATCATGAACAGGGGACCAGCAACACAGCTGTGTTCATTGTGGAGTCAGAGTGACAGCTAGCGGTTCATTGCAGGTAGTGCAGCATTTAAATAGGTCACCTCAGCGGAGCGCTTTGGTCTACACCTGCCAGTTCTGAGTAACCCAAGAGAGTGTTCACCATTTACTATTCAATGTTATAGATTTTCCCCTCTGCGTTCTCTCCGTGCTCTCCCCCTAGTCCTGGCTCTCCCAGCTGCCCCCACAGAAATACTACCAATCGCACTGCATTATCTCTGGATGGGTGCCAGTCCCAGTCCCAGCGCTCACTGCGACATTGCACCACGTTCTTACTCTCGCTGCACAAACTGACACAGGCGCATCCTGGAATCCCAGGAACTGCGCTTCAGAGTCCGATCTAGTGGGTTTGGGTTGGAACCACCCCTTGTATAATTCCTAGGTGTCAGAAAAACAGACGTAACACTCTGTTCTGCCCTGTTTGTGACAGAGGACGTATGACAACGGAGCCTCCAACGGATGACATTTAAAAGGCTATCTTCCCAGACTCCCAGCAGCTCTGCCCATGATATCGCTCCAGTCACTCTAGTCAAAGCAGCCCATCTAGCCTCTCCAATGTGATCAGCAAACCTGCCTTTGACATTTTCCTGCTGTTTCAACAGACACCCACTCTCACTAGAACTAGGTGAAATTTCAGCTGAACATTTCTTCTGAAAAAGCTGCAGATCCAGGGACACGACCACATTTTAGGAGTTCATGGTAACAGTGTTCATGTAGCCAGGTTGGTCCTAGAATATTGAAGAGACAAGGTAGGTGTTTTATTGGACCAATTTCTGTTGCTCGAGAGGACTAGGGTGACCAGATGTCTCAATTTTACAGGGACAGTCCCAATATTTGGGGCTTTATCTTATCTAGGTGCCTGTTACCCTCCACCCCCATTCCAATTTTTCACACTTGCTGTCTGGTCACCCTAGAGGGGACAAGCTTTTGAGCTTTACAGAGCTCTTCGGGGTCTGGGTAGGAAGCAGAGGATTTAGCTGTAACACTCCGGTTCCTTCCTCAGACCTGAAGAAGAGCTCTGTGTAGCATGAAAGTGTGTCCCTTCCCCCAACAGAGGTTGGTCCGAGATAAGATCTTATCTCACCCACCTTGTGAGTTCATGGTAGTTTCACTGAATTGTTTTTTAAAAAAAATCACAATGTTTCATTTTTTTGGTTTGAAATGACTTTCAAAAATTCCTTTAGTCTTATTTTAAAAAAAATTATTTAGAATGGTCCAAGTTAAAATAAATGTTTCATTTGACCCAGAATAAAATTTCTCTCGACGTAGAGTCAAAATCTTTGAAACATTTCATGTGGTGTTGGACTTGCAATCAATTTTGTTTTGACTTTTCAAATTGCCAACAACAAAACCAAACCACCATTATTCACCCAGTTCTGCTACGCGCTCCCATCATCAGAAGCAAAAACATTCATCTCAGTAGGCAACATTGGTGGAAAACATGGCTTTAGTTTTTATTGGAGATGTCAACACAAGGTCGGTTAAGTCTCTTTAGGAAGTTTTGCGAGCTTACAGACCCTGGTATGAGCTAGGGAGGCCATTGATGTTCATAGGACTGATCCCCACCTGTTAGATGTTGACTTCAATGGAGGCAAGGCCAATTTACATAAGCAAGGATCTGGCTCGGTGTCTTTACATCAGAAATAGGCAGAAAGACCCTTTTCTTCCTGTTTTAAAGAAGGGCCCCGACCTTTGCCAGGAGAGTGGGGATGGAGGGCCCAAGGGGTCTCCCACGCTGCCACACACACCAGGCAGTCACAGTGCCTACACCAAGGAGTGTGGTGTCATTCGCCTACGTTACTTGTCACTCAGAGAAAGCTTCTGTCCCTCCCAGGCTCTCTGGAGAGCTTGGGCTCTGTACTGCCCCCTTTACCTCAAGCCCGTGTATTTGTCAGACAATCTGGCCCTTAACCGATGGCTTCTGCCTGTCTACTGTGCACAGCCGCACATTTGAGCTGCTATAGCACTTTCAGACCAAGGATCTTCAAACATTTTGCAGACATTTGCTGGCTTTCGCAGCACTCCAGGGAGGTGGATTTTAATTAGACCCATTTTCCATCTGGGCAAGCTGAGACAGAAAGGTTAGGGGCTAAGCTGGGACTTGGCCCACACATTTGCCTGGGGGAGTATGGGAGAGCAAAGGCCTCTGCCCCCCTTTACGCCTCTGGGCCAGGTGTGCAGGAGCAAACGTGCACCTCTCACTTCCCTAGAGCAGGGAGAGAGGGGAGCAGGCATGGCCTTGGTGTCACCCCCGCCCACTGGCCAGCAGAGCCCTGCCAGTTTGGGGGTGGGGCAGGTTTGCTGGCATGGGCTAAGAGCAAGAACAAGCAGTTGTAGCTCAGAAGCATCTGAGCACCTCCCCGGGGCTACTCCTGGGACAGCGCTGCTTCTGTATAATCAGGGCTGTGCTTAGGGGCCCACGTGAGCCTTAAGTGACTTGCCCAAGGTCATGCAAATCAGTGTCGGGGAGACAGCAGTATTTCTGTTACAGCAGCACCCAACAGGGCCAGGCACTGTACAGCTGGATTAGAACTCAAGACTCCTAATTCCACACTGCCATCACATTTCCTCCAGCTAGACAGCTGCAAAACCAAAGCTTGCTAATGCCACTAATATTGATGGATTGAGCAAGAACCATTGTTCTCATTCCTCTTCCCCTCCCCATCTCCCAGCTACACCCTGCTGATGTGCATTGGTGTACTACCGGGCTGTGATTGGGTAAGACCAGTTCACCAGCCTGTTTGTTACATTGCTTTTGGGGGGCGGGGGGTGTTTTAATTCTCTCTCTCTCATCCTCCCTCCCCCTGCAGCCCTTTCCAACACAATCTCGACACCCATCTTTCACACAGATCACCGAGATGAAGGTTAACATTAATTAAGGTGCATACTATGGCTTTCTCAAGGAGCTGTCCCATCTCTGCGCTTCCAGGTTCTTTCTTTACCCAGCTGGTATGTTTAGAGACTGCCACGATCAAGCTTGTGATCTGGGACACTGCAGGACAGGAGAAGTACCATGGTGTTTGCCATCTTTATTACAGAGGGGCGAGTGCTGCCCTTCTTGTATATGACATAGCCAGAAAGGTAAGAGCAGCGATGGCTTGTTCTCCTGCCTCTCTCCTCCAGAAGGGTTTGTCTTTATCTTTCTAAAATATCCCAACTGAATCTAGATCATGCAGCCACGCCGCTGGTAGGCTGCAATAGTTCTAGTGTAGGGTCGCTTCCCAATACGTCTCCAGACATTTCAACCAAGACTGCTTTTTCCTGCTCACATCACGTAAGGGCTACACATCATGGGCAGCTTTATCCTTCTCTTCTGGTAAAGATGGGTGAAGACATGCAAGGAACTGGTACAGACATTTCACTGACAGTGGACAATAAATGCTCACGCTTTCCCCCTCAAAGCCAAGATTTCTCTGTCTACCCCTGCCTCCCAGCCCAGTCCAGCTCACCAGCCAAGTAGGTAATGAGGGAGCATCACTAAGTGCTCTTTGTTCCCCTACCCTCATGTAACCCCACACCTGGGTGTGGTGTCCTGTCCCATCTAGTGGCACCGACACCACTTAGAGCAGAGGTAGGCAACCTATGGCAAGAGTGCCGAAGGTGGCACGCAAGCTCATTTTCAGTGGCACTCACACTGCCTGGGTCCTGGCCACCGGTCCGGGGGGCCCTACATTTTAATTTAATTTTAAATGAAGCTTCTTAAACATTTTAAAAACTTTATTTACTTTACAGACAACAATAGTTTAGTTTATATATTATAGACTTATAGAAAGAGACCTTCTAAAAACATTAAAAGGTATGACTGGCACACGAAACGTTAACTTAGAGTGAATAAATGAAGACTCGGCACAGCACTTCTGAAAGGTTGCCGAGCCCTGACTTAGAGAGAGATAAAATGAGTTACACTAATGTCTGTTTCTGATGGACTGTTCCAGGGGGACATGTCGCATGATCTCCCACTACGTTATGAAGGTTTTTTCCCTTTTACTGGTAATACGCAACACACAGGAACCGCAACACCGAGGGCCATATGTCTGTATTACTGCCATGGTAGTTACAGAAGGAGGAGACAATAGGCTGCTGACGAGTAACATCTCACAGTAACAGAGCTTTATTGAAGAGGTAGACCAAGCTACTAAGAATCCTTGCCCCATCACAAGAGAGCCCAATCACCTCAGCCCATCACCTGTAGGCTGGGTCTATGACCCACTGGGGATCCATGGTGGTTGGGTCATGTCTGATGGAGGAGAAGTCATCCTTGGCTTTGGGGAAGCAAGTATATTTAGAGCTGGTTCCATGCTGAGTAGTGCTCCTAGCATCACTATCTGTCAAGTGCATTACCCATTTGTTTCTACCATTTTTACCCCTCACCTGCCAATCACCTTTGGGCCATGTGACAGCTGCTGAGTATCTGTTGGTTTAACGTCGGGGTGTGTGTGTCTCTCTCTCTCACCTTTCCAGGCAACTTTTGCAAGAGCAAAGCTATGGTTGAGGGAATTAGAGAAAGAATTTGTTCCCGATGAGCTTGTGATTGTTTTAGTCAGCAATAAGATAGATCTTGCTGCTCAGCGGGAATTCACCTTTGAGGTAAGTGCACTGCAGTAAAATCTCAGCACTTGGCAGATTCTCTCTTTCAAAAACACCATGGCAGCGTGTTTCCCAAGTGCTGCACTTCAGGCTTTCACACTGAACAGTTTATAAGTAAATGTTTATGTGAACGCCATTCTCCTAGCAGTGAGCAATATAGCAAGGCCCCACTGGCTGCCAGTGATGTTAGAGGTCATAAATCCCATTTTGCCATCTGTTTCAGCTGCTAACTTTCTTGGATCTTCGAGACTTTTCTGAGCTTTGGTGGGTTTGTTCAGAGGGTTCAGAATGTGCATCGGTAGGTTTCCATGTCAGACAGAATGTTCCCAGATGTTGCTTCAAAACTTGCCATCGACGAGTCAATGCAGAGAAAAATACATAGATGCTTTGAATTATATTAAAAAAATTCAGCAGCCTCACTAGAAGCTGATGCTGCATCACTGACCACCAAGTTCAATGAATGAGAACTGCATGGGACAAAAGAAGCTCGAGGGTTTAACTCTCGGATCCGTGTCTGCACTCCTCTGTTCTTTCCTCTCACGTTGGCACCATGATCGTAGCCCTGACCTCTCATGTCAGCTATCGCAATTCCTGTATCTTCCAGCTTTTTAAGAAGCACATTTGTCATACCAGCTCCTGGAGTATCATCAATGTCAATAAATTCTAGAAAATGCTCTCTGACTGTCACCATTGCAAGGACATTTTCACTAGGTTCTTCTCTTGTTACAAAATGCACCATTAAAGTCATTTATTGCATATGGCTGATGTTAGGTGTGCAGCCCAGAAGTCAACTGCTGCAAATGGACCATTTTGAGTACTACTACAAATTCTTTTTCCCCTCTCCTGCTGGTAAAGGCTCACCTTAACTGATCACTCTCATTAGAGTGTGTATGGTAACACCCATTGTTTCAGGTTCTCTGTGTATATATAGCTTCCTCTTGTATTTTCCACTGCATGCATCCGATGAAGTGGGCTGTAGCCCACAAAAGCTTATGCTCAAATCAATTTGTTAGTATCCAAGGTGCCACAAGTACTCCTGTTCTTTTTAGTAATACCTTGCTGACTTCAAATCTGCCACAATCTTCTGTTTGATTTTTGTTACCAGTAACTATATGATCTCATTTTGAATGGTTTTTCCAAGGTAGTGGTGTATGTACATTTCTTGAGTGGTGACTCTTCTTAGATGCTCCTGGAGTACAGCATCAAACTCAGCCATCATCAGCGCCACAGTTTTAAGGAAGTTTCCATTGTTTGGCCCAGACAGCTGATCTGAAGTGCTAGGTTTTGGGTCGGAAGCATTTTCAGAACATTTTGCCAGTACAGAGACTCTGATGCAATCTTCTCTTGATGCTGATCATCTAGGGTGGCCTTTAACCTTAGTCTCATCTCAAGCTCTTTCCACCTATGCAATGCTCTCTGGTGATTTGCTGCCTTCTCATGGCATGCCAGATTTCTTGCCAGATTTTTCCAGTCCTTTGTTTCTGTAGAACCCAATGTGGCTGGAACATTAGACTGGAAGAGTTTGCAACAAAAACAGTATGCAGCATTCTGGGTTTCTGAGTACATAAGCCGTGGCCTCTCCACTTTGTCACCATTGGGGATTTCACACCAGTAATGTGTTGGATGGAAACTTCTATTTTCATTGTCTTTGGGGAACATGAAGTTTCACTTGCTGTGGCCCATGCAGAACAAGGAAGTCACTCAGGCTACTGCTCAAGTGGGTCCACAGTCCTGGATCATCTAGACTTAAGGAACTAAACTCAGCAGCAGTTGCTTCTTGTGCCTCCACCACACTCTTCTCTGATCTACACTTTTCTTCAGGAATGTGCTTGGTTACATCCATTTGAGATGGGAGATATGGATGCTGCAGTAGCTGCCAGGTCACCTGCACTCTGACTAACTGGAAGATCAGGCATCTCCTCACCACTCACATCCTCACTGGGGCCGGAAGGCTCACGGTGAACATTTGTGTCTATGTATCTCAGGAGAGCTCCTTCCTGCTTAGATAGAAAAGCTTCCTTTGCTTTCTTTCTTTTTCTGAATGCTGCCCCAGAGGGGCGTTTTCTTCTTTCACTCATGACTGCTGTTCTGTGCCAGCTAGAGTGGCTCTCAACACTCAGTTGAAGGGGACAAATAAGCAGGCTGGTAGCAGGGCCTGAGTGAGGGAAGATATCAGCATCTTAAGGCCAAACTGGCTCCTATTATGTCAGGTGACTGCCTGTTCTCCTCAAGCGGGTTCAGGGAAGCAGCAGGAAACAGGAAGCTCCCTAAGAAGCTTTAAATCTCAGCCCAGGAGAGCCTGTTAGTGCATCTATGGTTGCAGTTGTGCTCCTGCTTTGACCCTGTGGTATTAATGTGTTGACACCTTTCTTCTCACCCCCCCTCCACTTTGGACAAGATCTCGCTCTGAATATGTCCAGTCCAAACCAAGCCATCTGCAAGGCTAGTGCATCCAAACCCGGTGAGCCAGGGAGTTTTAACAGGTTCCAGTCAGAGAGCGGCTGCAATGCCTTGAGCTGTGCAAGAGAGAAAACAAGTGTTGCCTAAACAGTTCGGCTGCAACCGTGTGCCTGGAACAGAAGGAGCGTGAGCTGGGGAAATAGGAAGCTTTAGGCTTCGCAGCAGAATCTGCTGGAATGCAACGGTGGCTCTATCACCGGACACGCTGCTCTTCAGCCTCTCCCCTTGTGGGTTCCCGTACCAGCTGCTCCATGAAGCAGTCATTTAAAGTATCGAGAAATTTTATCTCTGCATTTCGTCCTGAAGTGAAATGTTCCCAGTCAATATGGGGATAATTGAAATCCCCCACTATTATTGGGTTCTTAATTTTGATAGCCTCTCTAATTTCCCTTAGCATTTCATCATCACTATTACTGTCCTGGTCAGGTGGTCGATAATAGATCCCTACTGTTATATTTTTACTAGAGCATGAAATTTCTATCCATAGAGACTCTATGGAACCTGTGGATTCGCTTAAGATTTTTACTTCATTTGAATCTACACTTTCTTTAACATATAGTGCCACTCCTCCCCCTGCACGGCCTGTCCTGTCCTTCCGATATATTTTGTACCCCGGAATGATTGTGTCCCATTGATTGGTCTCAGTCCACCAGGTTTCTGTGATGCCTATTATATCTATATCCTCCTTTATCACCAGGCACTCTAGTTCACCCATCTTATTATTTAGACTTCTGGCATTTGTGTACAAGCACTTTAAAAACTTGTCCCTGTTTATTAGCCTGCCTTTTTCTGATGTGCCAGATTCTTTTTTATGTGACTGTTTATCATCTGATCCGGCCCTTACATTATACTTCTCATTCCTCTGCTCCTGACTATAACCTGGAGATTCTCTATCATCAGACTCTCCCCTAAGAGAAGTCTGTGTCCGATCCACATGCTCCTCTGCAGCAGTCGGCTTTCCCCCATCTCCTAGTTTAAAAACTGCTCTACAACCTTTTTAATGTTTAGTGCCAGCAGTCTGGTTCCACTTTGGTTTAGGTGGAGCCCATCTCTCCTGTATAGGCTCCTCCCATCCCAGAAGTTTCCCCAGTTCCTAATGAATGTGAACCCCTCCTCTCTACACCATCGTCTCATCCACGCATTGAGACTCTGAAGCTCTGCCTGCCTACCTGGCCCTGCTCGTGGAACTGGGAACATTTCTGAAAATGCCACCATAGAGGTCCTGGATTCTCAGTCTCTTCCCTAGCAGCCTAAATTTGGCTTCCAGGACATCTCTCCTATCCTTCCCTATGTCATTGGTACCTACATGTACCACGACCACCGGCTCCTCCCCAGCACTACACATAAGTCTATCTAGATGCCTCGAGAGATCCGCAACCTTCGCACCAGGCAGGCAAGTCACTATACGGTTCTCCCGGTCATCACAGACCCAGCTATCTACATTTCTAATAATCGAATCTCCCATTACTAACACCTGCCTTTTCCTAGAAACTGGAGTTCCCTCCCCCGGAGAGGCAACCTCAGTGCGAGAGGCAACCCCAGCACCATCTGGAAGGAGGGTCCCAACTACGGGAAGGTTTCCCTCTGCTCCCATTGACTGCTCTACTTCCCTGGGCCCTTCTTCCTCCTCAACAGCACAGGGGCTGTCTAAGCAGAGGTGGGACAATTCTACAGTGTCCCGGAAAGCCTCATCAACATACCTCTCTGCCTCTCTCAGCTCCTCCAGTTCCGCCACCCTGGCCTCCAAAGTCCGTACATGGTCTCTGAGGGCCAGGAGCTCCTTGCACCGACTGCACACATACGCCACCCGCCCACAGGGCAGGTAATCATACATGCGACAGTCAGTGCAATAAACTGGATAGCCCCCACTCTGCTGCTGGGCTTCTGCCTGCATTGTCTCCTAGTTAGTGAAAGAGTGGTTTATGGAAAGTAGTTTTGGACTGTGGTTCGGTTTATAGGTTTTAGGGGGGGCCAACAGGGACGGGGTTAGGGCTGGCGAGGGGCTCCCACTCCCTTCCCACTCCCCTTCTAAACTCCCTTGCGAAACTCCCTGTTAGCAGCCCCTGGTCGCTTGTGCGCGGCTTTATAAAGCCCTGGCCTGAGTGAATGCCCCGCCCACTGATTAAGGCTCAGCCAATTACCAGAGGCTTCGAGCTTTCAAACCTGCCTCCAACTGCCAGCCAGAGCACACGGTCCCTCAAACAAACAAACAAACAAACAAACAAACAAACAGACTGACAAACACAAGCTCAGCACACAGCAAGTAACCCCCAAACACAAACAAACACACACTACAGACAGTCACTTACCCCACAGATGCTGTATTTGCTCCTCCTTCACCTGGAGAACTCCCTTGCGAAACTCCCTGTTAGCAGCCCCTGTTCGCAAAGCTCTAATTGATGGCTGGTCCCTCTTACTCCCAAGAGCGAACAACCCCCAACACAAAGAGCACAAACAAAAGCCTTCTCCCCACCAAGATTTGAAAGTCTCTTGTCCCCTTATTGGTCCTTTGGGTCAGGTGTCAGCCAGGCTACCTGAGCTTCTTAACCCTTTACAGGTAAAAGGATTTTGGTGTCTCTGGACACGAGGGATTTTATAGTATTGTACACAGGAGGGCTGTTACCCTTCCCTTTATAGTTATGACAGATGCCATTAGTAATAGATGTAGGGCTGCATTTTCCATTTTATGTTATATGTGGAACCACTTCTCTTTCCACTCATTAGCCTTTCTCAGGAGCTCTTAAACCTTAATCTTTGTTAATAAACTCATAGTTGTTTTCACTATAAGCAGATTCCAGTGCTGTGCTGTTATAAAGGGTTTGTTGGTGCCACTAGGCCTGAGTAAACCAAAGTTGTGACTTTGGGCCTGAAGTGAACCAAAGTTCTTACATGCTGTGAACTTTAACCAGCCTGCATGCTAACAGACTGTAAGCAAAATGTGTAGCTGTCAGCAATCTCCGCTTGCAAATGTAGGAGTTTGAAACAGCAGAAGCAGCGGGGAGGAGGGGGAGAGGGGGAAGGAAAATCTGTATGCGTTTGTTCTGTCAAGGCCAGAGATAAGCTTGTGGATGAGATCTTTTCTAACACGCTGAAATGTAATGCCTAATGTAGCTGTTGCTGGGAAGGGAGGGGTGAGGGGGAAAACCGAACAAAAGGCTTACACAAACAAGGGGGGTATAAATGTTGGGACCCCGCCTGTGAGCGGGCGTGCAGGATTTGAGAATGCTTTTCTCCCTGGCACCTTTCTTTGGGCTCAAATAAACCTGGTTTTGCTTCTCCACCCTGGTGTGATAATTAGTGCGACGCACACCGGGCAACGAACCCTGCTGTTGCTCCGCCTCGGGCTCTTTGAGCCGGCAACAGGTTTGACCCTGAGTTGTACCAGTCAAGCTGTGTGTACACTGTCTCTTTGGGCACAGCTTACCTGGTAATTACTGTGAGTGTCCACTGACAGGCCGGGGCCTGCAGGGAGTGCTCTGAGGACTCGGATTGGTGTGTACCTAGTGTTAGCCTGCATGGAGACAGTGCGGCCTGCAGAGATCTGGGAGCCAGGCTTGTGGGGATAGAGGCTGGTGGTTTCAGGGAGCTGAACCACAGTAGGCACAGACAAAACTGCTTCCCGCTAAGGGCAGGTAGTGGCCTGGTGCCTCGCATCCCTGGGGATCCTGGGAGGTATCACAGAGATATTCTGCAGTCCTCTTCCAAAGTGTTCCAGGGATGCGCTGCAGGAGCACTGTAGTGCAGACCCTTACTACAGCGACAGAGGGGGGGGTTGCATCGCTGTAGTGAATCCACCCCTCAAGAGGCAATAGCAAGGTCAATGTAAGAATTCCTCCATTGACTTAATTGTGTCTACACTGGGGCTTAGGTTGGCTTGACTACATTTCTCAAGGGGGTGAAGGATATAGCTAAGTTGACCTAAGTTTTAGGTGTTGACCAGGCCCTAGTAAGACAGGGTTAGTGCTCACTGGAGTGTTCCACTAGTGCCATCTGATGGCTGTGGGCTAAAATAGCGAGCCAGAGAATACATGATTAGCTAGCAGCTTCGTCTTGACTTGGTTTGTGGTTTGTATTAAGAGAAAACCTTCCAATTAACAAATGCCTGAGCAGCAAGGCAGTGAGGGTGGTGACTATGATGCAGACATGCATAAAGAGAAGACTGGATTAGCCAGCAAAGCACAACAGACCCTCACTGATCTCCACTTCCTATTGTTTGTACAAGTCCTTGTGCATTTGTCTGCAAAAATTTCATTACATCACATGACACAGACCTGACCTAAACAGACAGCTGAGGCTGAGGATTCCCCTGGCATGGGGAAATCTCCAGGTGGCATAAAGCTGCTGTAGCAAATCCTACACTCCCTCCCCAGGCCCGGCATACTGCAGGCCACTGGCAAGTACTATAATGCAGAGCAGCCCCAAGGCCGCTCTGCTTGTGCAGCACAAAATGGCCTCATGACTGGGAAGCTCCAAAAGTGGCTTGGAGCCAGCTTTGCGCCTCTCCCCACCTGTGCTGGCTGGCAGGGCTGAGACCTCACGCACTGAGTCAAAGAGTTTAGAAAACTCCACACACTTATGGCCAGACCGTCTCTGCCCCTGGCCCACATGTGCAGGACAGGAGAGGACAAGGAGCCTTCCTACTCTCAGCACATCTTGTGCAAGGGCCTCCTCCTGTCCCTCAGCATGCACGTCACCCCGAAGGAGTTTTTGTACCAGCCCTTGCCTGAGTTTCTGCTGGGGCAGTGCAATAAGGAGATGGGATGTGGTTGTCCTGCAGGTCCCTAGAGCTCTCTTTGAGAGGACAGAGAAATGGAGCCCAGCACCACTCCCTAGTGACATCCGTGGGGTGCTGAGAGCAGGAAGGTGGAGGCATTTGAGCCCTCAGTGCTTCCTGGGCTATAGGTGTTATTCCAATCTACGCTGTCTGTCGGCATGTCTGTGCAGCCAGGCACAGGAGACATAAGGTCTCCACTCCAGAACAGAGCGGATCCCAGTTGTTCAGACAGCTTCCTGTTCCTGCTGCTGGCTTAAGTAGGACCAGCAGGCCAATCAACTGCTCTGGGATTCTGGCACTGGGGTGTTGGAGGGGGAGCCTCAAACTGGGGCTGGGATTCATGGGTCCTGGGTCAGGAGGTGGCCAAGTGGAGGGTTCCAGCATGGCTGCACCTCTGGACCCGGGTTTGAGGCCCGTGGGTCATGACATCCCTGCGGGCCTATGACATTCAACCCCAAGAAGCAGCAAGCAGAGAGGAAAAGAGCAGTGAAGGTGGGTCCTCCAAGCTTGCCTAGAGAGGACTCTCCAGAGCAGCCATTTTGGAAATCAGAGAGATCTGGTCTTCCAAGGGCTAGAGGGGCTAGCAACAGCCAATCAGGGCCCAGCTGGCCCAGATAAGAGGAGCTGCCTGGCTGCAGCAGGTCAGTTCCCAGCCGGCGCCAGAGGATGCCAAGGGGGTGGCGAGTGAGCTTGCGGCCGGCCGGCCTTACACAGCTGGGCGTGCAGAGAGAGAACGAGCGGGGGGTGCTGCTCTGGCGATAAAAGGGCTGGTAGGAAGAGGCCCAGGGATACAGTAGCAAAGGGATGGAGATGGCAGTGCATGGTGGCTGGAACTCCCCTACCAGCCACGGCAAAGTGGTGTCAACCCCAAGAATGGGACAGGGCTTATTTGGGAGCCTGAACAAAGAGCTGAATTTCAAGGGCCTAGATCCGGATGATGCTAGCGATGACAAATAGACTGTTTCTCTACTGGACTCTGTAGTGCCCTGGGAGGGGTTCACTCAGCCAGAGGGCTAAGCTGCTGAATACCAGCCAGGGTCGGCCAGCAGCCTTCATGGGGCACCGGGGTGAGAAAGGACTGTGTACTGCACCCTGCCGCTTGGAGGCACCCAAGAGGTTAGTGCCCTGCCTCCTTTACACAGCCACGGGCACCAAGTTTTGGACCCTTTCTTGGCACCACCAAAAATGATACAAGTCCCGCCCCCCACCTGCCTTGTAAGCTTATATATATTTTTGAAAATAATGTAAAAATGGACTGGAAACAGAAAGCGTTTAACAGTTTCCCTACGTTGCACAATGTGGCGGTGGGGGGAATGAGGAGTTTGGGGTGCAGGCAGGGCTGGGGCCAGAGGAGGAATTCCCCCCAGCCTTCTCCCCACCAGCAGGAGTGAGCTCTGTGGGGAGGGGTCCTCTTCTCCCTGCTAGCCAGGCCTGCCAATAGGGTGCGGGGTAGAGGGGGCAATTGCCCAGGGGCCCTGGTGATTTAAAAGGGCCCGGGGGCCCTGGCTGCTGCCATGGTAGCCCTGCCTGTTCTGGGAAAAAGCATCTCTTGATTCAAAGACGCTTTGATATGCCCCATGCAGATTCTGGGATGGCTGAAGCAGCGGAGTAGGAAATACCACTGCCTCAGCTGCCCCAGAACCTACATGGGGCAGAGAATATCAGGGTTGGAAGGGACCTCAGGAGGTATCTAGTCCAACCCCCTGCTCAAAGCAGGACCAATCCCAACTAAATCATCCCAGCCAGGGCTTTGTCAAGCTGGGCCTTAAAAACTTCTAAGGATGGAGATTCCACCACCTCCCTAGGTAACCCATTCTAGTGCTTCACCACCCTCCTAGTGAAATAGTGTTTCCTAATATCCAACCTAAACCTCCCCCTCTGCAACTTCAGACCATTACTCCTTGTTCTGTCATCTTCTACCACTGAGAACAGTCTAGATCCATCCTCTTTGGAACCCCCTTCCAGGTAGTTGAAAGCAGCTATCAAATCCCCTCTCACTCACTTTTCTCTTCTGCAGACCTAACAACCCCAGTTCCCTCAGCCTCTCCTCATAAGTCATGTGCCCCACCCCCCTAATCATTTTTGTTGCCCTCCACTGGACTCTCTCCAATTTGTCCACATCGTTTCTGTAGTGGGGGGACCAAAACTGGATGCAGTACTCCAGGTGTGGCCTCACCCATGCCGAATAGAGGGGAATAATCACTTCCCTCGATCTGCTGGCAATGCTCCTACTAATACAGCTCAATATGCCATTGGCCTTTTTGGCAACAAGGGCACACTGCTGACTCATATCCAGCTTCTCGTCCACTGTAATCACTAGGTCCTTTTCTCCAGAACTGCTGCTCCAGCCTGTAGTGGTGCATGGGATTCTTCCTTCCTAAGTGCAGGACTCTGCACTTGTCCTTGTTGAACCTCATCAGATTTCTTTTGGCCCAATCCTCCAATTTGTCTAGGTCACTCTGGACCCTATCCCTACCCTCCAGTGTATCTACTCCCCCCAGCTAGGTGTCATCTGCAAACTTTCTGAGGGTGCAATTAATCCCATCATCCAGATCATCAATAAAGATGTTGAACAAAACCAGCCCCAGGACCGATCCGTGGGGTGACTCCGCTTGATACCAGCTGCCAGCTAGACATGGAGCCGTTGATCACTACCTGTTGAGCCTGAGAATCTAGCCAGCTTTCTATCCACCTTATAGTCCATTCATCCAGCCCATACTTCTTTAACTTGCTGGCAAGAATACTGTGGGAGACCGTATCAAAAGCTTTGCTAAAGTCAAGATATATCACGTCCACTGCTTTCCCCTCATCCACAGAGCCGGTTATCTCCTCATAGAAGGCAATCAGGTTAGTCAGGCATGACTTGCCCTTGGTGAATCAAAAGTGTCTTTGAATCAAGAGACACTGCAGCTTTTTCCAGAGCAGGTTGGGTCGGCACGGCTGCCCTGGGGCTCCTCCGGGCAGGTGGGGGATGGGACTGTGGCCAGCCCAGGGCTCCTCTGGTGGGGGGTGGGGGAGGCAGCACTCGGGGCTTCTCTGGGCGGGGGGCTTGTGGCCCTGATGAATGGAGGGGGCAGGGGGCCCCATGACTGATCTGCCCTGGGGCCCAGAATTGCTGCCGGCAGCACACTCACCCCGCACCACACTGCATGTGGTCCTAGGTCCCCTCTCCACCAGCCCCCGCAGGCTGCCCAGAAAGGGGCAGGGGGCAGCGGACGTGCCCTGTCAGCTAGTGGCCTGACTGGTGAAGGGTCACGGCCCAGGGGGAGGGCTGCTATCACATCACGTGTGCTTCCTCCATCCACTGATCACAGCAGCAGCCGCTCAGCCTTCCCTGCTCCCTTGTAGCCAGAGCGGTGGAGCGGCGCTGGTGGGAGCAGCGTGAAGGGGCCAGCCAGCAGCCGGCGAGGGAGCACAGCATGGGGGGGTCAGCAGCGTAGTTAGTGTAGCTCCAGTATCGGGGGAGCTGTGTTAGTCTGTATCCACAAAAACAATGAGGAGTCTGGCGGCACCTTGGCGACTGACAGATTGATTTGGGCATAAGCTTTCGTGGGAGCTGAGTTCACGGCGAAGACTCAACGTGCCATACCAGGAGCAGAACCAAGCTGGCATCAAATGCAGCACATGGACCACGTAGATTGGTGAGATCGCCCTTAAGTATGAGCAAATGCCCCATCCCCCTACCCCACCTCAAAATATGGGCACAGCTAGTGAAAGCCGCAGAATACTAGGAACATTCACATTGCCCAGATCGCGCACAGCATCAAATACTATGGCGAGCTGTGCTCTGAGTAGGTCTTTAGGGGGTGGCTGCATCCTGCCAATAGCTACTGCCAGGTTGTTGGCAAACACGGTGTTTTAGTTATATGAACTCAAACATGCGTACGTACGATCACAATTATTGATGTTACCACTAGGTGTCGCTGCTGGCCCGGGTGCCAAATGCATTCACTAATTCAGGGCAAGGTGCTGGAGTGGCTGTCACCCATAGCGCTGCCCAGTATGATGCAATTCTGCAAGAGACAGACCTTCGAAGGGCCAGGCGTGCCATGTGACATGAGTCGTACCAAAGCACCTCCAGACTGCGCACAGCAGTTAATCCAGAAGGGAGCCGGGCAGTTCTGGAGCAGCCAGTGCGTCCAGCCGGATGCAATGGGAAGTGTCCTGTCGGGAGGGATTTCTGCTGTGGGATTTTACTGCCGCAAAGGCTGCCTGCATGTCCTCAAACGATCCTCTCTCAGCCCAGTCCGTGAGCTGCCCTTGTTTGCCCCAGGAAGGGCCAAGCCTTTGTGTGGGAGGGAATTGGGCAGCGAGACCTGAGCAGGCCGGTCCGGCATTAGGGTTATGGAGGCTGTGTTCTCAGCAGGGCTGTACCATGGAAGGTGCTAGGAATGGGGGGGGGAGGGAGGGAGCATGGCAAATCCCCGTCCCACCCACCTTAGCAAGCTGGCAGCAGTAGCCTGATTCCAAACCCCAGCCTCCTTCCACGGGGAAGAGCGCGAGTTTGTTTCAGCCCTGGGGAGACCAAAGCCTTTCAGGCGCCTGTCAGGAAGTGGCACCCCAAACCACCAGTCACTTTTGAACAGCTTGGCCAGGGGGATGCACGTGTGTGTGTGTGTGTGTGTGTGCACGTGTGTGTGTGTGTGTGTGTGTGTGTGCATGTGTGTGTGTGTGTGCACGTGTGTGTGTGTGCATGTGTGTGTGTGTGTGTGCATGTATGTGTGTGTGTGTGTGCATGGGTGTGTGTGTGTGTGCACGTGTGTGTGTGTGTGCACATGTGTGTGTGTGTGCATGGGTGTGTGTGTGTGTGCACGCGCGTGTGTGTGTGCATGCGCGTGTGTGTGTGCACGGGTGTGTGTGCACGCGCACCCACATGCATTCCACCTCCCACTTCTAGCTGCTGCTGCTGAGCTCACTGTGCCCCTGGGCAGGCTGAGCTGCCTGTCCCTTCGGCTGTAACCAGGCTGGACACCAGCCTAGTGCCTTTATCAGCCCCACCCTCTTGGGCAGGGCGGCAGCGTAAGCGTCCATCCCTGGGCCGTCTCCTCCTCTCTGCACCCCACGATGGGGCTTCTCTGCTGCCCTCCTGCAGTGGTCCCAGCCCGGGGGCTCTCGGAGGGGGGGCGCTGGGCTGGACGGAGGAGCCTGTGCTGGTAGCTGCTTGTGCTGGAGCTCCCTAGCTTGAGTGCCATGACCCCTGAGAGCACAGAGACACTGGGGGCAGGAGGAGGGGCCTGTGGGTTAAGCAGGGGTGACGGGGGTTGCATGCTCAGTGGGACGGGAGGTTTTGGGGGGCTGCCTGCAGTTTGGATTCTGGCCAGGGCTGTCATGTGGCACCTCTCCTGCTCACTATCGTCTAGAGACAGCTACATGCAGGAGCCCGCACGTGCCACCACCGCCTCCTGCCCTGGGCTCATCCTGGGGCTTTGGGGATCTGGGGCTGGGAGAGAGGTGATGAGGCCCCCAGTGACCTGGTGCATATCTGCCCCTCTCACCGACTCCTCGCTCCACCCATCGGTCTCTGACTTAGCCCCGCTCCAGGGGCAGGCTGGTGAAGGCACCAGGCAATGGCGTGTGCTCCAGTCTATCCCCTCTGCCACCCACATCGATCAGAACCCCCAGGTACAGTGCATCATGGCCCTGAGCACTCTGCTGCATCTGTGCCCACCTCACACTCCCCTCTTGCCGGGGTGAAAGTAACTTCCAGGACTTACCAGTGCTGCGGCAGTCCTGAGGGGGCGTGGCCTCAACTGGAAGAGGCGGGGCCTCTCAAAATTTAAAGGCCCTGGTGCACCGGCTGTGGCTGGGAGCCCCAGAGTCTTTAAATCAACCTGGGGCTCTCAGCTGCAGAGGTGGCTGGGAGCCCCTGAGGCTCAGGGGCAAATTAAAGGGCCTGGGGCTCCGTCCGCCGGAGCTCTGAGCCCTTTAAATCCAGCCCCAGCCCAGCCGCGGGTGGAATTTAAAGGGCTCTGGGCTGCCCGTAGCCGCGGGAGCTCTGAGCCCTTTAAATCCGTCCCCAGCCCAGCCGCCGGAGCCGTGGGCGGGATTTAAAGGGCTCTGGGCTGCTAAGGCGGGGAGCACAGAGCCCTTTAAATCCCCACCGTGGAAGCCCTTTAAATCCCCACCGTACTCTTGCCGGTACTGGACCACACCGGCTTACTTTCACCTCTGCCTCCTGCCATCAGCATAATGCCAGGGCAGGGGATTGTTCCCAAATCTAAGTTTTCCTGCCATTTTTAGCAGACACTCTTAGGCCTGGTCTACACTACGGGGGAGGGGGAGGGTGTCAAACTAAGGTACGCAAGTTCAGCTAGGCGAATAGCGTAGCTGAACTCGAACTACCTTAGTTCGAACTACTCACCCGTCCAGACGCCGTGGGATCGAAGTCTGCGGCTCCCCCGTCGACTCCGCCACCGTGGTTCGCGGTGGTGGAGTTCCGGAGTCGACGGGAGCGCGTTCGGAGTTCGATATATCGCGTCTAGATGAGATGCGATAGTTCGAACTCCGAGAAGTCGAACGCTACCCGCCGCCCCGGGCGGGTACTATAGACGTAGCCTTAGTGCAGGAATTTCAGGCAGAGCAGTATGTGGCTGCAGTTCCCCCAATGGCCACTAGAGGCAGCTGCTCCCAGCCCACTGACCTTCCCCATTCAGAGACTGGCACTCACCCATGCAGAGGTGCCCACATAGAATGATTATGTGCCATTTCAGTCTCATTTAAACTGTGTTAGGGCCTGTGCACTGCTCCAGCACCAAGCTGCTGCGTGTGGTGTGGAACCTGTGTTGTGGTGAACGTACCTCACAGCCCTGGTTGCTGAATGGCACTGTGCTAGCAGAAACCATGCCAAACTCAAGTGCCGAAAATCAGGAGACTGGATGAAAATCATGAGATTAAAAATAAAGAAATCTGGGTTCTTGCTATTTGCTGTCTGGTTTTGGAAGCTGTAACGCACATTGGGATCATGGGTTCAAGCTTTTCTCTACAACTATAGGGCTAAAAACTTACTTTAAACAAACAAGAATGTGATTTTCAGAAAATAAAATGACTTAAGGAGCTGGTGCTTGATGAAGAACATCCAATCTCACTATTCGCACAATGAAATCACAACTGGCAACACTGCAGTTGCTAGTTATTAACAAAAATATAATTTTTCTACAAAATAACATACACCTTCACAAACAACTTGTTGGGAAAGGCGTTGAACTAACTGCTACAGAGATTTTTCTTGCAGTTCCTAAAACAATTGCATATAAAGTTTTAAATTATGACGATAGAACATCTTGACTAATGACATGAACACATTGTGGTATTTTATCAGCTCAAAAATCTGCAACAGGTATTGTGTGTTTATTCAGAGCTCTCAGACATCTCAGACTCTGTGGGACATGCCTCATATCAATAGAATCAGTCTGCGCTACCGACATCCCATCCAAATACCCTCAGGCCTGGAGACCATTTCGGGTCTCACCACTGCTGTGTGCTTCAGAGCCCTTATTAGTGAGCAAGGCTTCACACCAGAACTCAGCACAGTTAGGTATCTCCCCACCCCCACCCCCAGTTTAACAAATGAGGTACCTGAGACGTTACACAAGGCTCCTTGCTAGCAGAACAAAGGTCTCCACTGGGATACATGCAAGACTCACCCACTCAACCTTGCAGAAAGGTTGTGCCAAATCTACGTGCTGGGCGACCCCTTCTCTAACCCACCACTGTGCTAATGTCTAGGTCACACTCCTCTCCCAGACAGCCAGGACTAGAGCTCAGGATTCCTGAGCTCCTGCATCCTACTTCTGTCCAGCAATCGGCTATGTACTCCACTGGCAAAGCGTGTGCACTCCCCCTCCACTGGCAAAGCGTGTGCACCCCCCCACTCCACTGGCAAAGCGTGTGCACTCCCCCTCCACTGGCAAAGTGTGTGCACCCCCCCTCCACCGGCAAACCGTGTGCACCCCCCCACTCCACTGGCAAAGCGTGTGCACCCCCCCTCCACCGGCAAACCGTGTGCACACACCCCTCCACCGGCAAAGCGTGTGCACCCCCCCACTCCACTGGCAAAGTGTGTGCACTCCCCCTCCACCGGCCCAGCGTGTGCACACCCTCCACCGGCAAAGCGTGTGCACCCCCTCCACCGGCAAAGCGTGTGCACCCCCCCCCACTGGCAAAGCGTGTGCACCCCACTGCCAACGCGTGTGCAACCCCCACTCCACCGCCTAAGGGTGTGCACTCCCCCTCCTCCGGCAAAGTGTGTGCACTCCCCCTCCACTGGCAAAGCGTGTGCACCCCTCCCCCACTGGCAAAGCGTGTGCACCCCCCACTCCACAGGCAAAGCGTGTGCACACCCCCCTCCACCGGCAAAGTGTGTGCACTCCCCCTCCACCGGCAAAGCGTGTGCACCCCCCACTCCACAGGCAAAGCGTGTGCACCCCACTCCACCGGCAAAGCGTGTGCACTCCCCCTCCACCGGCAAACCTTGGGCACCCCCCCCTCCACCGGCAAAGTGTGTGCACTCCCCCTCCACCGGCAAAGCGTGTGCACACCCCTCACTCCACTGGCAAAGCGTGTGCAACCCACACTCCACCGGCAAAGCGTGTGCACTCCCCCTCCACCGACAAACTGTGTGCACCCCCCCCTCCACCGGCAAACCGTGTGCACCCCCCCTCCACTGGCAAAGCGTGTGCACCCTCCACCGGCAAACCGTGTGCACCCCACTAGCAAAGCGTGTGCACACACCCCTCCACTGGCGTGTGCACATCCCCTCCACCGGCAAAGCCTGTGCACTCCTCCATTGGCAAAGCGTGTGCACCCCACTGGCAAAGCGTGTGCACCCCTCCCCCACTGGCAAAGCGTGTGCACCCCCTCTAGGGAGTGACCCGGACTAGAAACAAGTGGCTCCTTCAGCTCAAGTCACAGAGGTCTGTGCTAGGACATGACGGTCTAAACCCTGCCGATGCCTGAGGAGGGGCTAATAGTTGCGTGTGATGGTATTTTCCCCTGTTCGCTTTCTTTTAAAATGGCGTATTTAATTCACAGTGAGCGAACATCCTGCAGACAGGTTTTGTCATTCAAAATACTATGTGAGTAAAAGCAAGGTATTCCACGCTTGGGCACTTGTCACCAGCTTTGATGGCTTGTGTCACTCACTGACCCACCGTGGAGCATGAGAGGTGTGGAGTAATGGGGAGGATGAATTCCTGATGTCTGATCCTGGACATGCTGCTGACTTTCAGAAGGGACTTTTAAGGAGCAGGCAAATTTTGAACTGTATCAAATTACAAACTCCAGTCTCTTTGCCGTTGCCATTGTTTTCTTTGTGTTTGCTTACAGCCCGATCACTCTTTGTTTGACCCAGCATTTACAGCTAGATTCCTGAGGATTCTCTGAACAGAAAATCAACAAACATTTTGTAGTGACATGTCAGAATAAGCCTAAGCAAGATAATCCTGTTTACTGACTAGGTGAAAGCAGTTGTCCACACAACCAACATAGGAGGTGAACATTTTAGAGCCAGACTATAAATCATTGTTAATAATTAATATAACAGTTAAGAGAAAAGGCTTCCTCATGACAGATAATCAAAGGACAATATGTGTTCTGTCACTTCCTAAAACTGTCTGGTATGGAACTAGTAAATAATTTAATTACAGCCATGAAATCCTCTATCCTGCAATGATATCTACGTAGGCACAGGTCTCACTGCTGGAGGGGACCTAAAACATGGAGTGTAAAAAGATTTAAATTCACCATTTTGACTCATTTCCCTCTTAAGTGAATGAATTTGAGTATGGCCAAGATTTGCAATGTTGGGCCCAGATCCTCAAATGTATTTAGGCACCTAATGCCCGTTAGTTTGTCTTCCAAGTCCGTATTCAGACCTGAGTAAGAGATTTCATTGTTGAAAGTGTGGCACTTCATTGATATGTAACCCTTCTGCCCCTCTGAGTTGGCAGCAACAAGGGCCGGGTTCAGTATCCAGGGGTTCCGTTTCAATAACACAATGCAAAACCGACTCGAGCCCCCACCCAGTGACCTGGGACAATTGCATACCACCACCCCCACCCCCCGGGCGCCTCTAAGAGGCACTACTTCCCCTCTCGCAAGCACGGAGTCTGAGTGTAGCAAAATCCTTTTAATAAAGGAGGGAAACAATGTGGCATCATGTTGGGGAAACACCACAAACAGGATTCATAACACAAACCATGAGCAAAAGACCCACCAAGTAAGTTTTGGCAATGTCCTTTTCCCCTTAGGGTCTTAAGTCCAATCACCCCAAAGTCCAACAACCCAAAAGTCTCTGTCCCTGGTCAGTGCCACCCCAGAGTTCAAAAGTTTATCTGCAGAGTTTTACCCCCCCAGCCTGGGTGGAAATGGGGGGGGGCACACACAGGGTGTTAAGGGACACCTTACGTGGGTCGGGGCCGACTGCCCTGCTTCTCCGTGGAGTTCTGCTGCAGCCTTCACCACAACCTGCTCCACTCCACCAGCTGGGCCACTCCTCCAGCCGACCCGTGAGCCACTCCAGCCGTCCCCGCAAACTGCTCCGCTCACTGTTCCGTGGCCTGCTCCAACTGTGCTGCAAACTGCTCCGCTCTGCCAGCTGCTTAGCCATATATCTTCAGGCTCCCCCACTAGTTAACACAGCACTCAGCTCAGTAAGTTTAGCTCTTTTAGTGATTTCAGCTTGTAGTAGGGGAGCCCCAGTGCTGGTGCACCATTGGCCCAACGTGAATTCAGCTCAGCAGCCTCTAGATAGATTCCTAATGGAATCAAAATTAGCTCTTCTCTTCTCTTCTCTTCTCTTCTCTTCAACAGTGGAGAGAGAAGAGAGTGTAATTGGTGTTCTAGACCCTCAAAAGGGACCTATACTATCAGGTACACATAGCAGTCCCCAACCACTCTCAATTCACTGGGTTTTGGAACCCATGTCCCTTGTCTAGCGAGTGCTACTTCATTGATGGTGAGACCCTCTGTCATAAAACAGGTTCATAGTCCCTCATTCACATAATCAGGGTAACAACACTTTATTCCTCCTGCCCCGATAACGGAGAAATTGAGGATCCCACAGCTGTCAAAGTGACCATTTTAGGCTGCCGTGGGCTATGCTAGGCGGGGTGGGTGTGCCTATGAAAACAAGATCAGCTCCTGAAATTCTTTTCCACACTCACCATAATTCACCACCAGATGTCAGGGTAGCGCTCATCCTGACTCTGCTTACAGATATTAACAGCAGCTAATGGATGCACAGCACTCGTGCGAATCAGACCTGACTATGGATTTAGGAGCCTAGCTTTGAAAATCTTGGTCTCTGTTACTAACAATGCGCGTGGTGACTAAAGAACAGCTCTTTGAAAGTACTTATGGTTTAGACAATGATTTCATTAGTTAAAAAAATAGTTGATAGTTTATGTTGCTTGTGCCGAGGCGAATTCTAGTGCAGTACACTAAAAATGGTAACTATGGCATAATAGAAAAGTCAATTTGAAATTGCTCTGTACTCTGGGCCGGCGCGGGTGTGGCCTCCAGCTCAGCCGGGCTGCCTGTACCTCGGGGAGGGCGAGCGTTCTGGGCCGGCATGGGGGTGACCTCCAGCTCAGCCAGACTGCCTGTACCTCGGAGAAGGTGAGTGTTCTGGGCCGGCGCGGGTGTGGCCTCCAGCTCAGCCAGGCTGCCTGTACCTCGGGGAAGGCGAGTGTTCTGGGCCGGCGTGGGTGTGGCCTCCAGCTCAGCCAGGCTGCCTGTACCTCGGGGAAGGCGAGTGTTCTGGGCCGGCGCGGGTGTGGCCTCCAGCTCAGCCGGGCTGCCTGTACCTCGGGGAAGGCGAGTGTTCTGGGCCGGCACGGGTGTTACTTCGGTTACTTCCAACTGGTGCGTCCCCAGCTTATAACTAAAATTCTTATTAGTCATCCCTAAATGCATAACCTTACACTTCTCACTATTGAATTTCATCCTGTTAGTAATACTCCAGTTTACAAGGTCATCCAAATCTCCAGCTCAGCCGGGCTGCCTGTACCTCGGGGAATCATAGAATCATAGAATTCAAGATCAGAAGGGACCATTATGATCATCTAGTCTGACCTCCTGCAAGATGCAGGCCACATAAGCCGATCCACCCACTCATGAACTAATTCTCTCCCTTGACTCTGCTGTTGAATGCTCCAAATCGTGCTTTAAAGACTTCAAGTAGCAGATAATCCACCAGCAAGCGACCCCTGCCCCATGCTTCGGAGGAAGGCGAAAAACCTCCAGGGCCACTGCCAATCTACCCTGGAGGAAAATTCCTTCCTGACCCCAAATATGGCGATCAGCTGAACCCCGAGCATGCAGGCAAGACTCTCCAGCCAGACCCTCTGGAAAAGGATAACAATATCCTATCATTGACCCTTTGTACTAATTACGAACGTGTGGCACGTTATTGACCTATTGACTAAACCCATTATCCTATCATACCATCCCCTCCATAAACTTATCCAGCTTAATCTTAAAGTCATGGAGGTCCTTTGCCCCCACTGTTTCCCTCGGTAGGCTGTTCCAGAATTGCACTCCTCTGATGGTTAGAAACCTTCGTCTAATTTCAAGCCTAAATTTCCTAACTGACAATTTATATCCGTTTGTCCTCGTGTCCACATTAGCACTGAGCTGAAATAATTCCTCTCCTTCCCTGGTATTTATCCCTCTGATATATTTAAAGAGTGCAATCATATCTCCTCTTATCCTTCTTTTGGTTAAGGAAAATAAACCGAGCTCCTCAAGTCTCCTTTCATACGACAGGCTTTCCATTCCTCGGATCATTCTAGTGGCCCTTCTTTGTACTCGTTCCAGTTTGAATTCATCCTTCTTAAACATGGGAGACCAAAATTGCACACAATACTCCAAATGAGGTCTCACCAATGCCTTATATAACGGGACTAGCACCTCCTTATCTCTACTAGAAATACCTCGCCTAATGCATCCCAAGACCGCATTAGCTTTTTTAACAGCCACATCACAATGCCTACTCATAGTCATCCTACGATCAACCAGGACTCCTAGGTCCTTCTCCTCCTTGGTTACTTCCAACTGGTGCGTCCCCAGCTTATAACTAAAATTCTTATTAGTCATCCCTAAATGCATAACCTTACACTTCTCACTATTGAATTTCATCCTGTTACTAATACTCCAGTTTACAAGGTCATCCAAATCTCCCTGGAGGATATCCCGATCCTTTTCCGAATTGGCAATACCTCCCAACTTGGAGTCATCCCCTTGACTCCTGCGCAGTTTGCAGGGGAAGGCGAGTGTTCTGGGCTGGCAGGGGGTAACCTCCAGCTCAGCCAGGCTGCCTGTACCTCGGGGAAGGCGAGTGTTCTGGGCCGGCGCGGGTGTGGCCTCCAGCTCAGCCGGGCTGCCTGTACCTCGGGGAAGGCGAGTGTTCTGGGCCGGCGTGGGTGTGGCCTCCAGCTCAGCCGGGCTGCCTGTACCTCAGGGAAGGCGAGCGTTCTGGGCTGGCAGGGGGTAACCTCCAGCTCAGCGGGCTGCCTGTACCTCAGGGAAGGCGAGTGTTCTGGGCTGGCAGGGGGTAACCTCCAGCTCAGCCGGGCTGCCTGTACCTCGGGGAAGGCGAGTGTTCTGGGCCGGCAGGGGGTAACCTCCAGCTCAGCCGGGCTGCCTGTACCTCGGGGAAGGCGAGTGTTCTGGGCCGGCGTGGGTGTGGCCTCCAGCTCAGCCAGGCTGCCTGTACCTCGGGGAAGGCGAGTGTTCTGGGCCGGCGTGGGTGTGGCCTCCAGCTCAGCTGGGCTGCCTGTACCTCGGGGAAGGCGAGTGTTCTGGGCCGGCAGGGGGTAACCTCCAGCTCAGCTGGGCTGCCTGTACCTCGGGGAAGGCGAGTGTTCTGGGCCAGCGCGGGTGTGGCCTCCAGCTCAGCTGGGCTGCCTGTACCTCAGGGAAGGCGAGTGTTCTGGGCCGGCGTGGGTGTGGCCTCCAGCTCAGCCGGGCTGCCTGTACCTCGGGGAAGGCGAGTGTTCTGGGCCGGCGTGGGTGTGGCCTCCAGCTCAGCCGGGCTGCCTGTACCTTGGGGAAGGCGAGTGTTCTGGGCCGGCAGGGGGTAACCTCCAGCTCAGCTGGGCTGCCTGTACCTCAGGGAAGGCGAGTGTTCTGGGCCGGCAGGGGGTAACCTCCAGCTCAGCTGGGCTGCCTGTACCTCAGGGAAGGCGAGTGTTCTGGGCCGGCGTGGGTGTGGCCTCCAGCTCAGCTGGGCTGCCTGTACCTCGGGGAAGGCGAGCGTTCTGGGCTGGCAGGGGGGTGGCTTTCCAGCGAAAAGCTGGCATGAGCTGGGTTTGAAGGAGCTCTGTGAGCTTTTCCGAATCCTGTCTCCAGGCTTTGCTGTGGGAGCCAAGGTACTGACTTGCTTTCACTGTCTCACCCCTGGGAACAGCCTGGGGCTGCACAGCTTTCTGGGTCAGAGGATGTCTCAGTGCCAGCAGTGGGATTTTGCTTTCCTGTTCGAATAGGATTCCCCTTGCCTCCAGTGTCTCTGGTTTCCCCACACGGCTTGATTGGCTCTTGACTCCTGCGCAGTTTGCAGGGGAAGAGGTACCGAGCAGAGTAACCTGTCGATCTGCTTGTTGTGGCTTGGGCTTCCCAGCCCTTAGCTGTCGTGGCGCGGACTTGATCCCTCGCCCGCTCGGGGCTGGTCCCAGTATCCCGAAGCATGTTGGCACAGACCGTGTGGCCCTGGCAATGAGCCTGCATCAGCGGGCTGAGTCCATCCTTGGTGGCCTTGTTGATCTCCAGGCCGAATTGCTTCCGTGAGAGGATGATCATTGTGGTAATCCCCACGTGGCCTGCGGCTGCTGCGTGCCATAGTGCCGTGCACCCGGCCTGGTCTGTGTGGTTCAGATCGCAGTCCAGGCACAGTCCCACCACGCCCTCTCACTGGAACAGCACCGCATGGATCCAAGCATTGCACCGGTGCCAGTCCCAATCCCTGGCTCCGAAGCTCAGCAGCAATCGGGCAGCTCCGAGGACCCAGCCTTACCCATCCTGGAGGCAGCAGTTCATCACTGGGGTGCGGCCCTCTCTATCCGCCTGTTCACATCAGCTCCAGACTGTACTAGCTCTTTCAGAAGGTTAAAGTCTCCTTTCATCAGGGCTTCATTAACGTCTGCTGATAACGGCAAGGCCATGCTGCTGCGGGGGTCCAGCATGTGGAAGGGACAGGACCCAGGAGTGTGGTGTGTGGGGCTGTGGGAATAGCAGCCCTCCTCACACCTGGACAGTAACGAGCCTGCCTTCAGCTTGCCAGGGCTGACTCATGTGCAGCTCTAGCTGGGAGGGGCAGATGCCGCATGGCCGCCAGTGTGTCTTGGCTCTGGCTGACACACAGTGAAATACTTACCAAACAGAGTTATTATGGCTTCTATTTGCTCCTTCAGGAGGAGATTCTGATGGTGAATCAGCCCTTTGTGACAAGCAGCACTGATAAGAAGGTTTAATCGGTCACTTGTTTGCCAGGTGATAAGACAGAGTCTTGATTTGTAGGGCAGTCCTGCGGGACATGGACTTCAGCTACCGGTGCGTGTAGGAGGGGAAATGGATCCTTGGTGTTACCCCATCGGCTTCCATGGCGTTACCCCAGAGAGGAAACTGGGCCAAGGGACTGCTACATGTTATGGTTTATATTGTCCCCCCTTTGGACGTTTTCTCCAGAGGCAAGGGGCCGGATTGTTCCCCTGGCCTCACCCCGTCCTTCTTCAGGAGCGCAGGCCTGGGGCCTCTGTGCAGAAGGGGGGCTCAGCTGCCCCTGTGTCAGGAGGGGAAGGGCCGTGGGACAGAGCTACTGTGTGGGAGCGTCATGCTGTGGGCAGCCAGTGGGGAATCCTTGGGCTGTCTGTGTCTCCTGTTCCCTTCCCTGCCATGCCATGAGCACCCCAGAGCTTGCTGGGCACTGGGCCTCTGAAGATGCGGGGGAAGCCTCTTCCTGGCTTTGGCTCACTGGCCCATCTGGCCACGCTGGCAACTAACCTGCGGGGAGGGCAAGAGGTGAGCACTCGGCTGGAAGCCCCTGTTGTTCTGTGCTGATGCCAGAGCCCAGGAGAGGCCTGTGAAGGTTGAGGCAGGCCAGGCTGCTGCACTGGGAGCTCATGGATGAGCACTCTGCTGTGCACACAGCCACGCTGCTCATTGCAGAGGGCTCCGGCCCCATTCAGGTGCGGGAGCTGCTCTTACGGGGGCTTGGTTTGCACTGCAGCCTCCTGTACCAAGCCCAATGCTGAGGATTTCAGTAGTGAGGGGTGAGCCCAGCCTGGCGGGATGCTCTGTAGTACAGTCCCATCCAGCCCCACTGCACTGGGTACAGCCCTTGTCCCACAGAGCTACGGGCCAGACATCCAAAGGGATGTTGGCACGAGAGGTGCTTCTGAAGACCCCACTAGGTCCCATTGAGGTCAAACACCACCATCCCTCTGTCACAGCTCGGCTGCTGAGGCACAGAGAGAGAATGTCAGCGGCAGAGCGAGGGCCTGGCTGCCGCTCTCCAGGGTCCCAGCCCAGTGCCAGAACCAGAACCACAGGCCAGCTCAGCAAGGAGCCTCAGGGTTTCCCAGAAGCCATGTCTGCGCTGGCTAAAATGCGAAGGGCTACACATAGCCAAATGGAGTTAAGAGTCGCACCCACACAGTCTTGCCTGCCTCTGCTCCTCCCCAGCCTCAGGCACGGGCTGAGGCAGAGGGGTCCCTTCTCCCTGCTGGACACATGCTGAGGACTCCAGTGGGTCTGTAACAGCAGCCCGTGCTCTGCTGACAGCCACGGAGGAGCTCTCCCTCTGTGTAGACCGGTGTGTCCAGAACTGGCTGTTACTAGCAAGGCCAGAGAGGAGAGATTTGGGGCTGGAGGGAGACAACTGTGAAGGCTGATCCTCTGCAGGAAGCTGGCGGCTCCTCTCTTTGCCAGCTGCTCCCTGGTGACATGGACTTTCCTCCCCTAGTAACCTTAGCTCCTGCCTGGGAACACGCCGCTCACAGCAACCCAGGCTTGGCCTGGGTACTAAAGCACCTGTTTTGCTGATAGCAGATTCAGTGTCACTACTGCTCCGGTCTCTCCAGCTCTGCACAGGTACAGCATGGCCAGGGCATTGCCCCCCGTGCTTGGCACCCAGTCTGAGGTGAAGGGAGCCCCTCTCGCGGGGAGCGCAGCAGCCTTGTGATCCTGCCTTGGGCCTCTGCTCCGCGGAGCCATCTGTCCACAAGCAACATGGCACCACACCACTAACGCACGTCACACAAGCTGCCAAACAGCTCTGTCGCCACATACCTGGGCTGGGAGAGAACCAATGATGAAGGGTAACAGTTCCAGATCTTATACTAGTGCCAGCCTGGTACAACCCCCGAGCCATGCAGCCCAGGCCAGCTGAACTCTGCCTGGCACTGTGGGACCTACATGGCACAGTAGGACTGGGGCTGTTGTTTTTAGTGAGGTCTCTCTCTCTCTGCAGCGCTCTCATTTTAATCACTCTCGCGGAGAAGTGCACCCTGCAGGGGCGTCCGAAAGCTCTCAGGGGGTGTCTGACATCAGGGCTGTGCTAGGTAAGGGCTTCTTGGCATTTTCAATGGAGTTTTATGAAAAAATATCCCTGATCTAGCAAATGCAAGAGCCCGGTGTCCTGCATTGCACAGCCTAGCTCCCGTCAGATTTGGGCGCACATGGCAAGGCAAAAATATTGTCCTAGGCTAGGTGGAAAGAAACCTGATGCATCTGACTCCTACAGATAACTCTGGTACAATCCTCGCTTATCTCATCAGGTGACTCCAGGAATAAGGCAGTGTGCCAAGGGGAAAGCGTGCTCCTTTCTAACCGCAGGCTGTGGCTAGCCATCTACGGCACTCAGGGCTGTAATGGCAAAGTGGGAGCTTTCAGTTGGAAATTATCAGGAACAGCCACTTGGCTTCTTGTCGACTCCACCCTAGCACCTGTGGCAATATTGTCACACTGGAGTTCAGTAGCCAGGGGATTGTAAAGCAGTTGCTGGCAGTGCAATAGGGCAGAGAGAGACATAGAAGGAAACACATTTACATGACTAGGTCTCCTGGCACAGCAAATGTTTTGATTAATTTAGTAAAAGATCCACGCCCACTGGAAACAGGCCATAGTTCTGCTAAGCTGAATGCAAGGGCCTGATCCGTGCTAATCACTAGGCTGCCGGGTGTATGGAGTCGATCCTCTGGGCCCACTAAGATCTCTTTGTACTGCCAGGGTAGAGGGATCTTGGACCAACCCTACATGGCTCCACCTGCCATGGGGAGCCAGGGGCCGGCACACTGGAGTGGCAGGGGCTAAGGGGTCCATCTGGTCAGAAGCAAAGCTAGGCGTCCTAGACATCCACCGAGCCCTGGAGCTGGCAGGGACCAGAAGGGAGGCTTGAGCTTGACACAGAGACAGACTCAGGAGAGGGGCAGGAGAGATTGGTGGGGCTAGCCCGGGGCACACAGCACATTGTAGCCTGCCCTTGTAATGCACTGTTAACTGGCCACTCGCTCACACCAGAGTCTGTGTGCAAATGAGTTTGTAACAGTATCCAGAGCTGACTAGAAAGCATGTATTTTAGCCAAAATCTCCTTGGCCTTCTGAACACATCATTTGGCTACGGAGTTGCAGTCTCTCTAAGGCACTGACAGGCTAACATTTTTAACCAAGGATGCCTACAGGTAGGTGCCCCTATAAACCCAGCCCAGTTCCAGACATGCTGAGACCCCCACAGTTCCTGAGCAACTCAATGTGGCTGCAGAGGCTCCCATCTCTGAAAATTAGGCCAGTATCCACGGAGCTCAGGAGAAGACTTCCCGTCGAGTTCAGTGGGAGCTGGAGGAGGCACTCAACCTGGCTATCTCTGGGCACCCAAGTATGAAGAATTTGGCCCCAATGCCTGATTTCAGAGGTGCTGAGAACCTACAACTCTTGTTTAAGCCAGTGGAGCTCAGCACCCCTGAGAACGGGGCCCATTCTGCAGCATCCACTTAGTTGAGTCCATTCTGGGCTCAGTCCTGCAAGGCACTGACCACCCTGCCTGGACAACCCTTTATCCCCGTTATAACACGTAGGCCTGGAATAAGAAATTGCCAGCATCTAGCCTTCTTCAGCACAGCAGTAAACATGGGATCTATGGCTGTCTTTAGCCATGGGATGTGGAGATATGTGCCCAGCAAAATGCTCGGTGGGGGGAAGCGACATCCTCCCTGTGATCCAGACACTGATTAAAGGACAGTTTCAGTTTTGGTTGGCTAGAAACACAGCATTGTGCATTCCTTATCCTTTCCCTGGCCTTACCTGTGTGCTCCCAGCGCTGTTGGCACAGGAAGCCACCTCCAAGGTGCCCGGTTTATGCAAAGCAGCTAAAGAGGGAGTGTCTGAGTGAGTTTGACAAGTGAAAGGTGAAAGCTGAACACAGCTTCCCTCCCTCGTGGTCTGCGAAGGGGCTGCGGGGAGCAGATGAGGGGCCACAAAGGAAAAATACAAAATACAGATCAAAGTGAAGAGACTTTGGAAAGGACTAAGATTCATCACCGTTACAGAGAAATACCACAGCTGCCGGGACAGCCCATTAAACGCCGGCACGCGCCTCTCCCTGGGTCTGTCTGGGAGCGTCACGTGAAGCTACGCTGTAGTTACATGTTCAGCAGCGGCTGGAAAGCTGGATAAAGAGCTGGCTCTTCAGTGCTGCCTGTGATCTAAGTCTATGATGCAAGGCCCAATCCAGAAATGGGCTCTGCCATGGAAACCTCCGGACTTCAGCGGGCATAGGGGCTGCTGGGGAAGAGCAGCAGGGGGATCGGGGGAAGGGAGGAGGCTGGAAGCGAATGCCCAAGGTCTGTGCTATAGTCCTGGGCATGCAGCTGCGGAGTTTTACAGGGATAATATTTTTTTTGGCTGGGGGGCAAGGGGAGGGGGCATGAACAGATTTCCCCAGTATTCCCAGGTAGGCAAAATAGCAGCGATGGGAGACGATGGTGCAAGTATTTAGTTTTTATTGCTCACACGGGAATAGCAGATCTAAATCATTCTACAGTGGCTGGACTTTGCCCAAAGCAATGGGAAGGAAAAAAAGATCAAAATAAAACTGAGGGGTGGAATCCATTATCTGTATGGTCATTTTCCAGAGGGAGATTCAAAGCCTCTGATGTTCCTGCTTCTTCTGACTTTGGTTCTTCCCCATGCTCTGTAAAAGAGAAAGGGAAAACCCATTTCCATGCTGAGTTTCACAGTATTTTCCTTAACTCCCCAGCCGCTGGAATCGTGATCACTTGAGAATCTTGGCTTTTATTTAAAAAAAAAAGGACAGGGTCTTAGCTCTTTGTGAGGGGGTGTCCTCCACACGCAAAGCCATAAGGGGTAAATTAGGCCAAAACTTGCCCCTGGAGAGAGCCAGGGATTGCTAAAGCCTAATTGCTGAGGAAGTCCTGCTGGGGGAGGCGCTGGGCCGGGTTAATAAAGCCAGGAAGTTGGCAGCAGAAGGGGCTATGGGGAAAGTCTTCTGCAGTCCTGCCCTGGGAGAAGGTTAAGGTATGTGTGTTTGGCTCTGCGGAGTGTAGTCTACAGTTACTGCCTGGGAGGAGGGGGTTTGGACTGGCAAACCCAGAGAGCGGGGGAACCAGAAAGTCGAGCTCAGAGGTAGGAAGGTGTTCAGGAAAAGAGCAACAGGGCCTGAGGGAAGGCAGACCACAGTCGCAGGTAGTGTCCCTGGGCTGGAACCTGGAGAAGTGGGTGGGCGTGGGCCCAGGTTCCCCTACCAGCCACTAGGGAAGTGGCACGGACCAGGCAGTGGAGCTCTGACTGCCTAGGACTGTTGTCTGCAGAGCTTTTGTTACCCTGGAAGGGGGGGACTATAGTGACCTGACCGGAAGACTGAGTCCTGAAGAAGCCGCACACTGTGTACTAGAGAAAGAGTGGGACCACGGCCAAGGAACCAACAGGAGGGAGTATCAGCTCTGAAACCCGCTGATTCCCATAGCAATGTGGTGGAGGCGCTCCAAGGGTGAGTGGATCCCATGACACCTTGTGTTTCTATGTGCACTGATTTGGGGGGGCCTGACTCAGGATTTTTAAGGTGTGGGCTGGGTGACCCTGCGTAGCAGTAGCAAATAAGATGCTGGCCTCTGGTCACACAGACATTTCCTTTGTATCGAAGGATCATGTGCACAGGCCCAGCCTGCAATGAGCTCTGCAGGGGGGAGCCCTGCCCCCAAACAGAGACCTGGGAGGTCAGTGGGGCCCTGTAAGGCACATGGGATCTTGATGCAGGACTGGGGCCTCAGGGTTTCTGGACTCCAATGGAGGTCAATGGGCGTAGCAGGCACCCAGCACCTCTGACACACTGGCCCTAAGGGGATGGTTTCAAAGCCTCCAGGGGAGGTGGATGTTCAATTTCCATCAATGTCAATGGGAAATGGCACCCAAATCCCATAGCCACCTCTAGGAATATCCGCCTAATCTCCAGGTAGCCCCCTGTGGAATAAACATGAACGGCCTGATGTCGATAGCACTAGGTCCCAGTGAGTTCCTTGCGAGCCAGGAAGAGGCCCAGGTAATACAGGGACCCTGTTATCTCTGTAGCTGTCCCATGGGGCACCCATGGGGAGAAGCTTTGGCAGGGCTGTAACAAGGGCGAGGCGAGTGAGGCACTGGCCTTGGGCGCGCACAGCGGAGGGGCGCAGCTCTACCACAATCGGCAGCAATTCGGCGGCGGGTCCCTGAGTCCCTCTCAGAGGGAAGGACCTGCCACCGAATCGGTCTCCGACAGGGACTCAGGGACCCGCCGCCGAAGAGCCTGGAGCCGGCAATTCCTTGTTACGGCTCTGAGCCTTGGGCCCCAGAATCTCCACACCTGCACTGGTTCCTCTTGGGACTGGACTTGGCGGGATCCCCTTCTCATTGCCCAGGCCCAGTTCCCTGCTTGGCTCTGCCCCCTCTGCACTGACTGTCTGGGACATCCCTGCTGCGGGGACCTCCGGGGTGGGGAAATTCCCCAAAGGCCTGGACAGAGCCATCAGCTCCACTCCCGCCTTGGGGCCTTCCCAGGGGTTGCCGTTTGGAACAGACTGGCTCAGCAAGCGGGGTGCCAGGAGGTTGCTGTATCTGTCACTGCTGTGTACAAATGCAGGCTTGAGCGAGGAAGAGGCTCTGCAGCTAGCCAGTCACTGCTCCACTGCCTGGCTGGGCAGTTCCTCTCCTCCCCAAGGATGCACCCAGGGGAGAGTTATCTGGGAATATGCGCTGATCCCCGAGGGTCTCTAACCGCTTACCTGCTGGATGCAGAGTATCCTCCACCACCTCCTGCTGAGTCCCACCAGACAGCTCTTGAGCCACAGACGGGGCGGGCTCCTCCTCATGGTGCCCTGGAGAGGCCTGTGCTTTCTCTGGGGGCTCCTTCTCCACCTCCTCTTGCGCTTCAGGCTGAGGCTCTGGCTCTGTACCCTGCTGTCGGCCTCTTCTTCTCCCAGCTCCTCGGCCCCTCTTTGGCCCTTTGCTCGTACCCCGCTCTCTGTCGGAACATGACAGCATCTCACACAGCGCCGTGAACCGGGGACAGCCCGGCCAGGCACAAAGGCTGCCAGGCACTTTCAGTGTGAGCTGGGTGTTGGATTCCCCGACGCAGAGAGCGCTTTGTGAGTGTAGCTGTTCTGCTGAGCTCTACTGGCAGAGAACTCCCACTGAGGGCACCCCCAAGCCAGTAGAGCTCAGCACTAGTGCTGGTGTAGCTTATTCCAGCCACTCCTCTTCTCCCCTTGTGTGCTCACTTCTCCGCCAGCCCAGCCCAGCCCAGCCCAGCCCAAGCAAACTAAACTCGACTGGCAAAAGTACAGTTCCGCTGCTAGAGCTGGCTGCACTAGGGGCTTTGGCTGGCACAGCTGCATCCGTCACAGATCACACATGCAGCGATGCTGGCACATGTCTGTAGTTAGACCTGGTCTGGGCATTAGTGCCTCTCCCCTTTGTAACATAGATATGGACAAACTTGCTATTCTGGGAGAGAAATTACTACCTGGGAAAATAATGCACCACGGCCAACATAGCCTTTCCTGTGGACTGATGCACACAGCTGGTGACTTCTGAGCTTGCCTGGGTAGTAGGGGCTCATGCCTCAAGCTAACTGTCTTGCCAGCAGGTGAGTGGGCAAGGTCAGGCCTCCGGAGAGGTACCAGTACCACCACCTGGAGAGAGGCTCCCGTATACTGGTTCAAGCTGGATTCTCCAGGGACCCGCAGCCAAAGAAAGGATTTCGGGTTAACTATCCGGAGTTTAAACTGACTCAGGGCCTTCTTCCTGTCCAGCAAACAGACTGGACCTCTGGTCCCAGGGCCCCCCCCCCCAACCCTTAGGGAAGAGTTGGAAGGAATTTAGCCTCCTGAGACAGCATGAGACTGAGAGGGCTTGTTCTGAACTGAAGCTGGGGTGAAGTTGTGACTGCAGGAAAACCAGCCAGTGGGGTTTGAAGGACTTGCTGGAGTCAGGGTGATCTCTGGTGAGCTCACTGGCATGTGTGGAGATTCTTTGCCTGTTTTCCCTGGAATGCTTTCACCTTAAGAATAAATGTGCTTGCTTAGGCAGCGCCGTGTAGTAACTTAACTGTGGCAATTACCATTTGCTGTCTCTGAGGAGAAAAGTCAAGCAGGCTGCGTAGGCAGCCAGGCTGCTGGGGATCTCCCAGTGTAGGCAGGGAGCTGTGCAGTCTGGTCAGGAGGGAGAAAGATGGCTGGGAAGCTGGGAGCCCACAGTGGGTGCAGGTGCCCTGAGCTGTGATGTTGTGGTCACTGGAGGTAGGGCTAGATGGCCCAGGCCAGAGCAAGGGAGCAGGAGCAGCTCTGAGAGGCAGCATGACACCCACCCACCCCGAATCACAATTCCCTCTCCCTGCCCAAGGTCTCTCACAGCTGCCAAGTTTTGTGTGGCTCCATGTCTGACAGTTTATGCAAATTATTTAATGAGCTACTTTGCATACGCACAATCCGTGTATCACAATAAATGCCATCTTATGGTCTATTCACTCTGCCTGGAGCAGCGGTGGGAGGTAGGACATGGAGTTGCACACCACTTGGCAGCTCTGAGGCTGGGGCAGGTGGAGGGGTGGGGAGGCTGGAGGGTGTCTGCGGCACCAGAGGAGGTGGGGATGGTGCTGGGGTGTCTGGGTCAGTGGGAACTAGAGGGCAGATGAGGAGGCTACTGTGTATCAAGTCCTAGCTGGGGGCTGGCAGGGGACTGGGGCTGTCTCTGGGGGCTGGCGGAGGGATGTGTCTGCATGAGGGAGCCTGGGGCTAGTATTGAGCCGGCCACCCCCTGCAGAATAGCCCATTGCGTGCGGCATGCTGGGTAAAACCTCCTGGCTGCCTTGGGCAGTGGGTTGGTTTCTCCCACGTGCTCTCAGTGATCCCTGAGCTCACCAGGACGTGTGTGAATGTGCTGTGGATCCATGGCTCCTCCCCTGGGCAGTAGTGCGTAGCGGCGTTCATTGCACTTACCACTGCACATGTTCAAAGGGACAGGGCTAGACTTGGCCACTGGGCCCTGCCCTGAGCCGGGCTGGTGTGTAGGCGGCATCATCCCACGAGTAGCCCTTGGAGCAGAGTTACAGCCCCGCGGCTCTCAGGGGGGCTGCTCTCTCATACCCAGCACCAGGTCAGCCATGCTGGATCAGACCCCCGGCTCTGCCCACTTCCCGCTCTGCCAGAGGGGACTCCCCATAACAGTGCAGAGGGGTTCTTCTTCCACCCACCCCATGTGAGCACATAAACCGAGTCACAGGGTAGGGCATGGCCGTTCCCTGTGTACAAGGGGTGCTTCCCTGGCGCTATGACGCAATTCCCCTGGGTGTAAGTATGATTTACCCCAGAACCCACTGGACAGTATCTTTCTCCTGTGCCTCTGCTTTCCTCTTCCGCAGCAGCTCTCGGTCTCTCAGGCGGCGCGTGATGGCCCCTACAAGAACAGACCAATTGTCAATGTGGTGTCATGACTGAAGACTAGCCCTGGCGATGACAGGGACACAGCAAGGTGAGTGGAGCGGGAGCACCCTGGGGTGGGGCCTGCTAGTGGAAGGGAGTCACCTCAGCCAGACAGCGAGCTATCATGTAAATAACACCCGGGACAGCAGTGCCCTAGAAGCCGCAGATAAGGGGCAAGTGATCGCATCCCTCATGCTGCAGATAACACTTTAATGAAAGCAGGCGGGCTTTGGGCATGCCCTGGGCATGCCCAGCTTCTCGGACAATAGCTCCCACAGGGCAGCAGCGGGTGCTGCATCCAGAGCATTGTCTCCCATTAAATCTTCACAGAGCAGCTAGCTGGAAAGCCTGCAGGCTGTTAACCCAAAGCCTGTTGGATTGGCAGGGTGTCATTCTGTCTCTCCCGTCCCTTGTCTGTGAGTCCCATGCTTGGCTCCCTCGGCTCCGAGTGGGCCTGGACACGTGGCTTTACCTCCCTCTGAGCTGAATTTGCTGCTGTTTGAAGGCTCATGTATTCGTTGCTCATCTGTACTTGGAGATTCATGAATCCCAAGGTTCATCCAGTTTTGCCTACACTGAGTATTCATTGTGGCCTAGTGGCCTGGGACTCATCAGCCCTGCATTCTAATCTGCTGGGTGACCCGGGGGAAGCCTCCTTGAACTGCATTCAAAAAAGAATGAGAAATTCATGGAGGGGAGTTCAGCAGGGGCTATTAGCCAGGTGCTCAGGGATGTAATCCCATGCTCTGGGTGTCCCTCGCCTCTGGCTGCCAAAGCTAGGAGTGGACAACAGGGGATGGATCGCTCGCTGATTGCCTCAAAGGGAATGAACAGAACAGGCACCTGGCATTGGCCACTGTCGGCAGACAGATACTGGGCTAGATGGACCTTTGGGCTGACCCGGTACGGCCGCTCTTACTTCCCATCTGTAATATGGGGGTAATGACGCTGACCTCCTCTACAAAGTGCTTTGAGAGCTACTAGTGAGAAGAGCCAGGGATCACTATCTGACAATCTGCAGTAGGTGCTCGCCTGTGGCTCTTCTCATCAACTCCTCTCCTGTGGAAGGGCCAGATCCTGCGAGAGGCGATGCACCCTGGCCTGGCTCTGACAGTACGGGAACGCACTCGGAGTGCTCAGGGGGCGAGCGGTCATGGTGAGGGCAGGGAGAGGCTCAGTCAGGAATGAGTTCCCGGGCTCTGTTGGAGTGGGGTGGGAGTGCTTGGCACCTGGCAGGATTGAGGCCTAATGGGTTTCAGCCAGCCCGTCAGGGACCAGGAACGTTCCTGTCTGACAGGGCCAAGCCCTCACTGCAGGGAATAATGACAGCCACAGGGTGTGTCTGCCCCGCAGTTAGACACCTGCCGGCTGCCTCGAGCAAAGGGGCTGTTTCACTGTGATGTTCAGGCTTGGTCTGGAGTCTGGGCTCTAGGACCCTGCAAGACGGGACCGTCCCAGAGCTTGGGCTGCAGCCCACGATGAAACAGCCCAAGAGGCCAGCTGCAGGCGTCTAACTGCAGTGCAGACACACCCAGCGTGACTCCATGGGCTGAAGGCTGGTTGCAGAAAGGAGGGCACAGTTCCCTTCAGCGCAGGGCCCAGCACAAGACCCCCATTAACCCTGTGTGAAAGGCTGAAGTGGGCAGAGGGCTGGGCACATCACCCATTCATGAATTACTCCTCTCTGCCTCTGTGGTCTGGTGGTTTTGGCCTCAGTGACTTGCCCAGTGTCACATGGCTGGCCAATGGTGGCGCTGGGGGCAGAATTCAGGGCTGCTGTCAATGACAAAACTCCTATTGACTTCACTGGGGCCATGATTTCCACTCCGACCTCCTGAGGCTCGGCCCCAAAGTTATCCTTGTGGTACGGACACCTGGCCACTAGGAACACCGAGTTGCGGTAACTTGGTCTGTACGTACATGCCTTGTTTCTCCCTCCCTATGCCTCAGTGCACCGTAAACCAGGCTCAGGGCAGAGCTGCTAGCATACTCCTTGGCTGAGACTCCTGGCCGCAGCTGGGCCATGCAGGCAGAATATAACACATTTCTGCACCAGCTCTAGCGAGGGACAGTGTGGAGTCGGGAGTGAGGAATGAGGCATGTAAAAGATACATTAAAAGAATAAATGAGTTGTGACTTCCATAATTTCAAACAGTCCGGCACAACAGCATTCCTGAACACACACTAAACTAAACACAGACAACTGTCCGAAATAATGACACCTTCCAGCCAACGGCCGCAAAGCATGTTAATGCATTAAGCTTCCCAAATGAGCCCTGGGAGAACCAGGAAGAGTTATCACCAAATGGAGAAACTGAGCCCTGGTCTACACTATGAGTTTAGGTCGAATTTAGCAGCGACAGGCAAAGTGACTTGGTCACAAGGAATCTGACTGTTCTGGGAATAGAACCAGCATCTCCTGACTGGTGCTAAGCCAAGAATAGCCATCTCTGGAGCTGTAACCCTGAACAGGAGGCAATGATGGGAAATTAACTCTGGGAATGCTTCTTTCATGTGCTTTGGATCCCACACTGAGCTGAGCACCAGGCTACAGAATTATTATTATTATTACAGTAATGCCTGAAGGCCTCCTCATGCTGGGCGCTTTAGAGACCCAGTAAGAGACAATCCCCATCCATGAGAAACTCACAATCTAAACAGACAAGACAGGGAAAGGGTGGGAGATTACAGTGTGATTCACAATGTGTACTAGAAAGAGAGCAATATGTAGTAAGGGGTGTGTGCTGGAGCCTGATAGTCATATACAACGGCAGAGGCGGCCCTTAATGCTCAGCACAGGAACGTAGTGAAATATCACATTCTAAAGGTATAAAAATGCCATATTGACAATCCCTAATAACAATGCCCCCGCCAAAGGAATTCTTTTAGTGACCTGCCATGGCTTGCAGTGATCAGTGGAGAACCTGTCATCTGCCAAATAGTAAAGCAGCAGGAGATTTGCTGAGAAGGAGATTGGCTATGTCGAATGGTAGAAGGATGCTCACAGGACTGACAGGATGAATTCACTGATGGTTATTAAACCAGGCTGCATTTAGCTACTGACGCATGTTGTACTTTGCATGTGTAACAGAGATCAACTCTTATTTCTTTTTGTGAGCTAAGGGCCTGTCAAAACTTGCTGAGAAACAAACTAACCCTGAGAAAAATATTCTAGGCTAAGTACAATAAAACCTGTGCCACCTTTACACACCAGCCTAAGCAAATTATTTTGACTGATCAGTTCGAGACCTCCAGCCTGTTTCTTTTGTTATTACGAGAGAGTTCTGAAAGGCTGATAAACTGACGGACTAGGGTTTGCATGCATTCTATTAGCCACAGTCTCTGTATGTTGGCATTTGAAGTCTGGTGTATGGAGTCCACCTATTGATTGTGTGGGGCTTGTTTAAACTGGAATGGCAAACTGTCTTGTTGCTTAAAATACCCTGGGATCTCTGATTTCAGCTGCATGCTTACAAACCCTTCCCCTGCAGAGGTTTTGCTACACACCTGCTTCCAAGCAAGTCTGCAGGTAAAAGCAATAACTTAGATGGGTTTCACCGCACATGGCAGTGCTTTGCATTGACCACCTCACTCACAGGACAGAAACCTGATGTAAAATGCCCATATTCTTTAACAAAAGAACATCGATGCACAAAGTAAAGGCCAAATCAAAGAGGCATAAAATTCTAGATAACCCTACTGGGTATTTGTAATGGCTCAGGATTCTGACCACTCTGAGAAGCATTTCCAAATGCTTGTACCCTTTGTGACAACGAAAACAATAACCTGATTGTCATTTTGTGCAGGGCAATCATCTGTTTCTTCCATACTCTGTATACCAAGCATCCTCCGTAGCTTACGTACATAGTTTTGATCATTTAACTCTTTTTTTTGTATGTTGCAATTGTATCTCTTTTCTGCTAAGACGTCTAGTGATGCATTAGACTATAACAAGCTCCCGTTCCACCCAGTCATGACATTAACTTTGTAATGTTACCTGGCACAGTGTATTCCGCTCTGGCTGGTGGAGGCTGCTGGGAAGATTCCGAGTAAGGATGGTCCTTTTCTAAGCCCTCCATTTTTCTTTGCAGTTTGTTGCTGGGGTTCTGGGTTTTAACCAAAAACAGCTTTGCTGCGCAGCGAGGGCCTCAGGAGTTACTTGGGCTACATACTGCAAAGGAGCAGTTAGAGACCAACACAGCCCGCCCACTCACCATGGCTTATCTGGCCTGGCCACTGGTCTGTACTGCTGTTCTCCTTATCGTGTCGCAGAGCTGGGGGAGCCCGGGCTCATGTCCTGTCGCCTTGCTGCAAAGGAATGTGAGTGTGCTTCTTCGCCACTGGTGCTCCTCAGACAGGAACTTAAGAGCAGCTGATGCTGTCGAGTGTACAGACCCTGGTGTTTAATAAGTGGCGGGGGAGGGAGCTAAGCAGCCCCTTCTACTTGCCCTCCTGCCTCTCGCATCAACTGGCAGCAAGCCCAACACAAAGGAGGCAGTGCCCCAGGCAGCGGGCTCTCATTTGAGGTCTTAAGTGGGACATAAGTGGCCACAGGCCTTCAGCACGAGGACACTTGTGCATCTCAAATCCCTGGGGCAGAGCGTTTAAAGACAACCAGCTTTGCCCAACGAGAAAGACTTTTGTGGCTGGGACCAGCCTCCCATGAAGCTCCTGCTTTCCGAGCTGTCAGTTCTCCACAAGCCTGTGCCTGGTGCCTCTCCCAGTACGCGGCCCACTTTGTGAGAATGTTGGTGACACCTGCTCAGCACCATTTTGTGCCCTCGGTGCTGCATTTTAAACAGTCCTTTCCAGTCTCACCCTTAATCAGACAGTGTCAGTCCTCGTACTCACAATATCAAGGCCCCAACCCAGCAAAACACTTAGGTCTGTGCAGAGGATGGGAGGAAGGCTATCCCAGTGCAGACCTGACCTGGGGCCATCTGCCATTGGAAGGAGGAGAGAACCTTGTGGGGGAACGGTCAGTAGGAAGTCCATGGTATAGGAGAATAGGCCCTCTGGAGCCACAGTTGCAGGCAGTGAAAGTGAACATGAACGAAGGCGGCAACATGCGGGCAGGCCACCAAGTGGCCAAGAAGGCAAAGGTAAGCGCTGGCTGGAACAGAAGAACCGGCGGTGGAGACCATCCATTCTTGTAGGGTCTCTGGAACCTGTCCTCTGGTAGACAGGTGCGTGCGAAGACCACATTGATGTGGGCCCCAATGAATTTTAGGGATTGTTTGGGATCCAAAGTCGATTTTCTGATGTTTATGCTCATCCCCAGGGAGGAGAGGAGTGTGAGTGGCATGGAGATTGAGGCTTGAGCCTCCTCTTTGGATCATGCTGCTCTCAGTCAGTTGCTGAGATAAGGAAATATAAGGACCTCTTGATGCTGAAGGTGGGCCACCACTACCAAGGGAACTTTGGTGAAGACCCATGGAGCAGTGGTGAATCCGAAAGGTAGAACCATGTATTGGATGTGTTGAGTTTCTGCCATGAAGCTCAAATGCCTGTGGATAGCATGGATATCCATGTGAAAGTAAGCGTTCTGTATATCGAGAGCTGTAAACCACATGCTTTTTTATAGCAAAGTTATGATGGTTGCTAGGGTGACCATACTAAACTTTGGCTTGCATATGAAGTGGTTGAGAGGACTGAGGGCTAAGATCAGTCTCCACCCACCCGTCTTCTTGGGAACTAGATGGAATAGAACCCTGCACCCTGATAGGTTGTAGGAACAGGTTCTATCACTCAGCTTTGCAGCAGAGAATCCACTTCTAAGGTGAGGACCGTGACAGGTTGGGTCACAGAGACCCCCTTGGGACGGCCACCTGATGTGCTGAGACTACCTCTGAGCCCGTTTTCCCCGCCAGCTTGGGACTCCGGAACCCTGCCTTGTTGAGCCAGACACGCTAGCCTGCTGCAACACAGACCCAGGTCTGAACCACGTCCTCCACAGCTGCAGACTTAACTGAAAACAGCTTAAGAAGCACTCCTGTCTCTAGCACCCAGATACCCAGCTCCTAATGGGATCCAAACCCCAGATAAATCCATTTTACTCTATATAAAGCTTATACAGGGTAAACTCATAAATTGTCTGCCCTCTATAACACGGATAGAGAGGTTTGCACAGCTGTTTGCTCCCCCAGGCATTAATCACTTACTCTGGGTTAATTAATAAGCAAAAAAATGAGTTTGTTCAATATAAAAAGGAGGATTTAAGTGTTCCCAAGTAATAACAGACAGAACAAAGCAAGTTACCAAGCAAAATAAAACAAAAACATGCAAGTCCAAGCCTAATACAGTAGAAAACTGAATCTAGATATCAGAGGGGTGGCCGTGTTAGTCTGGATCTGTAAAAAGCAACAGAGTCCTGTGGCACCTTATAGACTAGCAGACGTATTGGAGCATAAGCTTGCGTCTGATGAAGTGGGTATTCACCTACGAAAGCTCATGCTCCAATACGTTTGTTAGTCTATAAGGTGCCACAGGACTCTGAATCCAGATAAACTCTCACCCTCAGAGATGTTTCAATAAGCTTCTTTCATAGATTGGACTCCTTCCTAGTCTGGGCCCAATCCTTTCCCCGGTACAGTTCTTGTTAGCTCAGGTGGTAGCTAGGGGATTTCTCATAACTGCACCCCCCTTTGTTCTGTTTCACCCCCTTTTATAGCTTTGGCACAAGGCGGGAATCTTTTGTCTCTCTGGGTCCCCACGCCTCCTTCTGAATGGAAAAACACCAGGTTTAAGATGGGTTCCAGACAGTACCAGGTGACATGGTCACATGTCCTGGGAGACCCCCAAGCCTTCATTCCTCCCAGCCTGACTCACAGGAAGGCCTGCAAACAAACAGAGCCATCCACAGTCAATTGTCCTGGTTAATGGGAGCCATCAAGATTCCAAAACCACCATTAATGGCCCACACTTTGCATAATTACAATAGGCCCTCAGAGTTACATTTCATATTTCTAGCTTCAGATAGAAGAATGATACATGTATACAAATGGGATGATCACACTCAGTAGATTATAAGCTTTGTAATGATACCTTACAAGAGACCTTTTGCATGAAGAATATTCCAGTTACATTATATTCACACTCATTAGCATATTTTCATAAATCCTATGCAGTGCAACATCACAAGGACACGGCCCTGAGAGTGGTCCCTGAGGTGTGGCTGGGGGACGTGAGGGAGGTAGCATTGTGAACTCGATCGTATGGCCATGTTGAATGACATCCAGGACCCACTTGCCGGTTACTGCACTCCAAGCGGGTAAGAAGATGCCCCCTGAAGGGGGTGGGGAGGGTGTGTGGCATGAAGCAAGGTGGTTGCCAGTGCTCTAGATGCACTCAGAAATATCACTTCTGCAAAGACTGCGTATGAGATGCCAAAGGCTGTGGAGCTGAACCTGGAGAACGGGGCTGTTGGGTCTTCTGTCATTTGTGAGGCGGCTCAGAGGGCCGCCGATGGAAGAATTGCGGAGTGCTGAATCAGTGCGTCAGTGGTGGGTGATAACACTCCAGTTGCTTGACTTCTTTTTCTGCCAACGTGGAGCGTGCATGGTCTTGTCAGGCTCACTCCCTGGCCACCTGTATGATGAGGAAATTGAGTGGGGGGTGAGAGAACAGAAACTCAGACCCCCTTGCAGGTACCGCGTACCTCTTCTCCGCCCCCTTGAGGGTGGGGGCGCAAGTGCAGTGGCACTGGAACATTTTTAGTATTGGGTGTGCTGAAAGCCTGCCCCCTCCCCCCACCCGCGCCCCCCTGCCCCCAAGCTGAGCCTGGGAGTAGAGCTGTGTCTCCGGGATGGGGGGACCCAGACAGGGGTCAAGGGGCTGAGGCTGTGGCCACAGCTGGGGGTGGGGGTGGGGCCAGGAGCGGGGCCCCGGGAGTGGAGCCCTGGGAGCAGAGGCCTTGGAGCAGGGGGTGGCCCCAGGCACAGGGCCCCAGGCACGGGGCCAGCGACTAGGACCCAAGCCCCGGGTGTGGGGCTGGGGGGCGAAGTGCTGGGAGCAGGGCCCCGTGTGCAAAGGCACCGAGAAGTGGGGTGCGGGGCCGGCCCCTGGGACCCGAGCCGGGGAGTGGAGCCCCAGGGGCAGGGGCAGGGCCAGCGGCTCTGCATAAAAGCTGGGTCTCCTGCAGCTCCCCTACTTCCCGCGCCTATGCACACGTGGCCGAAGTGTGCCAGACAGTCGGAGCTGGTTGAAGAATGGTGGTGTTAATCGGTAGAGCCACTCTGGACAGAACTGAGGCTTGCAAGACATCAAGCAGCTGGTGCTGTTTGTCCAGTTCCTCCTCCAGTGGGAGGTGGTGGTGCTCATCACTCTGTGCAATAGGTCCTGAAACTGGCGGCAGTCATCCGAGGCCAGGAGGGAGCCAAAAACACTGAGATGTCTGGTGACAAGGAAGGGAACTGCTCTGGTACCGGCAGTGTTGTTGGAGTTGGGCTTATGTGGTTCTTCCTCCAGTACCGGATTTGAATGCCTGTTCTATGACAGTTGAAGAGGCAGGTTGGGGGACTCCTCCTGAGCTGAGCAGGAAGGTTCTGACGGTGGATACTGGGTCCAGGATCCCTGTACGGCAAACAAGGTGGATCTGACGTTTGCTGCGAAGGGCCCCCAGGAGTGAGGTACCAACAACTCCTTTGCTAGGGCACTGCCACTGAGTCGGCAGAACCTTTGGATAGTCATATGGATGGTATGGGAGGGACAAACCCTGTGCCCCTTCCAAGTCCTCCGATGCTGAGAAGTCAGAGCCTGGTTCAAAGAGTGGTGCCGCTGGAACGTGGGAGGTAAGTCCAAACTAGGAGAGCGTCCCCTCTTAGGTAGTGACTGCACATGGAGACCTCACACCTCCATGGCAAAGAGTTCATGAGGCTTGGGGGCCGACTCCAGCCTCCCCACAGTCAATGGTACATGCGCTACAGTCTGAACTGGAGCTGGAACAGAGGACTCCCTCAGAACTCAGAGTGCCTTTGATGTCGGTGGTGCCAATCTGGAAGGGGTACGCGGCTCGGTGGACGGTATCGGCAAGTCAGGCCTTCTGTGCAATTTCTTGTCATGCTTGTGAGCCTTGGATCTGGGCCCAGCAGCCTTCTAGGCAACCCAGGTGCTGGAACTAGGGGAGTGGGGGGTGCTGCAGGACCCCCTGGCTTGAAGTGGTTGCCATCATATGCAGGGTTTACAGTTTGGTTCAATGGCTCTCAGCACCCCCACTATACGAGTTGTCCCAGCACCCTTGAGGCAACCCCCAGTAAGCCATTCTTATTAGACAGTCCTGCACATAAAATCACGTGACAGTGCTTGCAGGATAAGGGCCACAGACTGTAGTCCAGGACACCATCCTTAAATCACAGGCAGCTACTGCCTGAGATGAGACGAAGCTTCAGTTGAAACGAGAAAACCGTCCCCTAACTGTGTGAAGTGTCTGCTTCCTCTAGGCAATGTTCTGCACCAGTGATGGGCCAAGCTGGGCAGGGCAGCCTGCCCGGGGCTGGAGGGTCTGCCGAGCCCTACATCCAGGGCTTGGTCCCAGTTCTGAAGGTAGAGGCTGGAGGGACGTGGGGTAAGGGGTGGGTCTTGTTTCATAGGGTTTATATCTGGTTTTATGGTGATATGAAATCTGGAAACGAGGGCAGGAATCATCCCCAGGTGTTTCAAGAGGATGACTCTGCACCAGGGATTCCCCAGTGCCTCACATCTAGCCCCGTTGGGTTGCTCCGAGGGGTGCGTGGAAGGAAAGGGGCACCCTGTTGGCTAGAGGTGAGAACCAATGCTTGAGGCGCCCTGGGCACTGCGAGCGCCTGATGAGGCCTGTCATGGAGCTGCCTAGGAACCAGCTGGCACCGTAGGAGCAGAAGGGCAAGTGTGTGCAGCATGCACCCAAGGAGACCCATCCCAGATGGCACCAGCAGGGGAAGATGAATGGCACGTGGGCCTGACGGGGGTCCCACGTGACAGACAGGGCGAGCACATGATGCACACGAGGGATTTCTCTGTTCCCCGAACACTGAGACAAGCAGGATGCGTCCTGGCCCTTGCCCTAGTCACGGGGCCTGGTCCAAAGCCCCCGACGTTAGTAACACGGGCTGCAATGGTGGCAGGCTCCTGCCTCTTCCTTGCGGTGGGGCCCTGGGCCAGCGTTAGCTCTGTCGCGCTGTGCATGCCCTGGGCCCCAGTCCTGACGGGTACTGAGGTGCCCAGCTCCTATGGGTTTCAATGGGAGTTAGGTGGCTCAGTACCTTCTGAGGCCTACGTGGCGGCGGCGGCGGTGGTATTCTAGTCTAAAGCAGGCCCTGCTGAAAACGTAGCTGTACGAAGTTGTGCCTCGGGCCCCACGTGCAGGACTGTACGCTCCACGTAGACAGGAGAAATCGTCTCTGGGGATTCTTGTCAGAATAATCGTGTTAAACATTTTGCAGGGCTGGCTGTGTTGGCCAGCAGCTGAGGTTTGACTGACGGCTCTGGAATAGTCTGTGTGTTGCAAAACTGCTGAGTAACCTGAGACGCTCATATTAGGGCCTGGCTGGGCTTCCTTTTCATGCACTGGGGGGAGATGTGCTCGTTCTCCTGCAGCCTGCTGAAGCATGATAAACGAGCCTTGGCTCTGCAGAATGTTACTGGATGACACTGCAAACCCAGGCGATAAAACCTTTCCACCCCTGAGCCTTTGACTAGCTGCAAGAGTCCAATGGCACGCCCCTCCATGGACTGTTAACGGCAGCCCCACCGACTCGGGGGCCCAGCCACCCGACAGGAGTCACTGGGAGGCAGGAGAGGATGACTGCAGCAGCATCCCCTATTCACCCACCCACACACTCACTTAAGCAGCTGCAGCCTCATGGTAGGGTGTGACGATGCAGTTCTGGCAGGCCCCAACTGAGAGTGCCAATTCAGGACAAATCGCTTAAAACAAGGCAGTTACAGCCCAAGGCTGGGGTTTTTCCACCCCTAAGGCAAACCAAACCAGCCAGACAAAGAGGACTTTGGCCTCATCCCACTGGCTAACCACAAGTCACACAAGCAATTCCCTTAGGGTATGTCTACACTACCAGATTAGTTCGATTTAACTTAATTTGAATTTGTGGAATCGACCTTACAAAGTCGAATGTGTGTGTCCACACTAAGGACACTAATTCGACTTTGTGAGTCCACACTAATGGGGCAAGCGTCGACATTGGAAGCGGTGCACTGTGGGAAGCTATCCCACAGTTCCCGCAGTCCCCGCTGCCCATTTGAATTCTGGGATTTCCCCACAATGCGTGCTAGGGGGAAAAATGTGTCGAGGGTGGTCTTGGGTAACTGTCATCATTCAATGTGCTTTCGGACGTCTCAAGGGGAGATGGAGGAGCTTACTGACTCGCTCGGATCTCAGCGAAACCAATATCCCCATTGTTATTGCAGCTTGCTGTGTGCTCCACAATCTCTGTGAGAGCAAGGGGGAGACCTTTATGGCGGGATGGGAGGTTGAGGCAAATCGCCTGGCTGCTGATTACGCCCAGCCAAACAGCTGTGCGATTAGAAGAGCCCAGCGGGAAGCGCTGTGCATCCGGGAGGCTTTGAAAGCTAGGTTCCTCAGGGAGCAGGGTAACCTGTGACTGTTCAGTTTCTTTACAGAGAAGCTGAACCTGCCCCTGCTTCAGTTACTGTTGACTTTCTTCTGCAGTGCCGGACTGGTTGTTTCAACGGAACCTGCCACCCCTCCTTTTCGGGACTCTGTGTGCGGGGGCTACGTGACCTTGTGGCAGGGGAGGACAGTTACAGATTCCCCTGCTGCGTGGCTCTGTGGTCCAGGACAAGGACCGCTGCATAAGTTCTGTAATCGCCCTCCCATGCCACAAAGTCACGTACCCCCCACCCACACAGAACATGGAAAACACCTCCCAGACCGACCAGGGTGCCTACTGACTGCACTGTGTATGTGACCTGCTGTTGATCCTGCCCCCGTGTCTGTACCCTGGTAAAGGTGACTGTTCTATGCAATTAACAACCCCGTTCCCCCCCCTTCACAGACAGTCTTCTGTAGAAAAACTTGACGGAAATAGTAATTAACAGCAAACTACTTTTAATAATCAACTACACAGTTAGGGGATGAAACTGGGATTGGGGCTTCGGTGAGTCAGGAAGGGAAGAACTTCTCAACATTTAGGGAATGAGAGCCTTCTTGTATTTGTGCACTCTGCTGGGGTGCAGTGACAGTTTTCACGGCCCCTGTCGCCCCTCCTCCTTGTTACTTTGGGTGAGGGGGGTTTGGGACTTTGTGGCGGGGGAGGGCGGTTGCAGATACAGTGCAGGGGGGCTCTGTCCTCCTGCCTGCGGTCCTGCAGAACATCCACAAGGTGCCGGAGCGTGTCAAATTTTCCCTGGGCATTTCCTGTGTGGCTGGTCAGAACATCCAAGCTCGGACTGCTGTCCAGAGCGTCAACACAGTGGTGCACTGTGGGATAGCTCCCGGAGCTACTAAGGTCGATTTCCGTCCACACATAGCCTGATTCGACATAGCCATGTCGAATTTAGCGCTACTCCCCTCGTCGGGGAGGAGTACAGAATTCGAACTAAAGAGCCCTCTAGGTCGAACTAATTAGCTTCCTGGTGTGGACTGGTGCACGGTTAAGTCAAATTAACGCTGCTAAATTCAACATAAACTCCTAGTGTAGACCAGGCCCTAGACACTCCAGTTTCCCAGTATCACCACCATTGCCACTTGTTATGGGGATGAATGGTTATGAAAACCAACACCGCAATAAAGGAAAAAGGTTCCCTCGATCCCACAGGACCAAGCCCCAGACCCAGGTCAATATACAAGTCAGATCTTACCCACAAATCACGCTGTTGCCAATCCTTTAGAATCTAAAATCTAAAGGTTTATTCACAAAGGGAAGAAGGTAGAGATGAGAGCTAGAATTGGTTAAATGGAATCAATTACATACAGTAATGGCAAAGTTCTTAGTTCAGGCTTGTAGCGGTGATAGAATAAACTGCAGGTTCAAATCAAGTCTCTGGAGTACATCCCCCACTGGGATGGGTCATTCAGTCCTTTGTGCAGAGCTTCAGTTTGTAGCAAAGTCCCTCCAGAGGTATGAAGAAGGATTGAAGACAAGATGGAGATGAGGCATCAGCCTTATATAAGCTTTTCCAGGTGTAAGAACTTCTTTGTCCTTACTGTGGAAAATTACAGCAAAATGGAGTCTGGAGTCACATGGGCCAGTCCCTGCATACTTTGCTGAGTTACAAGGCGTGTCTGCCTTCTCTCCATGGGTCAATTGTGTAGCTGATGGTCCTTAATGGGCCATCAAGCAGGCTAGACAAAGCTAACACCATCTTGTCTGGGATGTCACCCAGAAGCACAGCCTAAGTTTGAAATACAGACAGTATAGAGCCAATATTCATAACTTCAACTACAAAATGACACATGCATACAGACAGCATAATTATAACCAGCAACCCATAACCTGGTCTAAGACACCTTATATAACCCTCTTTACATAAGATTTGGTGCCACTACGGGACCTTGGTTGCAACCATGTTCTATATGGTCCCAGATTATATCAATAACGTCACATAGGGTAACTACTGGGGTGGCCCTGCTGCCACACTGGGGTGAGAAGGAGGCCCCGTGCCACTGCCTCTGTCTCCTTGGGCGGGAATGACACCCTCACATGAAGGAGGCTATGGTGTGGGGGTAGGACATAAGAACGGCCACACTGGGTCAGACCAAAGGTCCATCTAGCCCAGTATCCTGTCTTCCGACAGTGGCCAATGCCAGGTGCCCCTGAGGGAATGAACAGAACAGGTAACCATCAAGTGGTCCATCCCCTGTCGCCCATTCCCAGCTTCTGGCAAACAGAAGCCAGGGACACCATCCCTGCCCAGCCTGGCTAATAGCCACTGATGGACCTATCCTCCATGGACTTATCTAGTTCTTTTGTGAACCCTGTTATGGTCTTGGCCATCACAACATCCTCTGGCAAGGAGTTCCACAGATTGACTGTGCGCTGTGTGAAGAAGAACTTCCTTTTATTTGTTTTAAACCTGCTGCCTGTTAATGTCATTGGGTGACCCCTAGTTCTTGTGTTTATGAGAAGGAGTAAACAACACTTCCTTATCTCCTTCCTCTACACTAGCACTAGGCGTGGAGTAGGGCTAAAGAGGTAGAGCCTGGGTGATGTGGGGGGGGGCAGGAAAGACACTGGCATGGTGCCTAGGGCCCAGATTGCCTTAATCTTGCCCTGCTTTTCCAGCTCAAGGTGTAAATTGTCACAGTTCAGGCAACTGCACCTATATTCCCCCCTACAGTCTGGCAAGGGCACCTACACTAGACATCAGGCTTCTCAGCCGTTCTCTCTTGGGTGGAGATCTGTCTCTCTCCCTCTTGACCGGGGTATTTCCAGGCTGCACAGCTCCCTGCCTGCACTGTGAGTGACCAACAAGCCAGATGGCCTAAGCTGGCCCACTTCGCTCCTCCCTGGCGTAACTGCCACAGTGCTAAGGCACCACACAGCTCTGCCTCAGCAAGCACATTTAGTCGTAGGGTGAAAGCATTCTAGGAAAACCATGTTACACACAATAAAAGAACCTACACACCTGCTAATGCACTCACCAATGATCACCCCAACTCCAGCAAGGGCCCTGGCCAGGGAAAGGTCTTCAAACCCCACCCAGGGGTCTCCTGGGTTACAAGTTCATAACCGCCTTGGCTCAGAACACATACCCCATGAATCTGAGTCACTTCTTTATACCACCAGAGCCACTGCTCTGTCCTCATGGAACAGGTGATCAGCTGACAAAAGGGCCCGTCCTCGGGGCGAAGCAGCAGAAGGCTGCGTTCTTGGATACCTGGAGGAGTTACGTTTGCACACACTTCCCCCTAGCCACATCCTGGGACACTCACTGAACTTTAAACCTTCACAGTGGTTCAGTTGGTCCTTGTGGCTCATAGCACTTCCCAAGGGTTACGCTGGCCATGTTCTCCCCCCACACACACAGATGGTCCATACGATCCCACACCAGCACACAACCATTCACATTTTGACTACACTGAACGTCTAAGCTACTTAAACTTAATTCAGTCAGTTTGACCTGAATTCAGTGAGGTTTGTCCTGGCTAGTGCAGCAAAGTGCCATGTCTGGCACACAGAAATCGGTGTCACTGGGTGCTGGGCAGGCACCCTTAGGGACCCCATGGCCCTATTGCCTGGCTAGGTTTAGTCCCTGAATGGCATTTCTGCCATTAGCTCATATTTCACCTGTGTGTAAATCAAGCACTCTGCTAGCGAGCCAGCATGCAGTCTTCAGCCATACAGCGTCACCTGACAACCCTCGCTTGTCATTTCTCTCTCTTCAGAGCTGAGGGGCTGGTGCTCTGCTCATGCTGCAGAGGCTCATGCACTAAACTCCAGAGACCCCAGGTTCAATCCCACCTGCCTGTGACCGGGGTCTGTCAGCGTTATGCTCTCATCTGCCCCTGGGTACCCCAGAACTTTTGGGTGTAAACTCCCACTCCCATCTAGCTGTAGGGTGTGTGTGGTGTCCCTCTCCTCACCCCCAGGGTTGGTGGCCCAAAGGGAGAGCGAAGGCAGGGCTGCCTCCCTGTGAAGCAGTGCTCAGCTGTGCACGGCTTTCAACAGCAAAAGGGTCAGGCCAGGGGGCATCTTCAAACCTCCCCCATCGCCAAATCCTTTTCTCCGCCCTGCCACTCCGAGGTCAGGGCTTGGGGACTCTGGTGGCCTAATCTCTAGAGCCAGAGGCCAGAGTCTTGATCCTCCCCCCGCCCCCCACTGGGGCAGCGATTGTTTCCCGCACCGAGTCCAGGCGAGCGGAATTCCCTCTCCGCCCTCACCCAGCAGACCATCAGAGCTCCCCCTTCCCCCTGACTGTAGCCCCACTCCCCCAGCCTTAGGGAAGGGATTTGTCAGCAGATGCACATGGGGTCTTCCTGGAAGTCTCCAAGAGGACTCATCACCCCTCCTCCTCCCTCTCTGATGCCCCAGTTGCTTTTGGCTGGCACAGTCCCTTGCAGGCCAGGGGCTAAATGAGGGGTCTGGCATCACCCCTTGTGATTTCAAAGCGATAATAACATCCCCTGAAAGAAAAGCCTCCAGCCTGTCCAACACCCCCCTACAGCCAGCACGCCGGCCCTGCCGAGGGAGCTGTGCCGCAGACAGGGCCGGCTCCAGGCACCAGCCCAGCAGGCTGCACGCCGGCCCTGCCGAGGGAGCTGTGCCGCAGGCAGGGCCGGCTCCAGGCACCAGCCCAGCAGGCTGCACGCCGGCCCTGCCGAGGGAGCTGTGCCACAGGCAGGGCCGGCTCCAGGCACCAGCCCAGCAGGCTGCACGCCGGCCCTGGCGAGGGAGCTGTGCCACAGGCAGGGCCGGCTCCAGGCTCCAGCCCAACAGGCTGCACGCCGGCCCTGCCGAGGGAGCTGTGCCGCAGACAGGGCCGGCTCCAGGCACCAGCCCAGCAGGCTGCACGCCGGCCCTGCCGCGGGAGCGGTGCCGCTGGCAGGGCCGGCTCCAGGCACCAGCCCAGCAGGCAGCACGCCGGCCCTGCCGAGGGAGCTGTGCCGCAGGCAGGGCCGGCTCCAGGCACCAGCCCAGCAGGCTGCACGCCGGCCCTGCCGAGGGAGCTGTGCCACAGGCAGGGCCGGCTCCAGGCACCAGCCCAGCAGGCTGCACGCCGGCCCTGCCGAGGGAGCTGTGCCTCAGGCAGGGCCGGCTCCAGGCACCAGCCCGTGTGCCGCCAGGCACCAGCCCAGCAGGCTGCACGGCCCTGCCGAGGAGCTGTGCCGCTGGCAGGGCCGGCCCAGGCACCAGCCCAGCAGGCAGCACGCCGGCCCTGCCGAGGGAGCTGTGCTGCAGGCAGGGCCGGCTCCAGGCACCAGCCCAGCAGGCAGCGCGCCGGGGCGGCCGAGGGAGCTGTGCCGCAGGCAGGGCCGGCTCCAGGCACCAGCCCAGCAGGCGGCACGCCGGCCCTGCCGAGGAGCTGTGCCACAGGCAGGGCCGGCCCAGGCACCAGCCCAGCAGGCAGCACGCCGGCCCTGCCGAGGAGCTGTGCCACAGGCAGGGCCGGCTCCAGGCACCAACCCAGCAGGCTGCACACCGACGCTGCCGAGGGAGCTGTGCCGCAGGCAGGGCCGGCTCCAGGCACCAGCCCAGCAGGCAGCACGCCGACCCTGCCGAGGGAGCTGTGCCACGGGCAGGGCCGGCGCCAGGCACCAGCCCAGCAGGCCAGGGCCGGCCCAGGCACCAACCCAGCAGGCTGCACACCGACGCTGCGCAGGCAGGGCCGGCTCCAGGCACCAGCCCAGCAGGCTGCACGTCGGCCCTGCCGAGGGAGCTGTGCCGCAGACAGGGCCGGCTCCAGGCACCAGCCCAGCAGGCTGCACGCCGACGCTGCCGAGGGAGCTGTGCCACAGGCAGGGCCGGCTCCAGGCACCAGCCCAGCAGGCTGCACGCCGGCCCTGCCGAGGGAGCTGTGCCGCAGGCAGGGCCGGCTCCAGGCACCAGCCCAGCAGGCTGCACGCCGACCCTGCCGAGGGAGCTGTGCCGCAGGCAGGGCCGGCTCCAGGCACCAGCCCAGCAGGCCGCACGCCGGCCCTGCCGAGGGAGCTGTGCCGCAGGCAGGCCCAAGCCCCAGCCAGCCCAGCAGCACGACGCGCGCCGGGAGCTGTGCCGCTGGCAGGGCCGGCTCCAGGCACCAGCCCAGCAGGCTGCACGCCGGCCCTGCCGAGGGAGCTGTGCCGCAGGCCGGGCCGGCTCCAGGCACCAGCCCAACAGGCTGCACGCCGACGCTGCCGAGGGAGCTGTGCCACAGGCAGGGCCGGCTCCAGGCACCAGCCCAGCAGGCTGCATGCCGGCCCTGCCGAGGGAGCTATGCCGCAGACAGGGCCGGCTCCAGGCACCAGCCCAGCAGGCCGCACGCCGGCCCTGCCGATGGAGCTGGGCCACAGGCAGGGCGAAGGCGTTTACCCAGGAACCTTAATCCACAGGTCACACCAGGCAGCACACGTTTGGGCCTAACTATAGGCTTAGCAGTGCCAGGCTGCTTGCCGCACGGCTGCTACCACGGCCCAGCATACTGGCCGCTGCTGGCTCCGTCATTCCTCGTGCTCCCCACTGGGCTGGCTGTAGGCATCCATTGCCTTGTCTCATTCGTACACTGTCAGCTCTTTGAGGCAGAGCCTGTCTTTGTACAGCGCCTGGCACATTGCTCTGCGCTGCTCCGGGAGTGGGGCTCCTAGGCGCTCAGGTAATATAGACAATAAACATACCACTGCCCTACGGCTGCTTTCTGACCTTTCCCCGGTGCAAACCCCATGGAGGGCAACGCGAGCCTTCCCACTGGTTTCAGGGAGCTCTGGGCCAGGCCTCTGGCGCAGTGACAGCCACATAGCAGTTTAGAATAACATCGCAGCCTCGTGATATGGGTTTATTTTGCTCTGTGTACAGACTGAGGGCCCAGTGCCAGCAACTGGGAGGGAGAGGGGAAAGTGATGCAGAAAGTGGAGTGGCACTAGTAGGTTCAGGAGGGAGACTGTGTGTTTTCATTCTGAGTGGTGTTCAGTTAAAGCCAGGCCACAGCCGAAGCCCCAAATTCAACCCCCTACACCCAGAAGCATACAAATCTCAAGGCTGACTCAAGGTGCAATTTGATGCTTGGGCCCATCTCCATTGTAAATGTATCATTTTATTCTGCAACCTCTCAGCAGCAAGCGAGAGCGATTGCAGGAACACTTCAGTGCACAAGCTGCTGGGGGGGAGTCGTTTCACGTTGGGAATGCGGTGTTCCCTCGTGCTTTGAGCAGAGGACAGGGAATCAGGGGGTTCTGGCCTTTGTTCCTGGCTCTCCCTCTGACTTGATGTGCTCCTTGGCGCTTGTCAATCACCCTCTCCTTGTCACCCGCTGTCAAATGGTGATCCCTACCTCTTGGGGTGTCGTAGGGGGCAACTGATGTTTGTAAAGCAGTTGGCGAGCCTTAGCTGAAAGGTGTTTAATTACCTACAAAGTATTGTTACTATCAGGGTGGGCTCCAGGCACCAGCTTAGCAAGCAGGTGTTTGGGGCGGCCACTCAGGAGAGGGGCGGCAGGTCCAGCTATTCGGCGGCCGTTCAGCGGAGGGTCCCTCCCTCCCGGTTGGAGCGAAGGACCTCCCGCTGAAATGCCGCAGATCGCGATCGCAGCTTTTTGGGGGCAGGGGGGGCTGCTTGGGGCGGCAAAACCCCTGGAGCCGGCCCTGGTTACTATATATAATTTGCACCAATGGGGGGTGGCCCCTAGCAAAAGGAAAAAAGCCCACTTAAGGGCAAATTCTCCTTTCACACCCTTGCTAGCATTCCTCTCTCTTCGACACACTGCAGAACTATACTGCGTTCCACGGGGCAAGAACTGGCATTTCTATAGTGCCGTCCATGCCTGGATCTCAAAGCCTTCTATAGTCTGTGTTAGTTCCACGCGGGGCCCTCTTAGCAACAGAACATGGGAAGAAAACAATTCGTATGATGGATACGAGATCCACACCATGAATCTGCGACAAGAACTTACTTTAATTGTTCTTCTTGGGTAGGGTGACCAGATGTCCCGATTTTATAGGGACAGTCCTGATATTTTGGGCTTTTTAAAATATGGGCTCCTATTACCCCCCACCCCACCCCCGTCCCAATTTTTCACACTAGCTATCTGGTCACCCTATTCTTGGGGAGATCATGTGTGTCTTCCCAGTACATAAAATTAAATGTTTCAAATAAAAATGCTTCTTGTGAATGCTTCCTATGCTAATTTTATTATTCAGAATAACAAGCTGAAATGATCATTATTTGTTCTTTTGAATCAACTTAGAGAGCAGAGCATCGATTACAGAGCTTTCTTGTGGTTCATAATGTGTCCTGGAGGGCTCCAAATATTAACATATTTCATTCTTCACAATCTGGATATCTTGCCTGGTTATTCTAGAACACCAGAAAATAAGAAAATAAGAGTTTTAGAAAATATTCCTTAGGTGACATTTAGGATTTTTGTCTAGCCAAATAGAAAAAGGGTTGATTTTCTAAAAACAGTGTTCAATTTTCCATTCAAAATGTGTGCATTATTACATATCTAAACTGCATACAGAATTAGCATAGTAGCCAGTTATATGCACAATTATCCAATTTGAAGTTAATCCTGCTAATTTAATGTACAAATTAAGCATACACTGGTGCTTTTTGTGTGTTTAATTACATAAAAATCAGTCAAATTGCTGACATCCTGTTCAAAGCTGGTGAAGCCAAGTCTGTTTGCTATTGGCTTCCATGGGAGGTAAAGCAGGGCAGAATTTTGCCCAGTGAGACCGTAGTAAAATACTGGAGTGGGAAATACAAGGAAACTGCAGTGGGACTCCCTCCGCTCTGAAAACATTCCTGCACCTTGACCATTTCAGAAGCACAATTTCCCTCCCGGTGAACAGCCACTGTCCAGCAGACGAGGTGCAACGTCTAACTGTGAGCCAGTGGCTGACTGACAAGGCGTCTGATTGTGGTAACTGCAAAGGGCAAGGCACCTGGTGTATTTTGCTAATTTGTTTAAAAATCCAGCCCAAGAGTTTTTCCTCAATTCAGTCAGAAGAGTGCAATGCAATTGGGGCCAGCTGGGAAGTCTCCTCCTCCCTTCTCATTTTTGGGGCCATTCTGATTTTCTAGAGTCCAGCCCAGCTGATCTTGCTGGATTCGGCAAGAGCCCTGGATTAACTCACAGAGTCAGTGTGTTGTGTTGTGTTGCTGCTTCCTCACATGCGCAGCATTACATCAGCTCTCGGTGTGTCATTGCAATGGGCTAGAACCCTACAGTACCCAAAAGGGGCTAGAATGATTCTGGGCACAGCCCGGAGTGAGGGGCAGCATGCCAGCTGCCCTGTCCCAGGAGCTGCAGGGACCTGATGCTCCCGTTACCTGCAGAAAGTGATTACCCCCTCACTGCTGGCCTACCTCTGATACTAGGGCAAGTGAGAGAGGGCTGGAGCCCCTCCCCCGCGGGGGGAGAGAGGGAGGGGGTAGCCCCACTGGCTCCTATGTGGCTGGACCCGGCAGGGCTGCCCGGGGGGGGGCAAGTGGGGCAATTTGCCCCAGGCCCCCATGAGAGTTTTTTGAGGCCCCTGGAGCGGGGTCCTTCACTCACTCCAGGGGCCCCGGAAAACTCTCGTGGGGCCTGGGCCCCCAGAGCTTCTTCCGCTCCGGGTTTTCGGCAGCAATTCAGCAGCAGGGAGCACCCCCGCCGCCGAAGACCCCAGGCCCCCTGAATCCTCTGGGCAGCCCTGGGACCCGGCAGCCTGGATTCAGGGTACAAAGAGGGGTTCTTACCTGAGTCACAATCTACTGCCAAGAGATGAAACTGTCCATGTGCTAGAGAGGCCCCCGACTCAGGAGCCACTCGGGAACATCATCATTTGCCTTTAGGTTGTGCTGGGACAGCCCGAGAAACCTGCCTCCTTCCCCGCCCTGCTCTGCGCTGTCACCCTAGGCAAAGCACTCGCAGCACCAACATGGACTCAGCGGTGCGTGAGCACTAGCCAGGGCGACCTTACCTTCGCCTCTCGCAGAGCATGCACTCATTGCTGTAGCTGTTGCCATCAGTTCCGCAGACAGGACTGTAATTCAAGGGGCATGCTGGTGCCAGGGCAGCGTGCTCACATGCCGGCTGCAAAGACAGAAGCCAAACAACACTGATCTAATTCCTGCTGTGTTAGTGTTGCAGCAACCAGGGAGCCCCTGTGCCGGTGACAACTTCCACTGTGCCAGGGATGTGGGGTAGAATTATTCTCGATCCCCGTGGGGATTCCCTGGGATGGCCGAGTGCCTGAGCTCTGGCAGGGGGTCCTGCATCAGCAGGGACCTGGAACTAATTGGGGGGTGGGCAGCACGAACTGTGTCTGCAGTGGGAAAAGTGAATGGTGGTGGCAGGGCAGGGGCTGTCTGAACTGAACTGATGGGGCAGCCTGGTCAGGGAACCCTCCTCCCTCCCTGAACCCCCTCGCTTGTGTCTTCTGGTGCTTTCAGCTCTGCCCACAGTGGCGAGGAGAGTCCTCTAGGGCTGGCAGCGCTAGCAGCCCTGGTTCTCCCCACCGCCCCAGTTACAGAGGGCCCCTGTGCACACTCCCTCCCCACTGCCTGCGTTGGCTAGAGCTTGGCCCATACGTGAGCAAGGCAGAAGAGAACAGCAGGATCCTACTCACCGCTCTCGGAACCCCTCCTTCCCGAGGCCCTGCCCCTGAAAGGGAAAGGAAGCCCATGAAACCCAAGTGTAATGGACAGGCCGGTCTCGCTCCGAGGGCAGGGGCAGGCCAGGCACCGGGGAGATAGCCCCGCTAGGGGGCTGAGGAAGGGGGAAGCTAGCCACGCCTCAGAGCCGCGCGTGAGCCCCGACCCAGTGAGTCCGCCCGCCTCAGCCGCACTCCGCGTGTTCGGGTTCGGTTCGGCTCCAAGCCACACACAACAATTAACCCTTCGGTTACTGGTTCCAATCAATCTTAGGAGAAGTAAATTCATTCCTGCTCCCCTCCCCCCACCCCCATTCTCTCTCTCTGCAGCTCAGTGCTCTGCTCACCGAGGCCATAGGGCAGGGCCAGCAGCGCCCCCCATGATGGAGAGCTGTCACTGCAGTAGAAGAATACACCGCTGCCTCCCAGACAGAATCATAGAATCTCAGGGTTGGAAGGGACCTCAGGAGGTATCTAGTCCAACCCCCTGCTCAAAGCAGGACCAAACCCAACTAAATCATCCCAGCCAGGCCTTTGTCAAGCCTGACCTTAAAAACCTCCAAGGAAGGAGATTCCACCACCTCCCTAGGGAACCCATTCCAGTGCTTCACCACCCTACTAGTGAAAAAGTTTTCCCCCTTAATATCCAACCTAAACCTCCCTCACTATTGCTCCTTGTTCTGTCATCTGCCACCACTGAGAACAGCCAAGCTTCATCCTTTTTGGAGCCCCCCTTCTATCAAATCCCCCCTCACTCTTCTCTTCTGCAGACTAAATAAGCCCAGTCCCCTCAGCCTCTCCTCGTAAGTCATGTGCTCCAGCCCCCTAATCATTTTTGTTGCCCTCCGCTGGACTCTCTCCAATTTGTCCACATCGTTTCTGTAGTGGGGGGACCAAAACTGGACGCAGTACTCCAGGTGTGGCCTCACCTGTGCTGAATAGAGCTGAATAATCACTTCCCTCGATCTGCTGGCAATGCTCCTACTAATACAGCCCAATATGCCATTGGCCTTCTTGGCAACAAGGGCACACTGCTGACTCATATCCAGCTTCTCATCCACTGTAATCCCCAGGTCCTTTTCTCCAGAACTGCTGCTTAGCCAGTTGGTCCCCAGCCTGTAGCAGTGCATGGGATTCTTCCGTCCTAAGTGCAGGACTCTGTACTTGTCCTTGTCAAACTTCATCAGATTTCTTTTGGCCCAATTCTCTAATTTGTCTAGGTCACTATTGACCCTATCCCTACCCTCCAGCATATCTACCTCTCCCCCTATTTTAGTGTCATCCGTGAACTTGCTGAGGGTGCAATTAAACCCATCATCCAGATCATCAATAAAGATGTTGAACAAAACTGGCCCCAGGACCGACCCTTGGGGCACGCCGCTTGATACCGGCTGCCGACTAGACATGGAGCCGTTGATCTCTACCTGTTGAGCTTTGCTCTAATCTGAGCCTGCCACCGCGAGCCAGGTTGGGGAAGAGAAAGACCTGCTCGGGGTGGGGTGGGGATCAGGCAGTGCACTGGGCAGGTGGGAGGGGGTTGGGATTGGGACCTGCAGCTCACTCCAGTGGGGAGTGGGTTTGGAACGTGGCCCTGCCTCGTGTGGGCCAGTTGGAGGGAGGAGCTGCCCAGGGGTTAGGGGCGGGGGCTAAAGGGAGAAGGGCCGGGCAGCCTTCAGCTCTGTCCTTGGGCTTGAAGGGGTCAGGGAGCAGCCCGCCTCTTCTCTCCCCGGGGAGAGCCTCTGAGATGGTCCCTCTGTCTCTGAGGCCCCTGCTGCCCCATGTGGTGCCTCATGCAGGTGGCTCCCAAACTTCCCTTCCCTCTTACTCTTCTAAGCTGGCCTCCCCTGTCCTCAGGCTTGTCTCACTAGGCCGGGCTGGGCCTGTCTGGTAGCAATCCCAGGCCCATTTGTTATTCTGTTGGCTGGTTTTATAAGGCAAATAACATCACTGTAGATTTTAAAAATATTGAGCCTAAAAAATGCTGAACCTTTGTTTTAACCAGTAACCCTAACTTGTTTCAGCTCCATTCCAGTTCAGGAGGCAGGACAAAAGTATGAGTCAGGTTCGGGTCCAGATCATGCAGAAAAATACTGGTTTGGACTGATTCTCCGGTTCCAGTTCGGTTCTGGTTCAGCTCATGGCTCAGACTCCATCCCACAGCCTTCCTGCTGGCGCTCCCACGAAGGTGCAGCAGGCTTGTACCTACACTGCCGACTGCTGTTCCCTGTCCCGTAACCTTGGCCTCCCTGCCTGCCTGCCCAGAGACTGTGAGCTCCTCAGAGCCAGTGGGTTTGGAAAGCACCAAGCACATCATGGGCACCACTGGGCATCATGGGATATAAACTGGCCATCAGGAGGTTTAGACTTGAAATTAGACGAAGGTTTCTAACCATCAGAGGAGTGAAGTTCTGGAACAGCCTTCCAAGGGGAGTAGTGGGGGCAAGAGATGTATCTAAGCTTGATAAGCTTATGGAGGGGATGGTATGATGAGATTGGTCTTTGACTATTAGCGGTAAATATGCCCAGTGGCCTGTGATGGGATGTTAGATGGGGTGGGATCTGAGTTACTACAGAGAATTCTTTCCTGGGTGCTGGCTGGTGAGTCTTGCCCACATGCTCAGGGTTTAACTGATCACCATATTTGGGGTTGGGAGGGAATTTTCCTCCAGGGCAGATTGACAGAGGCCCTGGAGGTTTTTCGCCTTCCTCTGCAGCATGGGGCACAGGTCACTTGCTGGAGGATTCTCTGCAGCTTGAGGTCTTTAAACCACGATTTGAGGACTTCAGTAACTCAGACATAGGTTAGAGGTTTGTTACAGGAGTGGGTGGGTGAGATTCTGTGGCCTGCATTGTGCAGGAGGTCAGACTAGATGATCATAATGGTCTCTTCTGACCTTAAAGTCTATGATTGTATGATTCAGATACACAAATCATTCCTTAGATTAACATAATAAGGGCCACCACAGAGCCAAGTAATAGCTGCACAGATACGGGGCCCAAGGCCAGACATAGTCACTTGCATTTTTTCACCTTTGTTCTAACTAGCCAGTAAACAAAGGCAAGGATGTCCCATTCCTGGGCCCGCTCTCCCTTCGCCATTAGATCTCTCCTTTAAACCCGCGCTCAGCAGAACCCTCCCCACCAGCAATTGCTCCTCAGCTGCTGTGCTCTTCTGTGCTAGGCTGCGAGCCCAGTGACTTGAGGCTGGGGCTGGGTCTCCCTCCCTGGACTCAAAGGTGCTGGGCACCTTCACCGCACTGCATGGAAAAGATCTGCTCAATGTGCAGCGGGAGTCAGAACAGCTAACAATGTTGGGAACTACTAGGAAAGGGATAGATAACGAGACGGTAAATATCACGATGCTACTTTATAAATCCCTGGTACACCCACAGCTTGAATACTGTGTGCCGTTCTGGTCACCCCATCTCAAAAAAGATGTATTAGAATTGAAAAATGTACAGAGAGTGGCAACAAAAATGATGAAGGGCATGGAACAGCTTCCATAGGAGGAGAGGTTAAAAAGCTGTTCCATGCCCCAGGGCTGTTCAGCTTAGAAAGGAGATGACTTGGGGGGTGGAGGGGTATGATAAAAGTCAATAGACTAATGACTGGTGTGGAGAAAGGGAACAGGGACGTGTTATTTACCCCTCACCTAACACAAGAACTAGGCATCACCAGATAGAATGAACAGGCAGCAGGTTTAAACAGAAGGGAGTATTTCTTCACACAGTGCCTAGGTGGACCCAGTATCTTATGTTCTTAAGCAATAGGAACAGCCCAACTAGGAGCTGACAAACAGCATTCCAGGCCTGATCCCCCACATCACCCCAGTTCTACACTGACTTACTGCTAAGTTCAGTGGCATGACACCCACCTCACACTCCTGCAATCCTGTTGTGCCACACATGGCAAGTGGCATAGAAGACTCAACCTCCCCTTGCATATGAGGCTCGAGACCTAGAGTAGGCCCTGCAAATCACAAGTTTCAGGGGACAATTCAGTGGACAAGTTTCAGGGCCCACTCCCTGGCCCTTCCCCTCCCTCTCTGCTAATAGCGGTTTTACAAACTTTAGCTCCAGGAGAAATCCAAATGCCTCCACAGCACCTCTGCTGCCACACCGGTGTGATGCTCCTTGTCCCCCTCCCTGCCTATTCCTTTGTGTCAAGTGCCAAGTTACTCTAACCCCACATTCCACATTTTTCCACCGGAGAATTCAAGAACAAGGGGAAACGTTGAATGTTTTATAAGAGTTCTGCATGCATTGACTGAAAACTTATTTTGGAACTCAAAATGTGAAAATATCAGAGACAGGCTGATTATTGGGTTAGCAGCTACAACTGAAGACAGATTTAACCCTAGCCACAGCTATACAGATAGCAAAGCAGTCTGAACTAGTCATACAGCAGAATAAAGGGTAGAAAAACCTGTGTGACCGAATGCAACCCTGTATTCACAGGCTACACACCATTGTAATAATCTTTGCACACAATATGCTTAACAACTCACTGATCAATAATACCATGACGAAATTTGTGCAGCAACATTATGTGTAAAGTTATGACCGTAAGCTGAAATCATGACTGAAGTGTGTTTACCAGACAAGTCTGGGGAGGGGGTAAACAAACCAGTTTCTCAAAGACAAAGGACAAGCTGACACCTCTAGCCAGGTGTCAAAGTTGATGGGCCATCTCCAGTCACATGGCCGTTCTTTGGCAGTTAAGGGGAGTAGGAACTGATTGATCTGCATTTTAGCAAACAAAATGGAACCTCTTTTACCTCGAGACTCCTTGTCTCCATGCTCACAGCAGGAAGGAGCTTGATGTAGGGGTGACCCTCAGGAAAAGCATTTCAAAGGGTGACTGGACTATAAAAGGGATGGGCAGAAAACACCTCCGGGTCTCTCTCTCTCTCTCTCTCTCTTGCTCTCTCACCTAAGACGACAAAGGTACCAGCCCTTTGGGGGCAGATCCTCACTTGAGAATTTGGCCAGCCCTGTTGCTGGGAACCTATGGTAAGAATTTTACTTTGAACCAAGTCTTGTTTGTTAAGTTTTAGCACTAGAAGCATTTTATATTTATTTCTCATTTCTAACTTTAATGCCCTGTACTTGTACTCACTTCAAATCTCTTAGTAGTTAAATAACCTTGTTTTAGTCTTAATCCAAACTAAAACAGTACTGTGGTTAAACTGAATTGTTTGGTAACTCCAATTAAAGTAGCAGGCCATTGTACATTGACCCCTTCTAGGGACAACGGACCTCTAATATTTGAACTGTCTAGGAGAGGGCCAGACAGTGCAGAACCCACGTTTTGGGAGAAAGTCTGAGACTGGGAGTGTGTTGGGGTCACCCTGCAAGTGGTAACCCAGGCTGGTGGAAGCCAGAGTGTGATTGATGTGTGGCTTGCAGGCTGCAGCTATACACAGACACTCAGGTGTGACCTGCAGGGTGTTTGGGTATTTGTGAGCAGCCCAGGTTGGGAGCTACAACAGCAAAGCATTGTGAGGCACCCACAGTGACAGGGCAGGTGGTGACAACCCCTCACTAGACTGGATTGCACCCAGGAATGTGATATCCTGAAACTAGTTTAGAAGCTGTAAATAGCTACTTGAATGTTAAAAGTCATTATCACAATACCCTGAGGCCAGGAGAGAAAACTCCCAGGCACGGAGGGACAAATCCCACCCCACATGCACAAGGTGCGGAAAAGTCATATCTGAGGAGATGGTGCATGTGCAGCCAGAGGCACACGGTGAGATACATGCACAAAATATGGACATTTTGCAGTTCTTTGCTGCACCAAAGTACTCAGGGAGTTATGGACAATAGAGATTCATTGTTTCTGGGATCTATCACTTGTGACAACACAGAACCTGCCTGGACAGTGAAATTGAGTATTCATGGCAAGACCATTGACTTTAAAACTGATTCAGGAGCAGAGGTCACAGTCCTCTCAGAAGGGATTTACAATCACCTGCAACCCCTCCCGGAGCTGAGGTCACCTCACACAGCTCTGAATAGCCCTGCGCTGTACTGAACGGCAGGGGCCAATTCACCACAGAAACAACTTACAAAGACACAAGCTGTGATTCAGCTTGCATATGATCAAAGGATCAAAGACCAACAACCTTCTCAGTCGCAGCATGGGAGCCATGACAGACCTAGTGAGAAAAGTGGAAGAATTCGACCGGGGATTTGATGTCATTGACTTTTGAAAGGAGATCCAGTACAAATCAAGTTAAGAGACAATTCTGAACCAGACAGGATACAAATACCCCTACCAGACTAGCTGCAGACTTATGTGAATTCAGAGGACATCATTGCCTGCTTGGTGGGGAATATTTGTCCAGGTACATAGAAATAAGGTACTCGAAAGATAGAACATTCACGGTGTTATTGAGAAACTGAAGTGCCATAGGCGCCAACTCTATGGATGCTCCAGGACTCAGACAGCCACTGAAAAAAAAAATATGGGGTGCTTAGCACCCACAGGGCCAGATTCTTCTTGTGTGGGCCCCAGCTCCCGGACAATGAACCCACCCCTGCTCCACCTCAAGGCCCTGCCCCTGCTCAGCCTCTCCCCCCTAAGGCCCCAGCCAGCGTGCCACTCCCGAGGCCCCGCCCCTACTGGGACTCTCCCCCCCGAAGCCCCGCCCATTCTCCATACTGAGGCCCGGTCCCCCGCTTGGCCTCTTCCCCCCAAGGCCCTGCCTGCTGCTCACATGGTGGGGGGAAGAGGGGAGAGAGCAGGGGAGAGGGGGCAGAGAGGAGTGAACCGTGGGCGGAGCCTTGGGCATGGAGCAGGAGACAGGGCCATGGTCCAGGCACTGGGGAACCTTCTGGGTGTGGGCCTGGCCCCACAGACCATTGGTGCCATTGTAAACCTGGTACTGAGCACCGACAAGCCACAGTGTTGCTGGCAGTTTCATCCAGAAAGCTTCTGTGAGAAGTAATGGCTTTAAACTGGGACATTAGTGAAGACAGCTTGTATGTGAGTGCAATGATTTTAATATACTGTAATTCATTATAATGTAATTATGCAATTCATTACTATTTTAATAATGATTACATTGGTAATATAGCAATGATAGACACATTCAATAACTAGAATATGAAAGAAGTGTATAAATATGCTGAAAATAGCCTCCCCTCAAACACACACACACACACACACACCTCTTCAAAAGCACCCACCAGCAAAAACAAAAGTCAGTGCCTGCGTGAAGTGCACTTTTACTCATGGCAGTATTCCAGAACAACTAGTGACAGACAATGGACCACAATTCACTGCAGCAGAATTTAAGTCCTTCTGAATGAAATACGAGTTTGATCATATTACTATCAGCCCACATTACCCACAAATGAATGGAGAGGCTGAGAGAGCTGTATAGACAGCCAAGAAAATCCTACAGCAGGAAGATCTATTCCTTGCTCTTCTGAGTTGAAGATCAACACCAATAGCAGCTACTGGATATAGTGCAGCACAACTCGGGGTGAGAATACAGCTCAGAAATAGATTCCTTGCCAAAGCTGGAACTGTATCTCCAAAGTGGCCAACCATGAAGACAGTAGCCATATTGGATAAAAAGGCTAGTAGAACTTACGAACACTTTTACAACAGACGTCACTCAGCAAAAGAGCTGCTGGGTCTAGAACCTGGTGACCGAATTCGCGTCAAATTTATATGGTGGAGAAAAAGGATGGACAACTCGAGCTGTGATGAAGAAAAATAATTCAGTGCCCAGATAGTATGTGATTGAGACCAACAATAGAGAGGTCCACAGAAACTGTTGACATCTATAGTTTGTTCCTCAGAAAGAACAATCAGAGCAAACTCTACAGGTGGATGCAGAAGAAGAGAAGGACAACGACTTAAGGATTCTAGACCGACAACAGACAGTCGTTGCAACAAATGACAGCCAAATGACCAAGCTGTTATGCATTCGGATTATGTAATTTAAAAAACAGTACAATCCTTCCAGAGACACTTAGACTGCTACCTACTGCTCTACAAAGACAGCGGAGACAGTGTCAATACTGAAGTTGGTAGAAAAGTAGAACTTAAAGGGGAGAAGTAACGGAATGCTAATCTGTATGATACTCTTTCACCACTAGGTGGCACTGTGTACAGGACCTTATTTACGATACCCTCAGTACTAAAGGATCTTACAGTGCACGCATCGGGGTGTGTATCTCTCTGAGAAGTACCTCTGCAGTCAGCCTACATCTGATACAGAAGCCTGACCTGCTAGGAGCAACCCTGGGGTCACCCTACAGTGCACAAGTAGAGCCCCCGAGCAGGGTACGGCCCACTGAACCTGTCCACATGGCCCCTGTGCAGTATGCCCCATGGGGCACAGCACATCCCACGGAGCCCATCCGCACAGCCCTTGCGCATGATATGTCCCCCTCGGGCCATCCACATGGCCCCTGTGCAGGATAAGAACATAAGAATGGCCACACTGGGTCAGACAAAAGGTCCATCTAGCCCAGTGTCCTGTCTTCCAACAGTGGCCAATGCCAGGTGTCCCAGAGGGAATGAACAGAACAGGTGACCATCAAAGTGATCCATCCCCTGTCACCCATTCCCAGCTTCTGGCAAACAGAGGCTGGGGACATACTCCCTGCCCATTCTGGATAATAGCCATTGATGGACCCATTCTCCATGAACGTATCTATTTCTTTTTTGTATCCCATTATAGTTTTGACCTTCACAACATCCTCCGGCGAGGAGTTCCACAGGTTGACTGTGCATTGTGTGAAGAAATCCTTCTTTTTGTTTGTTTTAAACCTGCTGCCTATTAGTTTCATTGGGTGACCCCTAGTTCTTGTGTTATGAGAAGGAGTAAATAACACTTCCTTATTTACTTTCTCCACACCAGTCATGATTTTATAGACCTCCATCATATCCCCTTTAGTCGTCTCTTTTCCAAGCTGGTACATCCCCCTCAGCCCCTCCACAGGGCCCCTCTGTGCACAGTATGACCCCCTGAGACTGTCCGCCTGGCCCTTGTGCATGGTGCGTCCCACTTAGCCCATTCATAATGGCCAGTCTTGTCCCCATGCAAATCTTTCAGGAAGGTCCACATGAGCATGTGATTCCTGCATTTGTGGAGGCTGGGCATGAGTGCCAGAAGCTCCCTGGGGAGGGGAGGGGGGCACCAGTGCCTGGACTGGGGCCTTGCCTCCTGTTCCACCTCAAGGCTCATCCCCACTCATCCTCCTCCCACCAAGGCCCTGTCCACGCCCCACCCCCACAGGCTGTGTTCCACCGCACCAGGAGCAGACTTACCACACTGAGCAAGGAGAAGGAACAAAGCCGTGAGGGCCCCCAGCATTCGGACAGTCATGGTGATTCCAGCACAGCTGTGCATGCTCTGATCTACTTCCAGCTCCTGTTATAGGGAAGGCCTTGTGCTTATCTCTGGGGAGCTGGGAAAAGCCATGTGTCCAGTGTTTATTTAAACTCAGGGCTGCTGATTCCTCAGCTGTGCCCAGGAAGTGTGTGTACATTTTTAACAGTGCGTAATCAACCACTGGAACCATTTACCAAGGGTTGTGGTAGTTGACACAGCGACTGCCTCTCAGGAAGGTGGAGTACCTACTGTCACAGAGTGTGGGGGAGTCAGGGCCCTGCACCCCCACTTCCTGTGATTCACCGTGACTCTCAGCCAGCCAGTAAAACAGAAGGTTTATTAGACGACAGAAACAGAGTCTAAAACAGAGCTTGTAGTTACAGAAAACAGGATCCCTCAGTCAGGACCATCTTGGGGGTTGGGGCGCCCAGACCCGAGTTCTGGGCCTCCCTCCACCCTGTCCCCCCAGCCAGCTCCAAACTGAAACCCCTTCCTGCTGCCTCCACCAGCCCCTCCTCCAGGCTTTGTTCAGTTTCCCGGGGAAGGAGGTGTTACCTGGCCCCAACCCCCTCCTGGGCTCAGGTTACGAATGCAGCCACCATCCTTTAGGTGCTGGCCGTCAGGTATCATCCCTCAGTGAAGTCAGACCCTTATTTCCCAGCACCATCAGTATTAATGCAGACAGTAAACTAGTAAAACTCTCATGCAACATTACCAGGTTAATACCCCCTACTCCCTAGTCCATCCCATCTCTCCCCACTTCAAGACTGAACTGAGCGGGGTCACTCTGACCAGTGACCTGGGGAAGTTCGGCCCCCCCTCTCCAGGGCAGCACATCAGCTATCAGGTTGGCACTCCCCTTCCCATGGACCACCTCCATATCGTAATCCTGCAGGAGCAGGCTCCACCTCAGGAGCTTGGCGTTGGCTCCTTTCAGCTGGTGTAGCCAGGGCAGGGGAGAGTGGTCAGTGTACACAGTGAAGTGTCACCCAACTAGAAATGGCAGTAGTTTAAGGGCCCATATCATGCCTTCTCTATGGCCACAAAGTTTTGCTTCCGAGCTAACAGCTTCTTGCTCAAGTACATGATAAGGTGTTTCTCCCCCTTTTCATCAACCTGCAACACCACCCCAGCCCCGTGTCTGAGGCGTTGGTGAACATCATAAAGGGCTTGTCAAAGTCTGGGTTTGCCAGAACTGGGCCACTGACCAGAGCCTCCTTCAGCGCCTGGAGAGCCTCCTGACACTCCTCGGTCCAGACCACCTTGTCTGGCTTCCCCTTCTTGCATAGTCCAGTGATGGAAAGTGGGGCATGAATCTTCGATAGTACCCCGCCATCCTAATAAAGGCCTGGACCTGCTTTTGGTTTGGGGAGCAGGCCAGTCTCTGATCGCCTCCACCTTGGCTGGTTCCGGCTCTAGGCAGCCGCTCCCCACCCAATGGCCCAGGTAAGATCCTTCAGCCATCCCCACCTTGCACTTCTCAGCTTTTATGGTCAGCTCAGCCTCCTGGAGTCAGTCCAGCACTTGCTTAAACTGAGACACATGGTCCTCCCAGGTCCGGCTAAAGACACAGATGTCATCAATGTAGGTGACAGCAAAACTCTCCATCCCCCTCAGTAGCTGATCCACTAGATGCTGGAAGGTGGCAGGCGCTCCCTTGAGGCGAAAAGGCAGGGTCAGAAACTCATAGAGCAGGCCTGCACAACTCGTAAAGCAGCAAGGGCCATATTACTCCAAAGAAAACAGCTGAGGGCTGAACCCTCCCGGCCCTGCTGAACCCCCCCCCCCCAGCGCCGCCAAGCCCCCTGAAACATAACACCCCCCCAGCACTGCCCAGCCCCCCTGAAATACTCCCCCCCCAGCACCGCCCACCCCACGGAAACAAACCCTCCTTCCCCAGCGCTGCCCCACCGAAACAGCGGTACTGAACCTTGGTAATATGATATAGTGGGCCCCTAAGGTAGTATAATTAAGGTAAAAGAAAAATGTCTTTTTGCTAGAAGTAGAATAAGATCTTCCCCCCACTTTGTAATCAGTTGTCCTGTTGAATGAAGGAGGTGTGACTGAGGAAGGCGTGGAAGGCAGCACCTCCAGACAGCTGCAACCCTTGGAGAGAGGATGGGAGCCAGACCAGATGAATAGAACAGGTCAGCCACCGACTCGCAGCTCACCTCCTCAGCCCCCACATCCCCCTGGCTTGCCTACACAGCCCCCGCCACTGCCCGCCCACTCACCTCCTCAGCCCCCACCCCGGCTCACCTCCTCACTCCCCGCCACTGTCTGCCTGCCTCTTCAGCCCCCTTCCCTCACCCGCCGCTTGCCCAGTCACCCCCCGCGGGCCGCACAGTGAGCCCACTCGGGCCGCATGTTGTGCAGGCCTGTCATAGAGCCCCAGAGGGGTGATAAAGGCAGATTTCAGCCTGGACCTTGCCAGTAGCCCTTTGTAAGATCCATGGTAGTAAGGTACCGAGCACCTCCCAGCTTGTCTAGAAGCTCGTCAGGCCTGGGCATGGGGTAGGCATCACACACGGTGATGGCATTAAGCTTCCGATAGTCCACACAGAACCAGATCGACCCGTCCTTTTTGGGGACCAGCACCACCAGTGAGGCCCAAGGGCTGGAAGACGGCTGGATCACCCCCAAAGCCAGCATGTCCCTGACCTCCCTTTCCAGGTCCTAAGCAGTTTTCCCTGTGACTCAGAAGGGGGAGCATCTTATAGGAGGATGTGATCCTGTCTCCACCCGGTGGACAGTCAGATTAATGAGTCCAGGTTGGTTGGAAATCAGCTGTCCGTACAGATGCAGCACCCCTCTGATCTCAGCTTGCTGGGCAGGGGTTAGCTGATCAGAGAAAGGAATTGTTTCCAGGGAGGAGCCAGCTCTTGTCTCAGGGAATAGATCTACTAAAGGGTCATCTCCCTGCTCCTCCCAATGTCCACTCCACACACGGCCAACTCCACATTCCCCCTGTCATAATATGGCTTCATCATATTCACATGGTACACCCGGCGGTGGTGTGCCAGGTTAGACAGCTCCACCACATAGTTTACCTCATTTAGTTTCTTGACAACTTTGAAAGGTCCTTTCCAGGGAGCTTGTAGTTTGTTTTTTCCTCACGGGGATGAAAACCATCACCTGCTCCCCAGTGGCGTAGGCACAGGCCCGCGCTGTGCGGTCATACCAGATCTTCTGTTTCCTCTGGGCTCTGGCCAGATTCTCCTTGGCCAAGCCCATGAGCTCAGCAAGTCTCTCAGAAGGCCAAGACATATTCCACCACTGATTCTCCATTGGGAGTGGCCTTCCCCTCTCATTCATCTCTCATCAGGTCCAGGGGCCCCCTTATCCTTCTTCCGTATCACAGTTCAAAAGGTGAAAACCCAGTCGATTCCTGGGGCACTTCCCTGTACACGAACAGCAGGTGAGGTAAGTACTTGTCCCAATCCTGCGGGTGCTGGTTCATAAAGGTTTTCAGCATCATCCCTAGAGTTCCACTGAACCTCTCCACCAGCCCATTGGACTGGGAGTGATATGCTGAGGCCCGGATGTGCCAGACCTCACATTTCTCCCACAAGCACTGGAGCAGGGCCGACATGACGTTGGATCCCTGATCTGTCAAGACTTCCTTGGGGAACCCTATTCGGCTGAAAATGGTCAGCAGCGCATTTGCCACAGAGTCTGCTTCGACAGAAGACAAGGCCACTGCCTTGGGGTAATGTTGTTGACTGGGTTGCCTTTCTGAGAGATCCCACTATGTCCACAGCCACCTTCTGAAAAGGCTCCTCTATGATGGGCAAAGGTCTCAAAGCTGCTTTCCCCTTGTCCCGGGCCTTCCCCACCCGCTGGCAGGGGTCACAGGATCGACAGTACTGTTGGACAGTAGTAAAGACCCCAGGCCAGTAAAAGTTCTGTAGCAGCCTCTGCCTGGTGCCCTGCAAGAGGGATGTCATGGGCCAGGTACAGTAGCTTGTGGCGATACTTCTGGGGGACCACCAGCTGCCTCCTGCTTCTCCGTGACTCCACTTCCCCGGGGGGAGCCCATTCTTGGTACAGGAATCCTTTCTCCCACAGGAACCTCTCCTGGCAACCCTTCCCCAGGACCTGTGCCGCACTGAGGCCGGCCAGGTCCCTTAGCTTCTGCAAGGAGGGATCTTTTTGCAACTTGGCCTGGAACTCAGTGGCTGGGGAAGGAATGGGGACCTGCTCCCTTTCATCGGCTGGGTCTGAAGCCACCACCCCTCTGAGCCTTGTCCTGGGGCACTCCCTCCCCACCAGGTCCGGTGAGATACCCTACCCAATGTCAGGGCATAGTGCCCCTCACCAGCTCAGGGTCATGAGTAGGGCATTCTAGGGGTTGCTTGGCCAATTGTCTACGTCCCCCCCAACACCTCTGTGGGCAAATGATAGTGCACCCCCACATCCTTGGGGCCCTTCTTGGCCCCCCATTTCAGATGTACCCTTACCAGGGGCACCTTGAATGGGGTCCCACCCACACCCATCAGGGTCAGGGTCAGGAGCCACCTTATCTGGGGCCACCACCTCAGGCCAGGCCAGCGTCACCTCAGCGCCCATGTCCCAGTATCCATTGACCTTCCTCCCATCCACCTCCAGGGGAACAAGGCACTTGCTCCACAGGGACCACCCTGCACCCACCCGGTAAACTGAGAACCTTGGATCCGGAGCATCCAGCCCCCCAGAGGAGCTGGTCTGGGAAATTCCTCTCTCCTGAGCCATTGGAAAGCTGCCAGCCCCTCCTGCCCGGGAGCCTGCCCCTCCTCCGGCTGGTCCCTACCCAGTTAACCCTGTGAGGGTTCGATTTGCTCAGTCTGTCCTTGAGCTTGGGGCACTGGGTCCGTATGTGGCCTCTCTGGTCACGTTCCGTCGGTCCCCTTGAGCCGGTCATTTCGTTCTGATACCAGTTGTTCCCCTTGAGGGAGTTCTCCACATTCCCCCTTTGAGGGGTCCCAGGGTGACTCTATGCACCATGGTGGGCTTATTCTTCTGGGATGCCTCCGTTCCACCCCCTGACGGCCTGTCCACAAACTGACTTTTTGTCCCCCGACTATATCCTCAGGTCGGATGCACAGTGTTCATATGGGTGCTCCAGTACGATCAGTTTAACCATGTCCTCCTTAGACTGGGGCCCCATCTGCCCACTTGTGGACATATCCCTCCATTCGGAGGATCAGTTCCAGATGTGTCCTCAGGGGTCTTATGCTGACTCCGGAACTTTTTCTGGTACGCCGTGGGAGTCATCCCAAACTTGTGTAGCAGGGCCTTTTTGCACAGTTCATAGTCCCCGTGCCTCCACCCCTTCCATTTAGCTGTACATCCCCACGGCTTTGGGGTCCAGTAAGGGGTGAGAAACCGGAGTCTGTCTGCAGGGTCAACCCTGTGCAGTCCACAGGCCTTCTCAAATGCAATCAGGAATTCATCTACGTCCTCCCCTTCCTTAAACTGGGCCAGGATGCGCTTATCAAAGCTCCATGCAGTCCTGGGTTCCCCCTCACTCACTGCAGCCAGGGGCTCGCTGCTCCGCAGCCTCGCCAACTTCAGTTCAGGCTACAGCTGTTTCTCCCGATCCTCCAGCTCCAGCTCTTTCAGTTTCATATCCCTCTCCCATTCCAGCGATGGGGAGCTCCGCCGTGAGGATCCCCTGCTGGCCGCGGGGGGTCACGGTGCCCCCAGGGTTCATCGGGGGCTGCTTCCAGCCCCTCCCCTAGCCATAGGTAGGAGGGGCCTCGGAGTGTTCTCAGCAGCAGTCTGACCCCTCCCAGCCGGGACAGACACCGGTGCCAGTGCTGCATCTGCCGGGCTGCTTCCCTCCGAGGCAGAGATCAGCTCCTCCCAGCCATCCTTCTCCTCCAGCTGGGCCATCAGCTGTGCTGTAGTGAGCTTTCCAATGGCAGCCCTCTCTCTGCACAGCTCCTGCACCAGCTCGCTCTTAAGGAGATGGCTATACATCTCCCCACTGTTCCCAAGCTGGTGTTGACTCGCAGGCCTGTGTGCTCGCAGCTCCCCACAGTTTCCAGGAAGAGCCCCAACTGCCAGCCCTTCTCCAGGTTATCAACTCTCTTCAGGGTCCATTGCCCTGCACTCACACTCACTCTGTACCTGCTGCTGTTGTGGCCTTGAGGGGTTCCCCCTCCACACCCAGGGAACGCCTGACCATGATACAGGGGAGAAAGAAGAGGACAGGAGAATATGTCGAGTGAGCTCCTGCAAGCCAGCGCTATATCAGACTGTGAACAGAAGGCCTGGAGGGTGAATAGTGCAGACCGTGTGAAGAGGGGAAAAAGGTGGAGAGGAGAAAGGTGCAGGGCTTGGAGAGAAAGAGGCATCAGGACATAATGAGACAAAACACAAATGCTGCAGGTGCTTGTGGATCTACATGTTCAATAATTACAGGCTCAGCCCCCTTTTCAATCAGCGGAGAGCTCCATTTTAGTCCCTCCATACACCCCGCAATGTTTCACCCGAGGCGGATTAGGATTTACTGGGGCACCGGGCACAAAGAACATTTGGGCCCCCGCATTCACCCCTGCCATGGGGCCCCACCCCAGGCTCCTCCCCTTTCCTCTAAGGCCCGATCCCCTGGCCTGGCCAGAAGCTGGGCCATGGTAAATGCTGCCCAGGGAGCCAGGGCCACTGTGGGGAGCCCTGGACCCTTCACCTGCCCTGGGCAGTGCACCCTGGGGGGCAGGGACACTGGCTGGGGGCTGTTCTCAGGTACCCCATCCAGAGCAGGTGGAGCGTCTGGGGCTCCTTGAGCAGCTCTTACCACGGCCTCGGGCAGTGGCCCCCAGACTCTGGGGTGCATCCCCCTGGGGGAGCACAGAGGAACATTCGGGGGGGGGGTGCAGCAGCACCCAGGTCAGCACCACCCAGCCCTACTCCACTCTGGCCCTGACACAGCCCTGCCCTCTGCCCTGGCCCTGGCTCTGCTTCTGGCCGCAGCCCCACTCCCAGCCCCCAACTGTGGGTCCCAGCCCCACCACAGGCCCCAGCTCCTGGCCCGGCTCCTGGGGGTGGACCGGATAAGGAGGGGTGTGGCCAAAAGAAGTTTGAGGCCCCCTGGTCTAGGGTAACCATATGTCTCAGTTTGGTCCTGGACATCCCAACTTTTCTGGCAAAACTGGGCATTTGTCCCATTTGCTCTTGCCAACAGATCCAGTTGGGAAGAGCAAACGGGACAAATGCCCAGTTTTGCTAAAAAGGGGCTCGGGGTGTGAGCAATGGGGCTCAGTCCAGCCCTGCATGGGGGAGGAAGGGGGCTTGGGCAAGTGATTCGGGCCAGCTCCGTGTATGGGGGGGAAGGGAGAGGGGCTTGGACCGCTCTGCACGTGGGTCGGGGGGAAGAAAGGGGGGCTCTGGCGAGCGTCCTGGCCAGCTCCGCACAGGGGAGGGCGGGGGAATATGCTCACACTGCCACAGGCTCTGTCTTCCAGCCTGGCCAGGGCCTCCGGGGAAAGAGGAGGAGCAGGGGGCAGGGCCAGAGTTCCAGCGCTCCTGCAGGGACCCCCAAATTGGCCGAGGCCCCTGGGTGTGGGCCCCATGGTTTCACACAGCATCACGGCAGCATCCTACCCCCATCATTCCACCTCATGGACAACCAGAGCTTCACGTACAGCAGCCCTGGCTCTCACAGGGCACTGTGTGTAGCCAAAATGAACTGAAATGGACACAAATGTTCTTTCCCCTGGTTAAGTTCAGTTCCATTAATTTATATCAGAAGTTTTTATGTTTGTTTGTTTTTTAATTGCACGTTGGTTTTGTGCACTGGTGTAAGTATGCAATAAAAATCTATTTGGGGGGAAATAATTTAAAATAAAAATAATCTTTATTACTTCACAACATGTGCTGCAGGGTGCCTAGTGCTACTGAACGTTGTTACTGTGCAGGGCTAGAGAACTCAGAGAACAGTGACCAACACAACACAATAATGATAAATGTACAGGAAGCATCACAACATTAACAGGTATATTGACAGACAGTGTTATATTCATAGAGGTGCTTGCACCAAGCACCACACAATTCCTAATAGCCCTCAAAACTGCAGGGCCAGGCAGAGCCCAGCCCACACCACATTACTGTGACTCACTGTTAAAATGATCTTTCAGGGGACCTCCCTCAGCTACATAGCTCCACGCTGAGCTCTTCTAATAGCTTGTGGCTGGCTGTTCAGCCTCAGCAGACAGATGCTCCACCTCTGCCCTCCACCCCGGTGACTTCTTGCTTTGCCCATAGATATTATGCAGGTCACAGCAGGCAGTTCTAACCATTGGGATGTTTTTCTCACTGAGATCCAGTCTGTTGAGTAAACAACGCCAGCAACCCTTCAATCTAATGAAAGCAAATTCAACTGTCGTTCTGTGTCAGGATCCCAACAAGGGCCAGATTCGCCATTGTGATGCTGTGTCCTTAGCCACTTTCATGACGCAAACCAGCTGAAAACTCAGTTTAGCCAGCCACTTAGGCCAATGCTGTGACTGCTTTATGGATCTGAAGCAGCCCAAAGGAGCCAGAGAAAACCAGTGAATCTGGTCCTAAGTCATGACATGTCCCAAACTCTGTTTCTTGAATATAGAGACAGCTCTGAGAATAAGCAAAGTCCTGCTCTGGAAGAGAAGGGCCATTCACACTTTGTGCTCCTCCTTCACAAAATCTACAAAGACTAAGGGCTTGGCTACTGGGCGCTGGTCGCCCAGCTGCAGGCCAGTGCGCTGGGCAGTGTGCAGCCTGGGCCAGCTGGTGTGTGCAGGCAGTGTGGCCACATTTGCAGCATTTTGCATTTGCTTTTGCAGATGCATTGGGATGGGCAGCTATGTCAGCCATCAGCAACGTGCTTTTCAAAAGCTTTCAGAAGGGGGGGTGGGTGGGGAGGAGGGACGGGAGAGAGAGAGAGTGGATTTTGGAACTGGAAAAAAAAAAAAAAAAGAAAAATTTCCACCCCCCCTTACTGTTGCATGCAAACAACCTCAAACAACCTCTCCCCTCCCCCCCCCCCCTCTCCCCGTTTCTCCAAAAACACTCAACTCCTGCAGGGGTTATCTCATTTCATTGTTGACAGTAGTTACAGATGTTGAACAGCAGCACACAGCTATGTTAGAGGCTTGGAGCAGGCAGCTCAGGAGCTGTGGAACCTGAGACAACAAAACAAACAGAGAAAGGCTGAACAAAAAAAAAACAAAACAAAATTTTATTAAAAGCATTCTGGGATATACCCCCCCCCCACCCAATAACAGCGAGGTCAGTGTGAGTCCACATTTGATGCGCTGCAGCGCAGCAACAGCGCTGCAACCCCCCACCCCAAGCAAGCCTGGGTGTAGCGCCAGCCCAGCCAGAGAGCAGCAGCGCGCTGTTGTGCCCTGCAAGTGGTGTGGTGTGCAATGCAGCTGAAAAGCTCTACCAGCGCTGCAACTTGCAAGTGTAGCCAAGCCCTAAGAGGTATTGTCAAGATAAAAAGCACTGTTTTCCGAGGCTTTGAAAGCATTATGGGACCACCCTGCTCACCTGATTCCAGTCCAAACACGTAGATAGTGACTCAGATGTGGAGGGGACAGAGACTTTCTGCAGCCTTACAAAGCCACAGGTCCTTGGTGTTACACGTTGCTCACTATTGCTATTTACTAAGATTGGAGTTGTATTGTTTTTCAAGGCATAATGTTAAAAACGTGTTACCAGTTTTCCAGAAACAGGAGCAGGGCACCATGGAGGAAGACTGTGCGGTTGAAGCCTTGGACTGGCATGAAGGAGCTCTAGTCCCTGCTGCACCAGACTCATGAGCAGCTCATGTATGTCTGTGCCTCAGTTTCCAATCTGTAAATGGGGGAAATAATTCTTCCTTTGTTTGACTTTTCCATTCAGATTTGCACATTCTGTCTCTAACAATGTGTACAGTCAATGCCTGTCTCCAGTGGAACTGCTAAATGGGATTGTAATGCAATCTATTATAATGCAACAATTCAAACCTGCCTGCAGTTCATACGCAGAAAAACAAGTATCTTAAAAATGTGTCCAGCAGCATTTAACCTGCAATCCAAAGGTATGTCTAAACTGCAGTCTGTGGTAGGCTTACCCATAATAGCTTTGACCTAGCTAGCATGTCTAAAAATAGCAGTGAAGATGTGATAGCACAGAACCCGGCACATGCTAGGAACATGAGTACATACTCAGAGTTCTGGGAATGGCCCATACCACCATGCCTACATTACTATGGATAGCCGCACTGACTAGATTAAAGCTCTCATGGTACGTCTCTCCCAGCTGCAATTACACCTCCATTGCAATGTAGACCTACCCTGAAACGTGCAACAAGCCAGCAGCATTACTTATAGCAGTATTATATTTCATTGGTTAAACAGACACACCAAGCTGGGAGCCTGATTTTTAAAATGCAAGGTCATGGCCGCTAAAGAGCAGGTAACGTTTCTGAGAAGAGGGACCACGGACAAATCTGAAAATATTTGGTTGAACATTTTAGAAACTTTTTGTTAAACTCCTAGTGGATGGAAAGCAAGATATTCTCCTTTCCCTTCCCTGCCTTCTTTTCCTTTCCCTCCCTTCCCGTTCCTTCACTTTTTGGTTTGACTTTTTTTCCCTTTAGGAGGGAATTAAATAAAATGCATGGACATGTATCTAGAAACAATGCAGGCCAGACCTACCGAAGGGGGGCTGGATCCTGCAAAGCAGTGACTGAACAGGATGTGGGGGCGGTCACAGTGAGCAAGCAGCTGAATTTGAGTTCCCAGTGTGATGCTGTGGCAAAGGGGCTAACGTAACCCTTGGATGTGTGAGTGGCGGGAACTAGGAGTTGGAAAAGGGAGGTAATTCTGCTTCTGTATGTGGCATTGGTGAGACAAAGACTAGAATACTGTGTGCCGTTCTGGTGTTCGGATTCTAAATTGGAGAGGGCACAGAAAAGAGACAAAATTGATTCAAGGATTATGGAAAGTGGCTCACAGGGACAGACTTAAAGAGTTCAGTCTGTTTAGTTTGTCAGGGTGTGTCTACACTACGAAATTAGGTTGAGTTTATAGAAGTCGATTTTTAGGAATGTATCAGAGGGGGAGCCGTGTTAGTCTGGTTAGTCTGCAAAAAGAAGAGTGTGGCACATAGACTAACAGATGTTGTTTTAGCAGCAGCATGATGTATTTGTTCATGCGATGCAAGCAAAAAAAAACTTGCTGGAAAGAAGAAATTCATTCACCCACACCAAAGCTCATGCTGCAAAACATCTGTTAGTCTATAAGGTGCCACAGGATTCTTTGCTGATTTTTAGGAAGCGATTTTATACAGTCGATTGTGTGTGTCCCCACTAAGCGCATTAAGTCGGCGGAGTGCGTACACAGTACCATGACTAGCATCGACTTTTGGAGCATTGCACTGTGGGTAGCTGTGGGTAGCTATCCCATAGTTCCCGCAGTCTCCGCTGCCCATTGGAATCCTGGGTTGAGCTCCCAATGCCTGATGGGGCAAAAACATTGTCATGGGTGGTTTTGGGTACATGTCATCAGTGGCCCCTCCCTCCGTGAACGCAATGGCAGGCAATCATTTAGCACCTTTTTTCCATGCAAGAGCCATACTGCTTTCAGCAGACGGTGCAGTAGGACTGCTAACCATCATCATCCAACCACTGCTTCCGCTGCAACTCTGCTCTCCTGGAGCCATGAATCCACTTCACAGGTCCTCTCGTTGTTCGGTATAAATATCTATTCTCGTGGCATCCCGTCGCCATCCACCGCTTCTGCTGCAACTCTGCTCTCCTGCAGACACCATACCACGGCAAGCATGGAGCCTGCTCAGCTCACCGCTGCTGTTGTGAGCATTGTAAACACCTAACACATTATCCTGCAGTATGTGAGGAACCAGAACCTGCAAAAGCAGGCGAGGAGGCAATGACAGTGTGATCACGATAGTGATGAGGACATGGACACAGACTTCTCTCCAAGCACGGGCCCTGGCAATTTGGACACCATGGTGGTAATGGGGCAGGTTCATGCCGTGGAATGCCGACTCTGGGCCCGGGAAATGAGCACAGACTGGTGGGACCATGTCATATTGCAGGTCTGGGATGATTCCCAGTGGCTGCGAAACTTTCACATGCATAAGGGCACTTTCATGGAACTTTGTGACTTGCTTTCCCCTGCCCTGAAGTGCAAGAATACCAAGATGAGAGCAGCCCTCACAGTTGAGAAGTGGCAATAGCCCTGTGGAAGCTTGCAATGCCAGACAGCTACCGGTCAGTTGGGAATCAATCTACTGTGGGGGCTGCTGTGATCCAAGTAGCCAATGCGATCACAGAGCTGCTGCTATCAAGGGTAGTGACTCTGGGAAATGTGCAGGTCATAGTGGATGGCTTTGCTGCAATGAGATTCCCTAACTGTGGTGGGGCGATAGACGGAACACATATCCCTATCTTGGGTCCAGACCACCTTGGCAGCCAGTACATAAACCTCAAGGGGTACTTTTCAATGGTGCTGCAAGCACTGGTGGATCACAAGGGACATTTCACCAACATCAATGTGGGATGGCCGGGAAAGGTACATGATGCTCACATCTTCAGGAACTCTGGTCTGTTTGAACAGCTGCAGGAAGGGACTTACTTCCCAGACCAGAAAACTGTTGGGGACGTTGAAATGCCTATAGTTATCCTTGGGGACCCAGCCTACCCCTTGATGCCATGGATCATGAATCCATACACAGGCAGCCTGGACAGTAGGCAGGAGCTGTTCAACTACAGGCTGAGCAAGTGCAGAATGGTGGTAGAATGTGCATTTGGACATTTAAAAGCTCGCTGGTGCAGTTTACTGACTCAGTTAGACCTCAGCGAAACCAATATTCCTATTGTTATTGCTGCTTGCTGTGTGCTCCACAATCTCTGTGAGAGTAAGGGGGAGACGTTTATGGCGGGGTGGGAGGTTGAGGCAAATCACTTGGCCGCTGATTACGCACAGCCAGCCACCAGGGCGATTAGAAGAGCACAGCAGGGTGCGCTGCACATCAGAGAAGCTTTGAAAACCAGTTTCATGACTGGCCAGTGTACGGTGTGACTGTTGTGTTTGTTTCTCCTTGATGAAAACCTGCCCCTTTGGTTCACTCTACTTCCCTGTAAGCAAACCTCCCCCACTTTGATCACTGCTTGCAGAGGAAATAGTCATTACTGTTTCAAAATCATGTATTCTTTATTAATTCAATCACACAAATAAGGGGATAACTGCCAAGGTAGCCTGGGAGGGGTGCGGGAGGAGGGAAGCACTGGGTGGGGTAGTGGATGACGGGAGGTGGGAAGGACAAGGCCACACTGCACTTCAAAACTTATTGAATTCCAGCCTTCTGTTGCTTGGGCAGTCCTCTGGGGTGGAGTGGTTGGGTGCCTGGAGGCCCCCCCTGCGTTCTTGGGCATCTGGGTGAGGAGACTAAGGAACTTGGGGAGGAGGGCGGGTGGTTATACAGGGGCAACAGCGGCAGTCTGTGCTCCTGATGCCTTTCCTGCAGCTCCACCAGACACCGGAGCATATCAGTTTTATCCCCCAGTAGCCTCAGCATTGCATCCTGCCTCCTCTCATCATGCTGCTGCCACCTCTCCTCTTGCTCCCGCCACCTCTCCTCGCGTTCATTTTCTGCTTTCCTGCACTCTGACATTGTTTGCCTCCACGCATTCTGCTGAGCTCTTTCAGTGTGGGAGGACTGCATGAGCTCAGAAAACATTTCATCGCAAGTGCATTTTTTTTACCTTCTTTCTAGCTAGCCTCTGGGACAGAGATGACAGGGGGAGTGTTGAAACATTTGCAGCTGTGGGAGGAAAAAATGGGAGAGTGGTAGTTAAAAAGACACATTTTAGAGAATGAGTAGACTCTTTCACGGTGAACCAAGCTGTTAACATTACATAACATGTGTACTTTCGGTACAAGGTCACATTTTGCCTCTTATTTTGAGGGCCTGCAGGTTTGGTGTGAGGGATCACACACGCAGGGCCAGGCAACAGAATTCAGCTTGCAGGCAGCCATGGTAAGCCACAGTCTTTCGGCTTCTTCAACCTTCATAACATGTGGAAATGGTGCCCCCCTTTCCCATACCAGGCACCCGTTGGGTTGGCCATTTAAAAGGAGGGGCTGTACTGGCCGTGAATGCATCCCAAGTCTTCAGGGCAAATTAATCATTAAACACGCCTGCTTTTAAACCATGCATTATATTTACAAAGGTACACTCACCAGAGCTGCCTTCTCCAGCTTCATGGTCCATGAGCCCGCTTGGGAGGGTATTGACTCCAGGGTGATAAATGGTTCCTGGCTCTCGGGGAGAATGGTTTCTCTGCTTGTGTGTGGGGTAGTGGTAGGGCCCCCGCCTAGAACTGCATGCAGCTCATCATGGAAGCAGCATGTCTGGGGCTCTGACCCGGAGTGGCCATTTGCCTCTTTGGTTTCTCAGTAGGCTTGCCTGAGCTCCTTAAGTTTCCACACGGCACTGCTGCGGGTCCCTGTTGTAGCCTCTGTCCATCATGCCCTTGGAGATTTTTTCAACTATTTTGGCATTTCATTTTTTGGAACAGAGTTCTGATAGCACGGATTTCTCTCCCCAAACAGCGATCAGATCCAGTACCTTCCGTTTGGTCCATGCTGGAGCTCTTTTGCGATTCTGGGACTGCATGGTCACCCATGCTGCTGAGCTCGCCACGCTGGCCAAACAGGAAATGAAATTCAAAAGTTCCAGGGGCTTTTGCTGTGTACCTGGCCAGTTCATCTGAGTTGAGAGCGCTGTCCGGAGCGGTCACAATGGAACACTCTGGGATAGCTCCTGGAGGCCAATACCGTCGAATTGCATCCACACTACCCCAAATTTAACCCGGCGATGTCGATTTCAGCGCTAATCCCCTCGTCAGGGAGGAGTACAGAAATTGATTTTAAGAGCCCTTTAAGTTGACAAAAATGACTTCGTCATGTGGACGGGTGCAGGGTTAAATCAATCTAACGCTGCTAAATTTGACCTAAACTCGTAGTGTAGACCAGGGCTCAGAAAGAAGATTGAGAAGTGATTTGATTATAGTCTATGACAGGGGTAGGCAACCTATGGCACGTGTGCTGAAGGCGGCACGCGAGCTGATTTTCAGTGGCACTCACACTGCCCGGGTCCTGGCCGCTGGTCTGGGGGGCTCTGCATTTTAATTTAATTTTAAATGAAGCTTCTGATACATTTAAAAAATTTTATTTACTTTACATACAATAATAGTTTAGTCATATATTATAGACTTACAGAAAGAGACCTTCTACAAATGTTAAAATGTGTTACTGGCACGCGAAACCTTAAACTAGAGTGAATAGATGAAGACTCGGCACAGCACTGCTGAAAGGTTGCCGACCCCTGGTCTATGAGTTGCCACAGCTCAGATCAACAGCCCCTGTGTTCCCTCTCCATGGTCCACTCTCAGACTCCTGACTCCCCAGCTGTCACCTCCCTTGGGTGAAGGCCCACAGCTCACTCCCTCCTGCCCAGGATATTTCCAGGCTGCACACCTCCCTGCTTACACCGTGAGTTCCCCTGCAAATTCAGGCTGCCTAAACAGGCCTGCGTCCGTGCTCTGCATACTCTTTGAAGGCTAAGACCCGCGAACTGCGGTTATAAGTTACCACATGGCTCCTTCTAAGCAAGCACATTGGAATGCGTTCACCTTCAGAATCAGAGAAAACATCAAACCAGTAGAAGGACCTACACGGATGCTGGGGCGCTCACCAGAGATCACCCCAGCTCCAAGCAGGGCTCTTGGTGATGCAGTCCTTCAGACCCCACCAAGGGGTTTTTATGGGGTCATAAATTCATAACAGTATTAGTTCAATACAGCCCCCGCCTCCATACTGAGCCCAACAAACAAGTTTGGGGCTCAATACAGGGGTAACAGGGTGAAATTCTTTGTTCCATGTTATACAAGAGGTCAGACTCAGTGCTGTAATGTTCCCTTCTGCCCATAAACCATGAAAACAGCCAGCCCTAGAAATCATAGCTCTAAGCTATCTCCAAGTTCAGAACCAGCATTTGCAGAAGCCAGGCCTCTGCCTCTTTGGGTACCGCTAGGAGGGCACGCGTTGATGCTGCTTTGCCTCTTATGCATTGCGGGCTCAGAGTCTGTGCTGGTTTCAGGCCCAAGCAAAGCCAATGGGAGAAAGTGGACCCCTCATCCTCCTTCTTTGCATTGATAGGGGTGCAGGTAGGTAGCCTCAGTTCATAACCACACTCTAGTCCAGCTACAAAAGCAAATGCAGTGCCAGGTTGGGTTATACCTGCACATTTGCGTAGGCTAGACTCAGAAGGGGTAGTGACATTCTATTCTCCCCACCTCTGCACCTTCCCTCCTGGGGACTCTTCTGGACTAGTCACAAAGGCACGTTCCAGAGAGACCCGAGGGAGTTCTACTCCTAGGGCCGGGGGCCTGCCCTAGACTGAAAGACCCATTTTAAAAAATGAAGCCAAATCTCTGTTAGGTTCTCCTCTGGCCTCCATCTCCATTGTAGCAGAGCACCTCCCAGGTCCCTGGGAGAAAGGGCAGGGCTGTTCTCCCCAGTGACTTGCCCAAGGTCACACAGGAAGTCTGTGTGAGAGCAGGGACTTGAACTCCACTCTCCCAAGTCCTAGGCTACTGCCCTGCCCTGTGGCCCTCATTCCCCTGCCTGCTCTAAATCACAGCAAACCTACTCCCAGGGCTGCAGCATGGATGCCATTGCCCCATGCTCACACCTCCCAGTAAAGTGTGAAAGGAGGTCGATGTCATGAATTTGCTAAGGTGCCAGTTAGACTGTAAAGCTGAAATCTATCCAACTAGATCTGTCAAGTTTATAGATGTTGTAGCCAATATTAGAATGGAATCTAACCCTTTTTTACTGACTCCAAGGAGCATTAGTCACTAATTTAATGCTGGGTTCTTTTCAGGTCTATTTTTACCCTGGAAACTATTTCTCAGATCAGGGGACAGTTATTCTTAACCAGCCAACCAGTTTATTAGGTCACTCAGAACCACATCATTACACATCGACAGGTCACCAATCAAGTGTAGACTTAACCAGTGTTTTAGGCATAATAATCTTCTTCTCACCCCAAAGCATCTTTCCAGCCGTGGGGAGCAGTACAGCATCATTAGCTCACGCAGACGACATTGTATTACTAGTAAACATCTGAATTAGCGAGCTCACCCCAATGTCATGCCCTCCAACTCGTCTACCGTTCTTAACATCCAAGTTAAGATACACGTGCCAGGGTGAGGCAGCTGAGTGGATTTCCTCATTTAGGGCCCAGTTCTCTCTCAGCAACAGAAACTGGTGCAATAAGAGATGATCCCTCACCCACCTTCTCTCTCTAATATCTGGGACCAACACAGCTATAACAACAACATATTTAATACAGTCAATTATGAAGTTTCATATATTTGATTTGGGAACATCCATCTGCACATAAATGTGGGGCTGAAAAATCTCAAGAATGACTAAGACCCTGGTGAGGTAACTCCCTTCTCTTCATGTGTCAGTATATAATGCCTGCATCTGCAATTTTCACTCCATGCATCTGAAGAAGTGAGGTTTTTTACCCATGAAAGCTGATGCCCAAATAAATCTGTTAGTCTTTAAGGTGCCACCAGACTCCTTTATCAGAGGGGGAGCCGTGTTAGTCTGGATCTGTAAAAAGCAACAGAGTCCTGTGGCACCTTATAGACTAACAGACGTATTGGAGCATGAGCTTTCGTGGGTGAATACCCACTGCGTCGGACTCCCTGTTGTTTTTGTGGATACAGACTAACACAGCTACCCCAATACTTGACACTGTTCCCTGAGAACCTATGAGGGGAGCCAAGCAACATCTCTGATATCAGCAAACCACAAAGGTACTAGCTTAACAGCCAAAGGACTGAGCCTTCCAAACTGGCAGACTTTAAACATGTGGGCCTGATCCACCAGCCGGCTGCCCTATGACACAGGGGCATCAGTCTCAGATGGGGAGGGAATGGCTGTTGATCTCTTTAAACAGATGTCCCTGGCCACACAATAGCAGATGTTAAGGTGGCCATCTTACAACAAAAAAACTTTAGGACCAGACTTCAAAGAGAAACTGCTGAGCTCCAATTCATCTGCAAATTTAACACCATCAGCTTAGGACTAAACAAAGACTGTGAATGGCTTGCCAATTACAGAACCAGTTTCTCCTCCCTTGGCTTTCACACCTCAGCTGCTGGAACAGGGCCCCATCCTCCCTGATTGATCTAACCTCGTTATCTCTAGCTTGCTTCTTGCTTGCTTATATATACACACCTGTCCCTGGAAATTTCCACTGCTTGCATCCGAAGAAGTGGGTATTCACCGAAGAAGTGGGTATTCACCCACGAAAGCTCATGCTGCAAAACGTCTGTTAGTCTATAAGGTGCCACAGGATTCTTTGCTGCTTCTACAGAACCAGACTAACACGGCTACCCCTCTGATACTTGTTAAAAGTGTATTATACTTTTATAGCACTTCCCATGCAAGGCTCGCGAAGCCGGTATCAGAATGAACTCTCAGCATGCTGTAACATGAGCTGTGTATTATTATCCTCATTATGCAGACGGGTTAGCTGAGGCACACAAAGGTCGTCAATGCACAATAACGAGTAGCACCCAGCAGTCTTGGAACTGTCCTCTGCTCTAACTAGCACAGCATAACTTGGGCATGGCAAGCTTCATTCTGCAACTTCAGAATCACAGAGTCCAAGAAGTTTTTTTCTGTGTAAAGCCACAGTCATTGGTGAATTACTATACTTTATACAGCTTAATGGACAAATCATATGGCCCCAGCTGCGGAACTCTGACTGCATGGGCAAATGTAAATATGTTCACTTTGGCATGATTGACTTTGCAAATTCAATAATGTTCTTTTCAGATACTTTTTATAGAATTTCCTAATGTTTCTAAAAAAAAAAAGAGAGAACAAAAAAAAACCCCAAAAGAGAAATGTCACCACATTGAGCCCACCTTGGGTCAGCCACATGGCTGAGCTCTTGATTGCCACAGCAAAGGCCTCTGCTACTTGAGCTAACAGAGTAAGGACAGCAGCCAAAGGCGGAGGTTGTGCATCAGACGCTGGGGTGATAAAACACACATTTTGCCAGTGGATTTCAGGTGTTTGTTGACAGACAGCAGAAGAATGCAAAGACTCCAGGATGCTGGGTTCCCTCTCAGGTTCTGTACTGGGGAGTGTGCTCCAGTGGGCACACACATCCGCCCTGACCCCACTCCCCCGGGCCTGTCTCTGAGCCCCTCTCATCTGATCCTTCCCACCCCCAGCTCCTGCCCTGCCCTGCCCTCCCTAACTGTCCAGGGGGGAGCTGGAGGTTTTGGCAGCTGGGGATGATGTTCTGGGAGGCAGTGCAGGACCTTCACATTTGCTGGGTGCTTCTGCTGAAAGGATCAGCAGTGAAACAATCAGAATCGCTGACATTTAAATTGCCATCTTGAGGTTTCAAGCTGAAAACCCTTCTGAGGTGGCTGGGCAATTTCATCCTCTCAGAACTCTTGTTTCAGGCAGGATCACAGCCCCTGACTCCTGTTTGTGACCCCCAGGTTCAGGATCCCTGGCCTACAATAACAGGGCTGGATCCAAAGCCCATTGAAATCAATGGAAAGACTCCCAGTGCCTTAAGGGGGCTTTGGATTAGGGCCTTGAGGGGCAGCCAAGCACGGTGAGGAGATGTACAGGGCACAGCGTAGGAAGCTGTGTGACCTTGGGCAGCGTCCTTAGCCTGTGTGCCTCAGCTTTCCCATGTGTGAACACAGGGACCGACACCCATTGCTTCAGATGCTCAACTCTCGGGGAGGGACACACCATCATTGCTACTTATTGTTTGTTTATTAGTTATTAAATCTCTGTTCAAAACTCCCACCAATCAGCCAGGCACGTGTTTGAGCTGGCAGCAGGAACTCCACCACTGGATCGCTATGGGCTAGCTAGCAGGGGCTGGGACTATCCCTGTTCACCACCCTGGGCAGCGTTCAGCCTGGAATACGGCACTGCCAGCCACCGGCCTGGAGCACATCATTAGCAGCACAGAGGAAACCACAAGGGTTATGTTAAAGGAACCAGTGATAGAGCCATTAACTGGTAAAACCTGCTTCCTACTGAACTAAAGCACAGATTCAGGACACAGCAATGGGCAGAACAAGCCATTCTGGCTCTGCTGGGGAAACATTCTGAACCCACCCTGACTGCTCCACCAAAGTAAACCTCTAGCAGCTCCTAGCAACAAACTCTGACTAGTCTATGAATCCTGAAGGCCGGAAGGAACCATTACAAACCTGCAGAGAATGTTGCCCAGTCATGCCAGCATTCGGCCCATCATTTCTGGTTGAGCTAGAGCAGATTTAAAAAAAAAAAAAAAAAGACATCCAATCTCAATAAAAAGACTCCAAGTGAGGGAGAATCCACCACATACCTAGGTTCCAATGTTTAGTGACCCTGTGTTAAAAATAGGCACCGTATTTCTAGTCTGGATTTTCCCAGCTTTGACTTCCAGCTGTTGGATCTTGTTATGCCTTTTACTACCCAAGATTGGGTAGTAAATCTACCCAATAGATTGGGTCCTGGTCTACACATAAAATTTAGCTCTACCTAACTACATTGCTATGGGGTGTGAAAAACTCAGCCCCCTGAATGTCACAGTCACGCTGACCTACTGGCCCCATAGATGTGGCCGGGCTAATGGCAGAATGCTCCCCTCCCCATAACTACCACAGTGCAAGGAGGTGGATTATCTATGTTCAGGTTTGGGTCAGACTGCAAGGCTGTCCCCCCGGCCTCCCGAGGGGTTTGGTTTCTAGTGATAGATACCAGGTGACGGGCATTTCTAGAATGGCTAAGTTCTATGCATGAATTACCGAAAATAGTTAGGGTTTAGCAAACCCTAAGCCAAAGAACAAGATGAGGCATGACCACCTTTGTGCCTGTTGTATTGATTAGGGGGAATTTGTAGGCCCAATTATCATGACATCCCCTGTTGATGCCTCTCCAGGTCCTTCGAGTCTGGAATGCCTGAATAGCAAGTGGGTGAGAGCCCTCTCTTCCTGGCCTGTCTGGGCTAGTGGAAGCAGGTAGGCCTCGTTACCCTGACAGCCAATCAAAGGATGCTTACATAGGTCTTGCCCTTCTCAGGGGCTGTACTGACTAGAAGCCACGGAGAGGGAAGCATTGCTCTGGGAGGCTGTTTCGGACTTTGGGTCTAAGTGACTATTAAGCCATATGAAGGAAACTCTGGCCAGAGACTTAGCTGCCTTGTTTTCTTTCTGTTGCAAGAGGAGCTAAAACTATAAATAACTCACGTGGAAATTTTGGTTGATTGGTTTTGTTCAGCTGGGGCTCCTGGGTCAGGTTCACCCTGGGGGAAGCAAGTGGAACTCCAAGGAAAATAGTGGGGCTGTGTCTGTTTACACCAGGGCGAAATCTGTACCATAGTGTCCCCAGGATGCTCATCGAAGGCCTCCCACACAAACCAGAAATGTGTGTTAAGCTTGCTGTGTGATTCTCCAATGATGTATGTGAAACACCTCTGGCCAGCCCCCTACTTCCTCCTTTGTTCACAGAGATTCAACTGCCCCCTCAGATCCTGAGCTCAGGATTCTCCCCTGTGGCTCTAACATGCAATGTTGTTCTTTGGGGATACAGCAAGCTCAGCACTGTGACCATCCCCCCACCATTGCCAGGAGACAAGGAAACAGACATAGCCAAGAGGAGGCACGTTTCCATCTGGGTCCCCGTGTGTGCAGACCAAGGGCACGTTCCACATTGCAGGAAAGTCAGTGGAAACAGTCCCATTCATTTCAATTGACTTTGCACAGGCCCAAGTCCTGCGCACCTTCCTCGCCTGAGGGCTTTCCCGGCTTGGTGGAACAGTCTGAGTGGGGAAAGCAAAGAGGATTTGGCTCTTTATGCCAGAGCCTTCTGCCAAGAGCTACCGGTGCTGGTCCTTTTTGATTCCATGCTGCGGCCTTCACCACGAAGTGTGAAGAAACAATTTGACAGAGTTCATGCTCAGCAAAGCCCACCTTGAAAATGTCAAGCCCCCTGGTCCCTTCAAGGGGCAGGATTCCCTCATGCTGTTGAGAACCCCCAGCCTTCTCCACAGCACCTGTTTTCTTGCTGCACTGGTGCGAACCATGGTCTCCTGTCTACACTAGGAGTTTGCATTAGAGCAGCAAACCTGCAGCTGGCTGCTGATGAGTGAAACTGGGGAAATGTCCAGTGCTGACAAGGCCTAGGAATTCTACATTCACACAGGTTGAACACCCCCTATCACCATGCCAAAAAAGTGCTTTCTCTAACCTCTCCCAGAGAGACAAAGGCCTTGCCTTTGTGCAGACCGAGATGAAACAAGCCAACTGTGCCGTCCCTGGTGACATCTTCCAAAACTCAGAAACTTCCCTCCCACACTAATTATTATGTAAAAACTATCTTAACTGTTAACTCTGTAGCTGTAGGAGAGGTCATTCAAAGTGCTTGCCGACTTTTACAACCTGCTAGGTAAGTTTTTCTATCAGCTACCCCCAAGGCTGATGAGTCACAGGGACAGACACTAGCTCTGGCATGGGTGAGAAAACAGCACTCTGTTTGCAGTTACCCAGGCAGAGATCGTGGATTTGACTTGAATAAATGGTGGGTTCAGATCTTCCTGAAATACCAGCACTTCCAGACAGTCAGAGAGATCCAGGAAACAGCCTGTGCCTCACTAGTTGCTTCAGGCTTTCAGTATGGACCAGTTTGCTCTGTCTCTGGAGTTTGGTTTCATAGCAGACAACATATTTTCCTCTAAAAAGCATAGTTTCATAGAATTGAAGGCCTGAAGAGAACAGGAAATTTTACCAGTGATTCCTGCATGAAGGTCATACCCTCTAGCTCAGGCAGACATTATCTGTTACACAGATATCCAACCTCGGTGATGGAAAGCCCACCCTGTCCCTTGTACCAATAGTTAATCAACCTCACTGTAAAATGTGCACCTTATTTCTAATCTGGTTGCTAGGGAGACCTTGTAGCTCCTGCTTATGTCAGTCTGGGCTTGGGGTGTTCCCTTGTCCATTTACAGTCTCTAGCCATCGTCAGAGCAGCTCTAAGAAGTCAGAACGAGGGTCAGAGCGGGCCCCAGTCGCCATGAACACAGAGCTAGGACAGTCACTGTAGGGACAGAGAACTGGGAAATGGTTCTGACTTTATCAGTTTTAATCAATAAAAACAATAATTCTTATTCCTGTTCAATCTCCTTTCCTTTCTGACTTTAATTCCTATTTCTGTTAATGACAACTGACTTTTTATGGAGAGCTGGCCAGAGAAGCAGCCCCACATAACAGCACATTTCATTACTCAGGAAGTGCCCATTTCCCTTCAACAGAGATGGGCAGGTGTCTGAGCAGGAGTTCAAGCTGTCAGCTATGTCTGGTACTGTCATTTATTTCTTGTTTCCTTCTTCACCCTCACACTCTCACCTCAGGGCTGAAAACCAACACCACGGAGAGAAAATGAAGAGACCCACTTAGCCCAAGTAACGCAGCCAAACAAAGGACATGAGGTGGTTTTCTCTGGAGAAGGTTTGAGCCCCAAACGATGTTTCTTTATGGAACCATTTTGCCATAATCCTCCATTCTGAGCTGCATGCTTTCTGCTCGTCTGCAAATAGCCCTGTCCTGAGCAACAGTAGCTGAGTGCAAGCATTTCCCGGACATGTTTTATGTGCTCCTGGTGCTAAATCTGGTCTCAGGGGATGGACTGCTGCTCTCAGCAGGAAGACACGAAGAGGGGCAGGCTGGGATACATGGGTTGAAAGGGAAGGGTTAATGGTGCAGGGGGAGCTAGAGGAGTTTACAAGCATAGGGGGCAGCATGAAGATGGGCTGCAGGGAAGAGCAGCGGAAGCAGCAAGCGGAGCAGTTAGGAGATGGGATCGTACAGAACAGAAGGACTGGGCAGCCATGCAGGGCAGCCATAGCAGAGACTCAGGGGAGGTAAAGCTGCACAGAGCTGTGGAGGCAGCATTGGATGAGGGAGGCAAAGCCCCTCTGGGACACCGTGGCTCATGCTGCCTCTACCTACTGCTGCTACCTCAGTGGTCTGCTAACCCCAGGGTTGTGAGTTCAATCCTTAAGGGGCCATTTAGGGATCTGGGGCAAAAATCTGTCTGGGGATTGGTCCTGCTTTGAGAAGGGGTTGGACTAGATACCTCCTGAGGTCCCTGCCAACCCTGATAGTCTACCTCTGTGTGTGCAGAGGTTGGGATAATGGAGGGTGTTGGAAGCCTACTGCTGTCATCAGTCCTTGCGCAGCCTGGTGGGTTTGAACTTACCTCACTCTTTGGTACATGGTGTTGTAGGTCATGCCATGTAATGCACAGCACTGCAATGTGCTGTATGCAACACAAGAGGCAGTGGGGTTAACCATCACCCTGGCCGAGTACTATTGAAAATTGCACCATTTACTTAGGTGCCTAAATAAGGGCCTAACTTTTTCTTTACCTTGTCTCTGACCTGGAAAACTGACTGTATTATTCTGCTTTCCCCAGGTCTTTGATCCTTACGAGGGGGAGGGGTCAGCAGAGTCCCCAGGGGAGAAAGGAATGACATGATGGCCCTACAGTCTCAGGGATTATCCAGTATCTGCACAAACATCACAACAGGCACTGAGGTGCTGGCTACTCCATTCAAATATGCATGTGTGTATTCATACATGCCAGGGTGTCGTGTGTGTGCATGCATATGTTCATACACACCAGGGTGTCACTCATGTGTGTGTTCATATATGCTTGGGTGTCATTGAGACTATACGTGCAAAGGAATGACTGCATCTTAACTTGCCATTTCACCCTCCTGCCTCTTCCTATCCCTGTTCTTACCCTTCCTGCAGGCTCCCACAGCTGGCGGCTGCAGCCTGGTGACTCTTCCTCTGGAGGGGATCTAGTCCTTAACAGTGGAAAAGCCTCCAGCCTGGCAGCCCTATTAGCACAACACTGAAACTATTAAAGAGTCATTCAAGTGGGAATGAAGTTGGGTTTAGTGTGTGGGTGCTGGGGGCTGTGATATTCAGGTCATACTAGATGATCAGGTGGCCACATCTGGCCTCAAACTCCATGGTGCTAGGATTCCATGTTAAGGCAAAATGTAAAATAGGAATGCAAAGTTAGGGTACCCCAACTATCCTGAGATCTGAGCCCCGGGCATTCTGTGCGATGTGTAAGCTCCTTGGGGCAGGGAACACACCTGCTGGAAAGCCTGGAAACCACTTAATACGTTATCCCGTAAACAAAGAGGGTTGATATACGTGTAGGCTAGTGTCAGATACCACTGACGTTGTGGATGTCGTATCACTGGCTGGAAACACCTTACACACCAGATATTTGGCAGGTCTATGCACATCAGGAAGTCTGCAGCTGCAAACTTCTGTACCAGCTTCCCCCTTCGGGTCTGTAGCACTACATAGTCAAACCACAAGGCTATTGTGGGTTGAACATGCCTGCCACCACAGGGAAGCTGCCTGTTGTCTCAGCAGAACATTCTCTGTTGCTACTTCAGCTCCTTGAGGCAGCATGAAGGACAAGGAGGCTCCAGCTGGTATGAGAGCAGACCCTTATGGACAGGTTAATTCCTATCTAAGATGAACATTCCCCCCTCCCCAAATTCTCCATCATCACAGCAGTCTGGAAAGTCAGACCTGCCCGAAGGAACCAGTGGCAAGACAAGTACATAGTTTGGTGTTGTGAAGGTTACCCTGAGGGAATTTTGCACCACAGCGCGCACACAGAATTCATGTTCCCTGCAGATTTCTTTTTTCTGCAGAAAATACATTCTGCTGGAGAGGCGCTGCAGTTATGCCTTTCACCCACCAGGTGCTGCTGTGTCACCAGAACAGAGAGCAGCTGGCTCACTGCTCACCAGCAGTAGCAGTCATCTTCTTTCCTCCCAGTGCCCTGCCCACAGAGCCAGGTTAGGAGGCCTGGGATATGGGAGGGGACAGACACTGTGGGGCACACAAGGTTGCTGGGGGCATCACATAGCCCTTCTGAACCCCAATCTAATGGGGGGGGACAGACTGGGGCAGGGGATGAATGGGAATGGTGGTGCAGAAACGCCTGGGGAGAAGGGATGCAGGGACACATCGCATTGGTTGAGTGGGGGGTGCAAGGACACAGGGACAGATGTGCCTGACTGAATGGGGGAGGCTAGGGGTCAGCCAGGGTCCCCAACTATCCCCACCCAAAAAACCTGTTCCATACTTCTCCCACCCACACCCAACAACCCTCCAGGTTCACTCCCAGCATCCTTCCCAGCAACTACTTCCCTCTCCCTCAGCTCCTCCATTACCCCCGACTCCTGTAAGCCTTTATACTGCTTTTAAGGGGTGTGGGAAATATGGTTCCCTATTGTTTAAATGAACTATCACTCAGATTTCTGTATTAATATGCCTAGTAAGGAATTTATTGGTCAAAATCATTTGCTGAATCTTTTTCAGTCTGTATTGTTACAGACATACTTGTTGACAGGTATTTTGAAATAAACTACCAAAATAATTGAAACTGGTGTGAGTCTATTGTATTATTTTGACAAATACAATATACAACATTTTGCAGAATTTAATATTGTGCGCAGAATTTTTAATTTTGTGGTGCAGAATTCCCCCAGGAGTAGAGGGTTATAGAGGGTTAATAGTGCATTATTTATGGCTAACCTGTTAGAATGTCTGCCACTCAGTGGGATAGAATGTAGGCCCTGCTGGATCCCCAGGCATAACTAAGGGCATGAACCAAAGGCTGTGAATCAACCTAGGCCTGGCCTTGGCAGAGGCCTATCACTAGTGGCATTGGCTAACCAAGTAAGCACATTCCTGACTGGAGAGGATGATACAAGAACAGCCACATCTCTCAAGTAACTGCGTGAACACATTCCCAATGGGACGGCAGCAGGGCCGTCCTTAGGCATATGCAGCATACACAGCTGTGTAGGGCACCCAAAAATTTGGGGCACCCCCGGGTCTTAGTGTCCACCCTCCTGCCTCTTCCTAACCCTGTTCTGACCCTTCCTGCAGGCTCCCGCAGCCTGCGGCTGCAGCCTGGTGACTCTTCCTCTGGAGGGGATCTAGTGCTTAACAGTGAAAAAGCCTCCCGCCTGGCAGCCCTATTAGCACAACACTGAAAGAGTTAAAGAGCCATTCAAGTGGGAATGAAGCCATTGAACAGGCATTTGCCAACCCCAGGTAGATACTGTCCGTTTCTGAATTTACTGACTGTAGTAAAGTGACGACTCACCGGTGCGGTGCCTCCTGCTGGTCACCTGGAAACTAGCTCTTTCCCAGCATATGGAGCACCCTGTGCAGGCCGGTGTCTCAGCTGCCACTGGCCCCGTGTCCCTTCCAGACCCCGGAGCCCTTTACCTCGGGGTTCTGCCCCAGCAGTAACCCACACTCTGGGTCTCCCCTCCCAGGGGAACCCCCAACCCTCTAAACCCACCTTGCCTCAATGGCTACTGCCAGTCACCATCTAGCCCCCACTCGCTGGGGCAGACGGCAGCATAATGGCCACTCATCATTGGCAAGGGGTTAGGACCTGCTGCCTTTGCCTATTCCCAGGCTGTATCTCTGCAGACCCAGTACCTCTGGAGGCCTCAGCCTGGGGTTTTACCAGGGTGGAGCTCCCCAGCTCCCTTGCCCTGTTCTCCAGCACCGCTCCAGGTACCTTCCTCCCAGGCAGCCAGGCCCTTCTCTCTCCTCCAGTTCCTGGCCCCCAGCCCTCTTATCAGGGCCAGCTGGGCCCTAACTGAGCTGGCCACCGCTGTGGCTGCCTCCCCAATCAGGTGGCTGCTTTTAACCCCTTTCTTCAGGAGTGGGGCACTTGTGCGTTACTGCACAACTTTAAAAACTCTCGCTTTAAAAACTCCCACACCCCAATCTGGATCTATGCTGGTTATGTGATATGTATGTACCTCGTGAACCTTGTAACCGATACTTGCAGTCCCCCATAACCCAAGCCCGACCCCAGATGTACAGTACCTTCCCTCGTAATTTGTGTAAATTTGATTTTAAGCATTAACTTTAATTACATTTTTAGTCAGAACATGTTAGTCTACAGGACTTCAGTTTAAAATTTGCTTTAAAAATATTTCATTAGTGAGTTGGGGAAGATTACAAAATCACATCTCTAAAAAATCCTTACATAGATTTCTAAATGCACAATCATCTTTAGCCTTAAATACTTGGATCTTCAGACTAGTTTTTTAAATAAATCCTTCGAAAGATCATCCTTATCTAAAATACACATTTTAAATTTTAACTACTATAGTTTAAAAAAAAAAATTCTTCCGAAGTCTTCCTGTCCTTCCCTTTCTCCCTTCACCACCCTCCCACTCCATTGAAGGAAGCCCTTAAAGGGACAACACCCCTTTCCTTCCAGATAGCTGGATAAAGTTTCCCTTTCTTTACTTCTGACTATCTGATGAACTAGTTTTAAGAGAACCCTCCAGCAAAATCAGTACCTAGTAAGATATAAAATCCTTTGTTGTGCCTAAAATCTTTGGAAACATTTTTAAAAATTGGTGAAATTTCATAAACATGTCTATAGTTATGGAGTTCACACAAAGTAAATTAGTGTTCCCTTTTTCTAAAGGCAATGAACACTGTTATAAACACACTAAGCCTCTGTGACTGATTAAAATAATGTCTTTGTTTCAGTGAGTTAGATATGTAGTAATCTAGAATGATTACTTTATGAAGGCGTAAGAGTGCATTTAAAATATAAAATCAGCTTAGAAATAGTGATTAAGAAAATGTAAAACAGAGAAGAGCTGCATCATGTATTCCATAATATTTAATGCTGTGTTCAGCAAGATAGCTGACTCGTCCTCACTACAAAGTTTTTTCAAATAAATCTGACAAACTTCAGGGCATATCAAAAAAACCCTGACTGACATTTTTTATTTATAAGTTTAGTGCCTTCTGCATGTCCAGTCTTCACCATCTGGCATGCAGTGGAAAACATGCTCCATTTTCTTTAGAAAGAAATTGCAGAAGAGTGTTTTTTTCCAAATGCCATTTGCTTAATATGGGTTCAGGGATTTGTCTGGAAGGGGGTGATCAGGGAGGGGGAGGGAAGAGAGGAGGGAGACAGTGGGGCAGGGCCACAGGCAGAAGAGGTGGGCTGGGGAGCTAGCCTCCCCAAGAACCAGCTTCATCCACTGCCCATGACAGCAGGCAAGAGCGGGTCGGCTCCCACACACCCAGCATGCACTGCAGTGTCCTTAGGCAGGGGCCATATTTACAGAGCCCCTACCTAAGGGATCCCCCTCCCAGAGCCAGCACCCTGTACCCCCTCCTGCACCCCAACACTGTCCCAGTCCGGAGCCCCCCCATACCCAAACTCTCTCCCAGAGCTTGCACCCATCACCCCTCCTACACCCCAAATCCCTGCCCCAGGCTCATCCCAGAGCCTCCTCCCACACTGCGAACCCCTCAGCCCAGCCTGGTGAAAGTGGGGGAGAGTGGGGGAGAGTGAGTGACGGGTGGGGGGAGTGGATTGAGTGGGGGTAGGAAGGGGTTGGGCCTCAGGGAAGATCCTGGGTTGCCCTTAGATTCAAAAAGTGATCTTGGGCATATAAAGGTTGGAGACCTCTGGTGTCGACCTACTGAGGTTGACACCGTGCAAGTGTAGACACTGCATGACCTGTGTCAGCACTAACAGTCCTCCAGAAGCTGTCCCACAATGACCCATTCCCTGCAACCGTGATCGCTCTGCTCTGGCCACAATTGTAAACTCCATTGCTCAGAGATCACGGAGATTAGAAACCACCTCCCCCTGCTTTAAAACCTCCTCTGTACTTTTAAAATGCCTTTTCCCGATTGCCCACCTTGGCAAGCACACCTCACAACTGTCCCTTGTTGCATGCAACTGCCCAACTGACCATGACTCCATGCATGAGACATGCTCCTGCCTGCCATAGACAGGAGGTTCTTGATCGCCTGGGCCTGTGGGGAGAAGAGGCTGTGCAAACACAGCTACGGACCAGCTGTAGAAACATGAACGTCTATGAAAAGACAGCCTGGGGGAGACAGGTGAAGGGGTACAACAGGGACCAGCAGCCGTGCTGCGTGGGAGCTGTGGCAGACATACCACAAGGCCAGGGAGGCCAACAACCAACTTGAACACTGAGCTGCATGTCATCCTTGGGGTAGTCTCCAGCAGCACCCCACAGACCACTGTGGATACCTTGGAGGATCCTGAGACAGAGACCCCGGCTGTGAACAGCAAGGAGGAGGAGGGGGAGATATAGTTGTGATGGGTTGGATCACAGAAACCCCTTTTGGGATTGCCACCTGATGTGTTGAGACTACCCCTGAGCCCATTTTCTGTGGCAGCTTGGGACTTCAGTGCCCTGCCTGGTTTGAGCTAGACATGCTAGCCTGCTACAAACACAGACCCAGGTCCGAACTACGTCCCCCCAAAAGCTGCAGGCTTAACTGAAAACAGCCTAAGAAGTGCTCCTGTCTCCAACACCCAGATACCCAACTCCCAATGGGGTCCAAACCCAAAATAAATCAGTTTTGCCCTGTATAAAGCTTAGGTAATAATTGGAGATATACCAATCTCCTAGAACTGGAAGGGACCTTGAAAGGTCATTGAGTCCAGCCCCCTGCCTTCACTAGCAGGACCAATTTTTGCCCCAGATCCCTAAGTAGCCTCCTCAAGGATTGAACTCACAATGCTGGGTTTAGCAGGCCAATGCTCAAACCACTGAGCTATCCCTCATAAACTCATAAATTGTCTGCCCTCTATAACAGTGATAGAGAGATATGCACAGCTGTTTGTCCCCTCCCCCACAGGTGGGGGAGCCCATACATACTATGGGTTAATTAATAAGTAAAAAGTGATTTTATTAAATACAAAAAGTAGGATTTAAGTGGTGCCAAGTAATAACAGACAGAAAAAAAGTGAATTACCAAGTGAAATAAAATAAAACACACAAATCTAAGCCTAATACAGTGATACAACTGAGTACAGATAAAAATCTCACCCTGAGAGATGTTTCAATAAGTTTCTTTTACAGACTGGACGCCTTCCTAGTCAGGGCCCAATCCTTTCCCCCAGTACAGCCCTTGTTCCAGCTCAGATGGTAGCTAGGGGATTTCTCATGACTGCAGCCCCCTTTGTTCTGTTCCACCCTCTTACACATCTTTTGCACAAGGCGGGAATCCTTTGTCCCTCTCTGGGTTCCCACCCCTCTTTCTAAATGGAAAGGCACCAGGTTAAAGATGGATTCCAGTTCCGGTAACATGATCACATGTCACTGTAAGACTTCATTGCCCACTTGCCAGCACACACGTCTACAGAGAGACTTACAAGTAAACAGAGCCCTCTACAGTCAATTGTCCTGGTTAATGGGAGCCATCAAGATTCCAAACCACCATTAATGGCCCACACTTCGCATAGTTACAATAGGCCCTCAGAGTTATATTTCATATTTCTAGTTTCAGATACAAGAATGATATTGCGGCAGAGCTCTGACCTTGTCCCTGTGGGTCCCATGTTTCCAAGCGGTTTATGCTAGCTTCAGTGGCTCACTGTGACCCTCCATGTAGCCCTTCTCTCTCTAGGGCCAGGGTTACAGTCTACTGAGCCCTTTTCATCATAGGCTGCAAGGAGGTTGGTGAGAGAACTCCCACAGTCTCTGTTGCTCCTACGACCTGGTACCAAAACAGTTTAGCCTCCTGTCCTGACAGGGACCTGACTTCCCCTCCCAGGAGCTGTTCCTGTAGTGGTGGGTTGGGGGGAACCCGGACCCGCCCTCTACTCCGGGTTCTGGCCCGGGGACCCTAATGGTAGCAGCTGTTGGCAGCCAACCTTTCACTGCCAGAGTTGCTACATTTCCCTGGACCACTGCCCCACAGCTCTCCTGCTTCTCCCTTCTTCATCCTTACCGATGGCTTGAGGGTGTCGTCACTGATCAGCCCTTCAGCCGCACTTCCTCTCCTCTGGCTCCCTGGCTCTCCCCTGCCTGACTGGAGTGAGCCCTTTTTATAGTATCAGTGGGGCCTTAATTAGAGTCAGGTGGTGACATTAGCTTAATGGCCTCACCTGACTCTTAGCAGGTTCATTGGAGTCAGGTGTTCTCATTAGCCTGGAGCAGCCCCTGCTCTGGTCAGCCAGGGAACAGAAAACTGCTTATCTAGTGGCCAGTATACCTGCCTTCTGCTACTCTGCTGTTCCCAACTGGGTCTATCATAATACATACATACAAATTGGATGACCACACTCAGTAGATTATAAGCTTTGTAATGATACCTTACAAGAGACCTTTTGTATGAAGCATATTCCAGTTACATTATATTCACACTCATTAGCATATTTTTTTAAATCACATAGAGTGCAACGTCACAATAGTAAGGGGCTCCAGCCATGCCGTGAGCCAGGACCTGCTTGAGACTCAGCCACAGTCTACCTGTTTCACCAGCCAAACAGGGATGATCCCAATGAAGGGGAAGGGACCTCAGATAAGGATATGCATGCATTTCCCCTTACAGCACTTAAATGTCAAGATAGCGCATGGCCCATCCCCAAGCTAACACGACACACAAATCTACTTTTCACTGTTTTATTGTATAAGAAGAGATAGCAGTAAAACAAACAGAGGTAGAGTTGGTAATCTGCTTTTCACTCCCCTCTTGGGTTGTGGGAAGGGGGAGCATGCTGAGCAGTTTATATACATAGGGATGTCCCCTGTATCCTCCTGAGAGATCTTGATGAAACTTTTGATGAAATAGGCAGCAGGTTTAAAACAAACAAAAGGAAGTATTTCCTCACACAATGCACAGTCAACCTGTGAAACTCCTTGCCAGAGGATGTTGTGAAGACCAAGACTATAACAGGGTTTAAAAAAGAACTAGATAAATCCATGGAGGATAGGTCCATCAATGGCCATTAGCTGGGATGGGCAGGGATGGTGTCCCTAGCCTCTGTCTGCCAGAAGCTGGGAATGGGCAACAGGGGATGGATCATTTGGTGATTGCCTGTTGTGTTCATTCCCTCTGGAGCACCTGGCACTGGCCACTGTTGAAAGACTGGATACTGGGCTAGATGGACAGGTGCCGGCTTCTAATTTTCAACCCCCACTGAGCCCCACCCTAACTCCACTCCTTCCCCAAACCCTGCCCCAGCCCTGGAGCACCTACAGAGTCGGCACTTATGGCTGGATGGACCTTTGGTCTGACCCAGTATGGCCGTTCTTACGTTCCTCTCCCGAAGGTTTCTAGGGAGAGTGCCTTATTTCTTCCTCTGCGGTAGGTCACCATTGTACGGTGAGTTCAGCTGGCACCATTACAGTAAAAAGGCTAACAAAATATGGGCCCAGGCAAGTCCGGGACACCAGTAGCAGCTGTGCTCTCTGTGCCTTTGTGACCCTCAAGAGATATCAGCTAACACACCACCGCCTGTGGAAAATAGTACCAATATTCAGTGCCTTCCCCCCATGGAGTAGGGACCAAAATTGTATTGTTTCATGCAACTGAAATTCCTTCCCCCCCACCTTGCCTCTGGTGCCCCAACTCACCATGGCTGGGGCTGGAGAGCTGTGCAGCGCAGAGGTGCTCCAAAGGTGACATGGTCTTATGGAAATAAGGGAAGGGAGTTTTGAAATGTGTATTTCCCTTTCACAGAATCATAGAATATCAGGGTCAGAAGGGACCTCAGGAGGTCATCTAGTCCCACCCCCTGCTCAAAGCAGGGCCAATCCCCAGCCAGATTTTTGCCCCAGATCCCTAAATGGCCCCCTCAAGGATTGACCTCACAAGCCTGGCTTTAGCAGGCCTGTGCTCAAACCACTGAGCTATCCCTCCCCCCGTTTCTGTTGTGACTGTAAATCCAAGGCTACATCAGCAACTTCTGGCATTGCAGCCTTGAGTGCTGCCCCCGCAGCACCCGCAGCACCCCTGCCCCTGACGAGGCCTAGAGCGGGTATGTTTAGTAACATCCTACCAGCCAGTGCTGCACTGGACCACAAACAAAGGGCCTGGAGGGCGGACAAGGCCGATGGCCTGGAGAAAGGCCCTGCAGGAAGAGGAGAGGAAGATGCACCAGGACATAATGGGTCTGCTCAGGCACAAACACACAGGCTGCAGACCCTGGTTCACATATAGGTCCAAAAATCCTGGACTCTCCACTCTTTACAGTTCTTAGAGAACGTGGCAGCTCCCTATGCTCCCCAACATACCATGTAGGCATCCTGGGTCACATCCCTCCCCCTGCCCCTCCACATCGGGGGAAAGAAAGGGAAACCCCAGCTTTACATCCACTGACCTGTGAGAATCACAATAGACTCCATTTGTGCACTGAAATGTTTGCCCTCTTGCCAATTTTCAGGTTCTGTTCCGTTAATCTGTGTTAAACGTTTGCATTCCATTGCCTGTTACTTGCACGTTACTGAGTAGCAAAAACTGTGCAGAAAAACAATTTTTTAAAATGAAATTTTCTTTATTAGTTCACAACACACAGTGCAGAATGCAGAGCAGTACCCAAAGAACACCATACTTGTACTGTACAGCACCACTATGACACTTCCCGGGCGCTCCCAGGCCAGCGAGGCCCCTTGCTACCACCTTCCCTGACATGAGGAAGCCTTGTCTGCGCCTGCCAGGGATCAGCACCCCAACGCCATAACAGCCACAGGCAACACAAGCGCTGCCCTCTAGGCCTCGCAGGCCTATCTGTCACTCTGCAGATCAGAGATTGGGACACTCCAGCCCTCGAGTCCTCTGTGTCTCCCTGGAGTGTCCAGACCCTGGTCCACTGGACACCCACAGTATTCACAGATTTGCTGCTCCCAAAGAAACAGGGCACCCCAGCTTGCCAGTTCCACCTCAGATCATCATTCCGCATAACACACAGCATTTAGATACGTTCAGAGTCAAATCAAGTACAGATGTAACGAAGTATAAAGACTCAAGAAGTAGCAAGTAAAAGTATTTGAAGCAAATGGTTACACAAAGTAAAATCATAGCAGACGTTCTAGAGCCTGGACTTACTGAATTAGATCCTTTCATGTCTTATAAAGCAAAGTTCACCCAAAGTCCTTCCAGCGTCTTACAGCCAGGCTTGGCTGTGATCGTGGCCGTTCATGAGACAAGTTATACTGCCAGCTTGCCTTCTCGGTAAAAGAACCCAGATCTGTTTGCACCCTACAGACATCAGAACAATCCAGTCTTTATTCATAAGCAGGATGCCCCCTGCTGATTTTTCCTGTATACCCCTTTTTTGTAAATTTCACTATCTCTTAATCAGCATCTGACATACACTGTGAGACACACAATACACAATGACCAGACAGGGAGATAAGCGTCTGTTACCCCTTGTCTGAAGGGAACCTGTCTGAGACATGCCACCTCCTGGTTACCTGCCTTAAGAGTGTAACTTTCAGTATAGAAACACAACTCCTTAAATATCAGAGGGGTAGCCATGTTAGTCTGGATCTGTAAAAGCAGCAAAGAATCCTGTGGCACCTTATAGACTAACAGATGTTTTGCAGCATGAGCTTTCGTGGGTGAATACCCACTTCATCCTTAAATATTATCCTTATATACATTTCACAGGGATTATGAGGACCAGAGGGCAACTGACTCTCAGTAGAGACCTCACAGGACACCCTTTAGTGAAGTATGTATCTATCCATCCGACACAGGGGATTCCTGTAAAATCCTATGCACTCCCTGTGCCCTCTGCCAGCTGGCATCAAAAAATCCCTGGGTAACAACCACAAAGCTCATAGGTCAAGGAAAACACACAGTCTAACATCTATAAATGTACAGGAAGCTCCATATAATGTATTGCTTCCAGAAAACACACCATCCTATTTATAAACATACAGCAGGAATGACACGATTCCAAACAGCACCCAGAGCTCCAGGCCTAGAGAGCAGATCAGCCCGGAACTCTATTGAGGCTGATTGTTAAAGTGCTCTTCTAAAGCCTCCCTCAACTGCATAGTTCCATGTTGAGCTCTCATAATTGCTCTTGCATCTGGCTGTTCAAACTCAGCCAACAGCCGCTCCACCTTAACCCTGGCAGCATCTTTCCCCCCTTTGCTTCAAAGATATTATGCAGGACACAACAGCAGCTGCATTGGGATACTTTTCTCACTGAGGTCCAATCTAGTGAGTAAACAATGCCTGCAACCTTTGTACCAAAGTACATTCAACTGCCATTCTGCACCAGCTGAGCCAGTAGTTGACTCTTCCCTGGGTGCTGTTGAGGTGGTTGGCGTACAGCTTCATGAGCCAGGAGAGCAAGGGGTAGGGTGGGTCCACCATGATCACTACTGACATTTCAATATCACCAGTAATCTGCTGGTCAGGAAAGAAAGTCCCTGATTGCAGCATTCTGAACAGTCCTGTGTTCTTAGAGTTACGAACGTTATGCACCTCTCCCCTGACCAACCCACACTGACGTCAATAAAGCATCCCTGGTGATCCACCACCGCTTGCCTATTCACCCCCACAAAAGCTCATGCTCCAATGTCTGTTAGTCTATAAGGTGCCACAGGACTCTTTGCTGCTTTCATAGAAAACTAGTCTTTTCTGTAGCTGTACTCTCTGGCAAGGTGGTCTGGTGAAAAAATAGGGATATGCATGCCATCTATGGCCCCCATTGCAGATCAGGAACCCCCTTGCTGCAAATCCATCCACTATATCCTGCACATTGGCAAGAGTCACAGTCCCACATAGCAGGAGATGATTAATGGCCTCACACACTGGCATAACTACGTCTCCCACAACAGATTTTCCAAATCCAAAATTATTTCCCACTGACTAATAGAAATCCGGCATTGTAAGTTTCCATGGTGTGATCACCCCTTGCTTCTCCACTGTCAGTGCAGCTCTTGTTCTGGTATCCCTGTCCTGGAGGGTTAGGGTGAGCCCAGTGCGCAGATCCAGGAATTTGGCCTTTTGCATCCAAAAGTTCTGCAGCCACTGCTCATCAACCAAACCTGCATTATGATGCAATCCCATTACTCAGTGTTCATTTCTCGGGGCCAGAAGCAGCGTTCTACCATCTACAGCTATGTGAATGCCACAACCACCACCCTGAATTGATATTTGCTATGACCCTCAGCAAACTGTCCTTGAAGAAATCATCATGTCCCCCATTGCTGTGGTCCTTCCTGGGACTCTGCAAATACAAGAGAATCATACATTCTGTATTTACAACATTCATGAGATTAATGCAGAGCTCTGCAGACTCCATGCTTCTGTTAGAGTTGGCAACCACCAAAAAATGCTGCATGGGTTTGTGGAATTTTGAAAAAAAAAGTGTGAAAATTATGGGATATGGTTGATATTATGGGATGGAGAAAGATGCATGCTGGGTACTTAACCAGTGTGCTGGTGATCTTGCGAAGGAAGATCAGGCTGAGTAATCTATTTACATAACTTGTGATGAAAATCTGTCAAGTGTGTAAACACGAAATGCATCAATGTCAAGGAGAGAAAATATTGAGAACTTACATGAAGTGATAATTGTTGAGGCATTTTACAATCACTGGGGCATTTCATGCCACCCATTTCTACCTAAAAATGGAAGGCATAAAATGACTGACTGTTCTGAGCACTGTTTTTTGAATAAAGAACCATCACAGAATCTTAAATCTGCTTTCCTTTGGTGGAGCAGGTACTTGAACATGAATGACTATGAATTGCCACTATATGAATGACTGTGAATAGTCATTTGGCTAGAGAGAGCATGAGAATAACGCTATTGCCAGGAAGGTTGGACACTCACTCACTTTTTTTTTTTCTAAAACTATTCAGCGGATTCATATCAAATTAACCAATAATTTTCTGCTTGACTGAAACTGCTAGTAAACTATTCATCCAAAGAAATTCACCCAGCTCTAGCTGGCAGGCTGCTGGCATTGTCTTTCACTACAGGAAAGAGAATTGGGTTGGATTGGCAACCAAAGGTAGTGTAATAAATCACCCTCTGGGCCAGGAATAGTCAATTATTTTTTGCCAAGGTCCAAATTTCTTGGTCAAGGTATAATCAAGGTCCAGACTCCAGAGAAAATAATAAAAAACCCAACAACAATTAGTAAATAAAAAGATTTCTGGGTCCATTCAAAAGCTTCTGGTGGTCCAGATTTGCCCATCATCCACCTGTTGACTACCCGAGTCTGGGGTATCTGAGTTCAGGATTTCAGCCTGGTGCCGTTCCTTGGTGAGCAGACAGGAAACACTGCTGCAACAGCACGCTCAATATAGCTGATGAAATATTTCAAACAATTATTGTTCTCATTTCTAAGTGATCTTTTTTCTAAAACTGAAATTTTCATGTAAAAAAATACTTTTCCAAGAATTTGTTCTTTAACAAATCCCCAATATTAAAAATGTGCAGTTTGTTATTCTGTTTTTCCCCCCTTTTCCTTCTTGTTTTCCCCTTTTCAGTGGAAAAATGGAAAGAAGAAAGGGAGAAATGGTAGGGAGAATTGACACTGAAAAAGTTCTACATTTAAAAAAAAAGAAACAAAATTTCATTTTTGAAATTTGTAAACAAAAATAAATTTCAAAATTGTCAAGCTTTATTGCAAACACCCATTTTCCAGCCAGGTGAGGGCCTTGGTTGCAGAGCTACTCCAAGTGATGAAGAAGGGTTTGGCTTGTTCCAGAAGGAGCTGCATCTGCTCTTCTCACCTGGAAGGAGTCTTTGAGGGTGGGGTGCAAAGACAGAGATATGGGGACCCCACAGAAAATGAAATGTCCTGAAGCAGCCATTCAGGGACAAACATCTACAAATTGCGGACCTTAAACAAGCCTATGTGAGCTCCCATCTGATCAGACTTGGGGCAAGGATTGTCCTTCAGTTCTGTATTTGTGCCGTGCCCAGCTCAATGGGGTCCTGGGCCCTGACTAGGGCTCCTAGGTGCTACAATAATAAACAATAACGATCACACTGGTTCCCCCCCCACCACCACCACGGTGCTGAGGCTCGGGCAGGCTCAGGCTTCAGTCCCCCCTTCCGGGGTCGTGTAGTAATTTTTGTTGTCTTGGTGCAGTGAAGTTTGAGAACGCCTGCTCTATCTGATCACATCTCCTCTCTGAAGCACTGCAGTCTGCCTCCCCCACTGGCCTCCTTCCTGCTACTTCCTGATATTACTCAGTGCCTCCCTTGACCTCTTCTTTCCCCTACTGCTTGAGCCCATCTCCACATCCTTGCACCCTTTGTTATCACTCTTATCACCAACTGCTTTCCCAACTCTCTTTCACCTGCCAATACGTATCGCTGTTCACATAAAACAACCTCCGGGCCTCAGTTTCCCCAACTGTACAGTGGGGATAATGACACTGCTCTCCTTTGTGAAGTGTTTTGAGCTCCATCGATGAGATGCGCTACATCAGAAGTAGGCATTATTAATGCAATAAAGGCAAAGCGGCTGAACTCTCTCACCCGCCAATATATTTCCAAAAGGGTTTCACTTGCAGCCTACTCCTGTGTGTGCAGTGAACGAACATGGCCGGGACACTGGCCCAGTCCACCATCCTGGCTGTTTTCATATCCAAGCAGGTACCTGGCTCTCTGCTGTCCTTGGGCCTCTTACTCTGCCTCTGAAGGGACAATTCATCTGCCCCATCTACGGAGTCCCACAAGGGTCAGCACTCTACTCTCTCCACGTTCACATTCCACCTTTTCCCTCCCAGTCCCCAACTCTCTGCTTTTAACAGTAACTACCACATGCCCCAGTTACTGGCATTCAACTGTAGGTCTATTTGGACGCCCTAATTTGTGGCTCCACCTCCATGTCTCAGGCTTGTCTGCCCTTAAAATGTGACAGGTCTATAGTGCCTCAGTGCAGACACCACCTGTGCGGATGGGAGGGGTCCCCTCTGGCCTGGGGATCCACCTCCCCGAGAGGTGGCATCTGGGTCGATGGAAGAATCTGTCCGTCACCCTAGTGCAGCGTCTACACACGGACTTGGGTCAGTTTAACTATGCTGCTCAGCGGGTGGGTTTTTCACACCCGAAGCAGGAGCTGGGTGGAACTCGTTTTCCAGCACAGAGCAGGCCTCAGGGGCAAACACAGCTGCACCTCCGACCCTCTCCTCTGCCACTGGCCACATCCTCAGTGCTGCGTGACCCCCGCCTCTCGCCCGGCTTTCACGGGGGCCCGGCACTCCCCTGGAGGCGGGGGCGCGCAGGCCCCCAGAAGCACTGGAGGTCACGCCCTGCCCGTCACCATCTCCTCGAGCCTGCTCAGGGTAGGTCTCCAGCCAGGTCGCTTCACCTCTGCCCCTGCCTCGCCCCCGCCTCCCCACGGAGACGTCACGCCTGGTTCCAGCGCCGCCAGCACGACTGCGACCCACCCCCTCGCGGGCGGGTGTGGCCGGCGGGGCCCGAGCAAGGGGGAGGCTCCCCGGGAGCGGCCGCGCTGGGTCCCATCTCCCGGCCGGGCCGTGGGGGCGGCTCCTCGGCTCGCTCCGCCCCCGCGCAGCCCCGTCCTCCGCCGCAGGGGGAGGAGCCCGGCCGGCCCCGCGGCGCGACTCCGGGAGGCGGGCGCGGCGCAGCGCGGCGCAGCGCAGGGCCGGGGTGCGCCCGCGCGGCTGAGCGCGCCAGCATGAAGGAGGCGCAGGGCGGCGGGGCGCTGCCCGGCTCCTCGCTGCAGCGGGCCTGCCGCCTGCTCGTCGTCTTCTGCGCCCTGCACCTCTCGGCCACGCTGCTCTACTACCTGGCGGGCGGCGGCGACCTGCGCCCGCCGCGCAACCCCGAGCCGCCGCCGCGCAGCCCGCGCCCGGCCAACAGCTCCCGCGCCACGCCCGGGCCGCCGCCGCCGGACTGCCCCGACCCGTCCCCGCTGCGGGGGAAGCGACCCCCGCCGCCCTGGCAGGCAGCGAGAGGCCGGTCCCAGCCCCCCCCCCCGCCCGGGGCCGCGCTCCGGGCCCCCGGCTGTGGAAACGAAGGCGCCGAGCGAGCTGCGTGCGCGCTGGGCCCCGGGTGCTGGGCCGAAGGGCAGGAGGCGTCAGGCTCGTGAGTCCTGTTGTCTCCGGACGTGGTGAAACGTTGGTGAACGCGGCTTTGGAATTAATTCTCTCATCACCTCTGCGCACCCCCCCCCTTCAGTTCTCCGCTCCTAGCTCCCCTTTCTACAGGCACAACGGGGTGAAGCTCAGCCCCCTCCTCGGCTCTCCTTCCCCTGCCCAGCGCTGGGTCATTGTCTGCCCGAGGAGTTTGACACACGGGTTTCATCCTCCGAGCGCCTTCCCACGTCCGCAATCGGTGAAATGTGTAGTTAAAATCCGGTAGCATCCCAAAGGATGAGACGAGACGAGACTAGCTTGTGGTCAGTATTTTACTCGTGTCACAATTAGACAAATATATGAATCCATATCAAGCTTATGTTGAGAAACTCCTTAAAATAGGGTTCATGAACAGACACGTAAAGGAATAAATAAGTGTTAGGCCTTTCACTGTCCCACCCAAACCAAAGTTACCTGCTCCAAACAGCCCTGGGTCCTGAGAGCTATGCTGAGCCCCGCTTGTCTGAGTGGCTGCAGCCTTATTCCCAAGTGCCTGTTCCTACTGTGTCTTCCATGAGGTTTATTTGTAACCATTGTAGCTCACCTCGGTTACATAAACTCAGTGGAAGCTGTTCACCCACGAAGTGGAAACTGAGTTTGTTTCATCTCACTATAGAAAGGCAGCATATCATAATACCTATTAAATGCTACCTGGCTTATTTAATTTTCAAATAATAGGAAGTTATGGGTGGTGCTAAGGACACTAAAATTGTTTCCCTGCTTTTCATGACCCGTTTCTGGTTCTTTACCTTCAGATTAAGAGCTGTTCATGCTACTGATACAGCTGTTGGGTGACCTGGCTCTGACAGGATTATACCCCTAACCTGCTAACACCATTCTAATGTGTAGTGTGTAGACAGGGTCTTACCCACTGTCCTGGAAGTTGGGACCCTTTGTAGTCAGAACAGGACCCCTGATATGGCTGGGTTTGTAGGGTAAACAGATCCTTAATAGTAATATTTAGAAGGCTGCTGAAAAGCATGTTGTGTTTCAAGATGGCATTTTATTTAAAATGATAATAATAGAATAACTTTGAAAAAAAGTAATATTACACATTGGAGAAGTCCTTGGCTCCAAATACTCTTTCAGTAACAATTGTGTGCTGCTGAGAAGAGAGCAATTAAAAAAAATGATGAATGACTTATGTTTATTACATACCTTACCAGAATTCTTCATGGTAGTCTTAATGAGATGCTGGTGCGAGAGACTTTACAAATAGAGAATTTTTTCCTCTCAGACTTATAAATATTTTACTTAGTCTTGTACTTAGTGTTTCACCATCATACTGCTAGGGTTACTATTCAGTTTCCTATTACAGATCCACAATTCTTAGGACAGTTGTGGTCTTTTGTTTGGGTTCTTGAATGGGGTGGGGAGGCTTAGTGGCTTTTATTATTATTATTTATGTATTTTATTTTCCAAAAGTGTTATTTCTTGATTGTTCCCTTTAACCAGTGTTAGTAGATTCTAGCTAATTCTCTGTCTGCGAATCCATTCAAAACCTGATCGTTTTCACCAAACCCCCCAGGGTTCTCTCCCAGCTTCTCAGCAAAGGTTAAATAGTTCTTGTATGATTATGACTTTGGAACTTCTATAATTGGTGTATTTGTTTGGGCAGCACCTACCACATCGTGGGCAGCATGGAATTCTTCAAATAAAGGTTATGAAGTGTTATCATAAATAAATATATTCAAGCAACAATGGTCAGAGTGAACAGAGTCACATTTGGGAGGCAGCATTAGTGTGCCTTTGACATAGGGTGACCAGATATCAAGTGTGAAAAAACGGGGTGGGGGAGAATAGGTGCCTGTATAAGACTAAGGCTTTGGCTACACTTACACTTCAAAGCGCTGCCATGGCAGCGCTTTGAAGCGCTAAGTGTAGTCAAAGCGCCAGTGCTGGGAGAAAGCTCTCCCTGCGCTGTCCGTACTCCACCTCCCTGTGGGGAATAACGGACAGCGCTGGGAGCGCGGCTCCCAGCGCTGGAGCTTTGACCACACTGGCGCTTTGCAGCGCCGGAATTTGCAGCGCTGGAGAGGGTGTGTTTTCACACCCTGCTGCAGCGCTGCAAATTTGTAAGTGTAGCCAGGCACAAAGACTCTAAAATCTGGGCATCTGGTCACCCTACTCTGACTTCTAAGGGCTTGGCTACACTTACAAATTTGCAGCGCTGCAGCAGGGTGTGAAAACACACCTTCTCCAGCGCTGCAAATTGCGGCGCTGCAAAGCGCGGCTCCCAGCGCTGTCCGTTATTCCCCACAGGGAGGTGGAGTACGGACAGCGCTGGGAGAGCTCTCTCCCAGCGCTGGCGCTTTGACTACACTTAGCGCTTCAAAGCGTTGCCGCGGCAGCGCTTTGAAGTGTAAGTGTAGCCAAAGCCTAAGACTTGTTAATCTGCAGTAAAGTTATTTGCTTATCTAAATGTTTGCAGGATTGTAGCCCAGTGATGTTATAAAACATCCAGTTGTTCTGCTGTACAGCTCCCTTACTTTGCATATTAGTGTGAGATGAGAAAAATGTGAATTCTCTCTGCTGTCCTTGGATTTCTGGCAACGTGTTATTGTTTAACAGCTGCTGCTAGAGGCCAGATACTATTTGAAACTTAAATAATGAAGCTTGATACATTGACCTTGTAGTGCCTTTTAGATGATTACATATTACTGCTGGGTAACCAAAGGCATTTGTGATGTGAAGATTAGAAAGAGAACCTGCCCTGTTACTAGTGTGTTATGTTTACGCACGGACTCTTTTTAACCAGAGATTTAAAAAAAAAATGCTTTTGAGAAGCTTTATGTGGTTTTCAACATATGCAACTCTCAGGGAAGTTACTGCTAAGTGAGAGGCTGTTTATAGATTAGCACATCTGCGTAACAAATGACTGGTTTGGAGGTGGTTTTGAGGTCACTAAAAGGAACTGTGTTCAGTGTTTTTTGTTTTTTGCTGCATGTCTTTCACTTTCTTCATCATTTAGAAACCAGTTGTGTGGCCAGTTCTGTGCTTTCAACACACAAAGCACAAATCAGAGCCCTTCTGGAAAACGGCTTACCTTTACACTATCTGAACTAGATAGTCATGCTAGGTTAAAATGTTTAACTGTCAGAGCTTTCTATTGCCCCTCCAAGGAGCAGGTCAAATGCTTTCAAATGCATAGACTCCTGAGACAGGAAAGTGAGTCCCTCCTGATTCATTGCACTCTTTTCCCTGCCTGAACCAGGAAGCTGCATTGTCAGCCATTTTAGTCTGCGTTTTATAAATACTAGTTTGTACGCCATATTCACTGCAACTTACTAAATCTGCTTGCTTCCCTATGAGGAAGTAGCCACTTTGTGTACAGTGTGGCAAGGGAGGTAGTGTGTGTGCTGTGAATTGTGGGGTGGGTTACCTGGAAGGACTTGCCTGGTTGTGACGTAAGGGCTATCGGTGCCACAGCTTAACAGTTTTACCTGAAGTATGCGCAGTACTGCTGCTCTTCCCGTGGATGCACAGTGGCATGTGGCTGCATGTCCATCAGACTCTCTAAAGGCCGTAGTGTAGCCAGGGACAGAGACCAAAGAGCCTGGTGGCACATGGGTGGCTGGAATTCTTCCTACCTGTTTAGATATTGGTCGCTTGGATGAAATTAGCCATTGTTCTGCCGTATCCGGAGGAGGGCGAAAGGCTTATACTTATCCCATCAGCGCGTGAGCCGGGATCCGCGCCCCCAGCCCAGCCCAGCCCGGCCCGGCACCCTGCACAGCCCACTCAGGCGGGCAAACGCCGCGCCGCCCTGGGGTAACTCGGAGGAGCAGCAGCAGGACCCCTTCTCCCTCCCTGCATCCTGGGCCCCGCTTCCCTCCCTATCCGGTTCCTCGGGAGCCCCTCTTGCCACCGTAGCCTGGGCTCGGCTCCAGGGGACGATGCTCTGGCTGTCCAGCAGCAGGGCTCTGTCCAGGGCCGGCTCCCAGCTTTTTGCCACCCCAAGTAGCCCTGGAGTTCTCTGTCCCCGACAGGCGCGGGGTCGCGGCTTATCTCCGGCTTAACCCTCGACCCCGTGCCTGCTGGGGGCAGAGATCACCGGTGCCCCCAGCCTGCAGCCCCAGAGAAGCCGCAGCCCTGCGCCTGCCAGGGACAGAGAATGCCAGCGCCTGCAGCCCCGGAGTTCTCTGTCCCCGGCAGGCGCGGGGTCGCGGCTTATCTCCCCTGCTGGGCACTAGGTGGGCGCACATAAATGCCCCGGCGGGTGCCATGCGTTGGGGACCACTGGTCTACACACTTGTACTGACCTGACCCCCTCTGTAGGCAGCTCTCTGTCGAGGGCGGGCTTCTCCCCTTGCTAGAACTGCTGCCTCTCATGGAGGTGGAGTACCTGGACCGGAGATTCCCTCCCGTCGGTGTAGATAGTATGGTCACTGAAGTGGTGCAGCTGCAGCATTTTCAGTGATGACCTCCCCTTAGAGAGCAACACTGGTATGCTCTGCAGCTCACACCCTGTAGTCCCCGCGGTGCCACAGTGTAAACAGAGCTGAAGTCAGGCTTCTCAAAAAATGTTAGTGGCCTCAGAGCACGACCACCTACTCTTGCTGGTGGCGGCAATGACAGTTTTTCCTAAATACTTAATTAACTTTCGGAAAAACAAATAAATATGCACATACACAGGTCCAAATCAGTCTAGTTTCTTTATGTAGGGTTTTGGTGGTTGTTGTTTTTTTCTTTTTTTTTTTGCAGACTCAATAATAAAAAAAATGTGCAGTTGTCTCTCTTTTTTGCTGGACTGAAACAGAATAGGAACACAAATAAGGTGCTTTGGATGTTCTTGTCTTTTTTGTTGTTTGTTTTGCTTTTTTAAAAAAAAGACTTGCCAGATAGTCTGTTGTTGTGAAAAGTGATATTTGTTAATATTACTTTTCACAGGAGACTTACACAAGCCCAGAGACAAATTAAGACTTGGATGGGGAGGTGGGAAGGGAGGCAATGGGAGTCAGGGATGATGGGTGGGTGGGTGAATGGCCATGGGAGGCAGCCCTGGGGGAGAGGCCACTGCTTTACCCCCGGCCCCCCACTCACTTCCCAGGAGGCTGTGGCCCCAAGAAAAGCCCCTGGTGGCTACATGCGAGAATCACTGGCCTAAGTTTGACAAGCAAGGATTAGGGAAAGCTTTCCCTGGGCAAGTGAGTATCACTACAAATATGCAAAGTTTGGTCACTATAACTGAGGGGTAAGCCCATCAGCATAAGCATGACCAGACCTCGATCCAATATAGCAGGGGTGGGCAAACTTTTTGGCCTGAGGGCTACATCCGGGTTCCAAAACGGTATGGAGGGCGGGGTAGGGAAGGCTGTGCCTCCTCAAACAGCCTGGCCCTGCCCCTATCTGCCCCCTCCCTCTTTCCACCCCCTGACTGCCACCCTCAAAACCCCTGACCCATCCAACCCCCCACTGCTCCTTGTCCCCGACCAACCTAGCCCAGGACCCCCTGCCCCTAACTTCCCCCCCAAGGACCCTACCCCCTATTCAACCCCCCCACTCCCTGTCCCCTGACTGCTCTGACCCCTATCCACACTCTCGCCCCCTGACAGGCCCCCCAGAACTCCCACACCTATCCAACCCCCTCCCTGTCCCCTGACAACCCCCCGCAACCTTTGCCCTATCCAACCACTCTCTGTCCCCTGACTGCCCCTTGGGACTCTCTGCCCCTTATCCACCCACTCCTCGCTCCCTTAGCATGCCGCTCAGAGCAGCAGGACTGGCAGCTGCATTTTGTTCAAGGCTCCAGAAATAGGCTTCAGGGTACTCAACATGTGTTCAACATTTCTCTTAAGCCTGTTAGGCAAGAAGATTCTTTTCCCCAAGAATCAGGCAAGCACAGACAATACTGAAGGGGATTTATTTACGGTACTGGTAAGACTGACAGGCAGCTTCAAAAATATAATGCCACTGTGGCCAGTTATATACATTCTTTTATCAGTTCATTTGCATTTATCTGTACATGCGGAGACAGACATTGTTGCAAGTCAAAAGAGAACCCTGAACAAAGGATAAAAATAAGAACAGTACGTACATATAGAGGTCATCCTAATTGCATCAAATGTCTATGCCTACCTTGTGGGGGAAGGAGGTGGGGTGTGAGGGTAGGAATGAGTTCTTACAGAGATCCGGTGGGCCGGGAAGAGAGGGTTTGTTCTGTTCTAAGAGCCGAGTTACTGGGTGGGCACTAACCATATAAGCTTATCAGTTGTTTACAATTGTCAGTGCCCTTTGTGCTACTGAAATATTCCTGCTTGCTTCTCTGGGCCCCATTCTGTTTTCCTCGCTGAACTGTCTCTTTCCATGGGCACAAGCTTTGTTCCTTCTTATCAATAAGCTGAACTAAGGCCTTGGCTACCCTTGAGAGTTACAGCGCTTTTGGTGGCTTTATAGCGCTGTAACTCACTCCCCGTCCACACTGGCAAGGCACATACAGCACTGTATCTCCGTGGCTACAGCGCTGCTTGTACTCCACCTCCCCGAGAGGAATAAAGAGTATAGCACTGCTGCTGCAGCGCTGGGGTGCCAGTGTAAACAGGGAATAATCTTAATACGCTGTGACTGACCTCCGGAAGCTTCCCATAATCCTTTTAAGTAAAGGTCCCGCTCTTTGTTTTGTTGTGATGCCTCTCTTCGTTTTGTTGTGAACTCCGGCTCCCAGAGCTGCTTATCAAAAAAACCAAACACAGCCACTGTTTGCTGTGAATGAGCAGAGGCAGGCAGGGGGCTCCCTTTGGAACGCCCACAGCTAGTGTTTGCTGGGAGGGAGGGGTCTTGAGGAGAGAAGCAGCGTGGCGGGAGGGAGCAGGGGTGTGTGTGTCCATTTCAGCGGCTGCTTATCTGGTCTGTGAGGGGAAAGAAACAAACAGCTGCTGTTTGCTTTCAGTGAGTGAGAGAGGGGTGGGGGAGGGGGTTGGAACTTGCAAAGGCAGGGATCTGACACAGTGTCGGCTCCAAAAATCCACTCTTCCCCCCCCCCACGCTCCCTGTCACACTCCACCCCACCCTTTTGAAAAGCACATTGCAGCCACTTGAATGCTGGGATAGCTGCCACTCCCAATGCCACTGCAGATGCTGCAAATGTGGCCACGCCAGTGCGCTGGTAGCTGTCAGTGTGGACAGACTGCAGCGCTTTCTCTACTCAGCTGTACGAAGACAGGTTTAACTCCCAGCGCTGTACAGCTGCAAGTGTAGCCATACCCTAAGTTATCATGTATTGACAGAAACTATGTCCTTGCTTCTCAGCAGTTTCTGTCTTTTCTGCTGGCTGAATTTTAACTCCTTCCTGACAAGCCCAATGTTGAGAACTTTGGCTGTGACAGTGCCATCTATTTTTTCACGGTTTTGTTCACAAACTGTCATCAGATTAGGCCAGTTCTTGATATAGTGCTCAAAACAGTCCACTACTGAGTTCCATCGCATGTCTTGCAGGAGAGTTAGCTTGGTTTCTCCCACTTTTTTCAGAGCAGCTGCTGCAAAGTCGTTGTTACGGAAGTATTTCGCAATTTCAACAACCTTAGCCTTTATTTCTGGAACACTGAAGTCTTTAGCTAGGAGGTGCATCAAATGAGCACTGCAACCGTATGTTATTAGCTTGGGACTCTCTTCGAAATCTTTAATCTTTAAATCATCTTCTTCTCATCTTGGATACATTTGCAGCATTGTCTGTGACCAAGCTGCGTAGTAGACGTTTGATTTTTTTTCCACAGCTTGTTATAGCTGTTACTGCTACTTCTTGTAAGTATTCTGCTGTGTGTGCATTTCCTGATGTATCAATTGTTTCTGTAAGGAAGACATTCCCTTCTTCTGTTGTCACACAGGCACATATAACAGGATCATTGTGGACATTGCTCCACCCATCAAGACTCAGGTTAACAATTTTACCTTCTAGACCTTTTGCACACTGCTCAATTTCTCTTTCATACACTTTATCCAGCAATTTGCCTGTGACATCCTGGTCTTAATGACTGAACCATGTTAATGAAGTTCCCAATCATACGGAAAGGAGACTTTGTTGCATAAACAAACTGGGCAATTTTTTCAATTACCTCTTTTTGTAATCTCTTGGTTCTTATCACAAACTTCTCTATGGTTGTTTCTAGATGAAGGAGATTTTGTTTTCTTTTTGCTACAGGTGATATACTGTGGCTATGTGACATACATGATGTGACTGAAACACTATCATTGGCAGGTGACTCTGAAACTATAGAAAATGATGGTGACCTTGAAGGTGGATAGTCTTCAGAATCCTGTATGTTGAGAATGGATTTTCCTAAACAAAATAAGTCAATGCAGTTATTTAATTATTATTACCATACTGCTCACTGCATTCACTGACACTCAGGGCTTGTCTACTGTGAGAAAGTTCCTCCTCTGCCTTGGTGGGTCCTGCACTTATTGGCAGATTTTGCTCGCCTCATGGCAGCCCTCAGTTTGGCCACTTCCTTATTAGCCTGTCTGTCTTAATTTGTTCCAGCAAGTTCCTGATTGTTCTGTAACTGCCCCTGTTACCTTACCCAGGGAAAAGGGACCTGCTTAATCTGAGGCTAATATATCTGCCTTCTATCACTCTTCTGTAGCCATCTGGCCTAACCCTGTCACGGTACATTACCCGCAGGATCAACGGGCATCAATCTGTAGTCTAGACATGATAAATCGACCACCGAGCACTCTCCCGTCGACTCTAGTACTCCACCAGAGCGAGAGGCGGAGTTGACGGGGAGCGTCAGCTCTCGACTCACCGCAGTGAAGACACTGCGGTAAGTAGATCTAAGTACTTTGACTTCAGCTACATTATTCACAGAGCTGAAGTTGCGTAACTTAGATTGATTCCACCGCGTCCTCTTCTCTCCCCCCCGTAGGCCAGGCTATAGTACTACTTTAAAGGTGAAATTGTAAAAGGAAGATCTGCCTATTTCAGCTACTTGTTTTTTTATCACAACTGCATCTGAAATGATAGTACCATAGAGTAACAACTGTATTTTTTTGCTCAAACATGAGAATTCAAGAATAGTCCAGAAGGAAGACAGGGAATCCTTAAGAAAGAAGTATGAAATACAAAAGTTTACCAGCTTGAAGATCCTGCATGTTCAGACATGTTCCTTTCCTCATCTCCAACGCAGCTTCCTCCTGAGAAGGAACACTTCTCATGATGTTGTTTCATTTAGGCACCAGGCCTTGTATTTCTTTGTTGCACTGTTTGCATTTTGCATGTGTGCCTGTTTTACCCACAGGTATAATAATAATATAAATAATATCTGGAGCTATACCGATCTCATAGACCTGGAAGGGACCTTGAAAGATCATCGAGTCCAGTCCCCTGTCTTCACTAGCAGGACCAAGTACTGTCCCTGACAGGGTGGGTTTTTTTTGTTATGGCCCCTTCAAGGATTGAACTCACAACCCCAGGCCAATGCTAAAACCACTGAGCCATCCCTCCTCCCAGGAAGAGGAACTTCATTAAAATATTCCCAAACTGGGTCTCTTCTACGGCCTGGTGCCATTATAGGTTTTCCCTTCTAGTAAGAGAATGGTATGGTAGATCTCAAGTCAATGAAGGCTACACTCAGAAAGACCTCAAGACTTCTGGAATATGCTGCTCAAATGGTTTCACTTTTGTTTCTACTGCCTGTCCCTCCCTTCTCACATTTATGTCCAGACTTCTTCTCCTTGTCCAGATCTGTTCCGCCCCCAGCAATCTTCTATTAATTGAACTTTTTGAAACTTTGCACTTTTAGAGAGAGGTAAGGGATTGACTCTGTTTACACAAATTTGCAGAGGGAAAATAGAGTTGTCTGTTATTTCTCACCTCTCTATAGTATTTATTTATTTGAAAAAACATTTTTGCTGTTAACATGCCTGTTATCTCTGGACCCACAAATCCACAGTTTGAGAACTGCAAAACTAAGCATCTCTGATGATATCTTCCAGACTGAGCACTGAGTCCCATTGGGTAGATAGAAAGATTAACCTCAATAATCTATACAGAAGCCCCTGGATCCCCATAAAATTGAGTCCCTAATCCATGAACTATTGGAACTCATTTACAAAACTTTTCTTAAACATTACATGACTATATTGTCTCATACTATAGAATTAGAATTTATAATCCCTATTCCATGATGAGATATCATTGAGCTATAATCTCTTAATGAAAATGATCTTTAGATAAGTTTTTTTCCTCCAAAAGCATTTTATCAAAAAAAATGATTTTAAATAAAAAAAAGTTTTTCTTAAATTAAAAAAGTCAATAATTGATTTTTATCCATCCTGCTCTCTCCTCTCCTCTTAGGATTCTTGCATTTGGATGGTTTGGTGAGCTTGTCCTTCCCCACTCCCCTCAAAAGAAAGGGGGCAGAGGGGGTGATACGATCCTTGGGGAGAATAGTCTGTGTTAGGATAACTCACCATAAAATAGACACTTTGTCTTTTGGGGCCAGAAGTCCCTAACGTAGGTTATTCTTTTATATGCTACCGATTGATCCACCACATAAGCAGTTGATTAAAATAAATCAGTGAAAAGCCCTTTAATACAATTATGCATATTAGACGATCTCTGCTTGCTTTGCTTTGGGCAGTCTGGTGATTTATGGCTGGCACAATGGAAGACATCATTTGCCAACGTGTTATTTGTTTTTTTTACGTTGACAGGGAGGTGAAAATGTTTCTTTAATGTGTTTATAATGTAGTGAGGAAGTTGTGTTGGCATCATGGCCCCTTGCTGTAAAATATTCATATCTCTGGTTACACCTGTCTTCCAAACCACGTTCAGAAACAGCACATGTTCTAGGTTAGTGCTGATAAGCTGTGCTTAGGAGCTGTTTGTTCCAGATGTTAAATCAGCTGACAGGAATTCAGTCATATTTTTACACAATCAGAAATTACTACTTTCAATACATTTCTGTTATCAGGATGAAAAGAGATGATTTCATTAGAAGTCATAACACTGCCGTGTGCGTTGGAGTAATCCAGGAGGAGAACCATGTTGTGACACGGTTTCTGCTTTGTGTCATGCGTGTATGGGATTTGTGGTCGCGGCAGAAGAGACAATCAGCGACTCATCTTTAGGCTTTGCGATTAACATAAATAAAAACAACACCAAGGCCCTTGAGTTTGCTTGTGCTGCAGCAGTGGTGGAACTGAAGGCATGCAGGTGTACAAGGAACTAATCAGCCAGACTGGGTATTGTTATGTAGTGTTGCTGATCATCTTTGTACTGCAGTAGTGCCCAGAGAAGCTAGCTGGGGAGCAGGGCCCGATCGTGCTAGGTGCTATGCAAATACCCAATGAAAATCCAGGCCATGGCCTAAGGAGCCTACAGTGGAAGGCCCTGACACTTTAGTAGGTTGTGTCTGTGCATACTGCTGTGCCAGGCAGAGCCCCACTGACCTCAGTGGGCCTGCAAGTGGATGCACTCAGTTACAGAACTGGGGACTAAGAAATGCCAGATGACTCGCTCTCTGAGGGCAGCTCTGGCCGCAGTCATTCAGACCAGGCCTAACTGGGGTCCAGTTTAGAGGGTAGCTGGGATGTTGTCAGTGTTCAGGTGCCTGACTAACCTGTCAGTGGGTCCTGGCCGAGCTCCCTTTGTAGCACAGATGGAGACCTGGTGGAACAGTAACAAAAGCCGATGGCAGGCAGTAGCCATGCTGGTGCTGAGCAGTACTTCAAGGGCTAACCAGTTCTCCATCTTGTGAAAATAGAAATCATGTTTTTAAGTGTTTACGAAGTGTGAACAGCATGGCCAGAGGGCAGCAGGAGAGGATAGACGGGAGATATGTAAGCCCCAGGATGATGAGAACCTTATTCCCTGTAGAGGGAAGAGAGGCTGCTACAGATTAATTAGAGCACCTGAAGCCAGTCACCTGATGAAACCCCCCCTGCTTCAGTCACAGTTGGAGGAGTTGAAGCAGAGTGGTTTGGTGTTGGAGCAGAGAGCAGTTTGGAGAAGACCAAGACCCTAGGGAAAGGGAAACCCGGCTTGTACAGAGCAGAGGGACTCCACAGACACAAGGGGTTGGGAGGAACCTTGCCCAAGCAGAGAGAGGGCAGGAAGCCCCACAAGCTGAAGGGCTGGAGAGGGAAGTAGCCCAGGGGAAGGAACCACCAGTTCAAGTGGTTTGCCGCTATCCCTAGGGCCCCTGGGCTGGGGCCCGGAGTAGAGGGCAGGCCTGGGTCCCTCCCTCTCCACTCCCCTTCTCTGGGATATTAGTGGGACAGTTAATACCCCAGATCAGGAGTGAGAAACAGCGCCCTGAACACCCCCACAAGAAGAGAAAGCGTGGGACCCATCATAGTAGTGCTGGCAATTTGCCACAGAAGGCACTTTAGTTTGGTAAAATACCTACTAAATTGCACCTCTAGCCAGGGCCGCCGGGAGCGGATTTGGTCCCCCCAGCAAGGGTGGACCAGCTAAACAGGGCTGACGAAGCCGGGCACTGGGTCCCTTTCCGGACCGCCGGGCCCTGGTAATTTGTACCCCTGCCCCCCTCCCCCCCCATCGGCCCAGGCTCTAGCTCGCTGACACATTGCTTTTTCTTTCAAACAGGGCACTGCCTCCATTCTCTCATGTCTCTTCCCCCTACGCACAAGGAGAGCGACAAAGCGAAACTTGCAAATTGAAGTGCATTCCCTTTATGGCAGGGACAAAGTGGGCCTGCTGGCTGAATATGGGGCTGAGTGAGACCACAAGGAGGAAGTTAGAAAGGCAGAGGCAACCCAGAGCTGCCGTGACTCCTGTGTGTTAGTTGTTACAAAAGAGTAAAACAGGGGTAGGCAACCTATGGCGCGGGTGCTGAAGGCAGCACGCAAGCTGATTTTCAGTGGCACTCACACTGCCCGGGGTCCTGGCCACCAGTCTGGGGGGCTCTGCATTTTAATTTAATTTTAAATGAAGCTTCTTAAACATTTTAAAACCCTTATTTACTTTACATGCAACAGTATTTTAGTTATATATTATAGACCTAGAAAGAGACCTTCTAAAAATGTTAAAATGTGTTACTGGCACACGAAACCTTAAATCAGAGTGAATAAATGAAGACTCGGCACAGCACTTCTGAAAGGTTGCCGACCCCTGGAGTAAAACGTAGTCATTGCAAAAGTAGGAATGGCAGAGAAGAACCAGCCGTGAGTACAACAATAAGCGCAAAGACACCTGGGACCAATTTCTGCTCTGATTTGTGCCTCTTCATAGAATTACATGGGTGTAAATCAAGACAGAATTTCATCCTCAGAGTATATTTAACATTACTCCTTACTCCTATGTCTCCCTCCCCCATTCACCACAACTCTGAAAAGTTAGTCATTTAATGGGGAGAAGGGGTGTGAGTTCAGCTGGCACCTGCTGTTCGGTGTGTAGCTTTGTTAATGGGACATGTTTTAATTTTAAATCACCGGCTTTAGCAGCAGGCAGTCAGCAGGCCCAGTCAGTGATAAAACATGCAGCCTGGTGTAATCCATTATATCCCTGTAATCTGGTTAAAATAAGAGTCTTGAACAATACAAACTATATTTAGACTTGCAAGCTGAAGTGAAAATGTTAGTTTATGTTCCTAGGGTCCAGCTATTCCTCACACAATACAGCAGACTGTGACATTCAGCAGAGGAAGGGAAAGTTTTCCATCTCCTATATCTAGTGTTTTGCAATATACTACTACTTCTTGCCAGTTTTTGAGGGAATGACTGGTTTCTCTGGGCCGCACGCCCAGTTTATGTTTAGAGACAAATGGAGGTTGTGCAGTGTCCCAAATACTGTATCCAGGGAGAGGAGATTCTCGATTGATTAAATCCTTGGCTTTTCCTGTTTTCAGACTTCTTTTTTTCATCTTGGAATGTCCTAATTTGGTGGTGATTGGCAAATTACAGGCTTTGTTGTTTTCATAATGACAGCCAGTGGGCTGGTTCTGGGGGTTATTGTCACAATCGGACCTACACAGTTACTCTGACTGTAACTCAACTGGGGGTGGGGAACAAAGTGAAAGTTCATAAACTGTCACCGTAACCTAGAGCAAATGTTATTGGGGAAGGGTGCAAAAGAGAGACAGACTAAATGAGTGCAAACAAAAAATGCCACCTGATCATGCCCAGCAAACAAACAAACCAAATGTGGGACCGGAAATCAGTAAACCAAAATTGATGTGTTGGAGTGGGCCTGTAAACGGGTCCGGACTCACCCCTGCGGCGCCTCCTACTGGTTGCTCTGGGGAATTAGCTCTATTCCAGCCCGGAGCGCCCTCTGCAGGCCGGTGATCCACCTGTTTGCTACTGGCTCGAGTCCCTCCCAGGACCCCGGTGCCTCTTTAACCTGTAACTGGGTTTCCCCCTCCCCAGGGAACCCCCACCTTCTATCCCCACCTTGCCTCAGTGTATGGCTACTGCCAGTCATTGTCTAGCCCCACACTCTGGGGCAGACTGCAGTACCAGCCTACTCGCCACAGGCAAAGTTGGGTTTGGACCTGCTGCCTTGGCCTACCCCTGGGCTGCCTCTGCAAACCCCAGTACCTGTTGGCCCACTGCTAGGCCGCAGCCTGGGGCTTTCCAGGCTGGAGCTCCCCAGCTCCTCAGCCTTTCCCCAGTCCTGCTTCACTCAGGTACCTTCTCTCTAGTTTCCAGCAGCCAGGCCCATCTCCCTCTGAAGGCAGAGGGAGGCTGCCTGGGCTCCTGGCTCATAACCTTTTATAGGGGCCAGCTGTGGCCCGATTGGGGTGTGGCCCAGCTGTGGCTACTTCCCCAATCAGCCCAGCTTGAGAGCAGCAGCTCTCAAGCCCTGCCAAGCAGCTTTCAAACCCCTTCAAACCCCGGAGCAGGGATCCATCCTGCTACAGGGCCTAATTGGTGGACAAAATAATGAGGGGATGGGCTGGTCCATCCATCATTCTCTTTTTAAAAAGATGCAAAAGAAAAATAAATGTGAGGAGGAAATGAGTGCCGGAGGATGAGGGCCACTATCTTTGTCTTCTCCTGTGATTTTGGGTTCCACTGTAACATTGATGAGTCTTCATCAGGCTGATCCTGAGAGATCCTGATCCTGACCAGAGTGGGCCAGCGAGAGGAACCAAGATCACATCCCCACCTCCATTAGCTCTGGCTAAATCCCAGCTACCACCTGGGATGTGAGACTTTGTCAAAACCTCCTCTTCTCTTCCACTTCCCCCAGGTGTTGTCCTCCTTCCCCACTTTTTCTTCTTTTTTATCCCTCTTCTTTTTTTCTTCTGTCTAATAAAAGTCTGGCTTAGCCAGCCAAGCCTGTTTGCAACAGTGCTGTGAGCCTGTGACCAGAAAGAGGCAGCTAAAAGAAGCACCTTAAACAGCTAGTTTGCCAGGACTAGGAGGATATGTCTGCACTGCAATTAAACACCCGCAGTTGGCCCGTGCCAGCTGATTTGGACTGTGGGGCCGTTTCATTGCACTTTAGACTTCCGGGCTCAGGGTGGAGCCTGGACTCTAGGACCCTGCAAGCTGGAAGTGTCCCAGAGCGGGGGCTGCACTCTGAACCCAGAAATCTACACTGCAGTTAAACAGCCCCATAGCTGAGCCCTGCAAGCCTGAGTCATCAGGCATGGGCCAGCCGCCGGGTTTTGATTGCAGTGTAGCCAGACTTTGATAAGACTGAGTGCTATGCCTGTGTTTTCCCAGCAGTGAGGCTGCATGTGAGAATCAGCACCAGAGACCCAAGCTGCATCTTCTCTCTTTGCTGTTCTTTTCTCTCCCCTTTTGTGTGTTTCTTTTGTCTTGTAAAAAAATAGAATCAGACTTCAACAGCAGCAGCTCCAGCCCACCTCAACTAACTTCTTCTCTTTTCCTTCCAAAGTATACGCATTACCATCCATGCTACCATCTCAGAGACTGCCACGCGGGGATGTGGGGTAGTTCATTTTAAAACCCTCTTTCCAGGTAAAGGGAGCCAGGGATGTTACTAAAATGGAAGCTTTATTTCATATTTTCCAAAGGCTTTAACTCTCTCTCCTTCTCTTCTATATCGTTCAAAAAGAGCAAAGGATTGTTAATGGTGTGTGCCATGCTGCTAAGCAGGCTGAGGTCTCTGTACACCAAACCCAGAATCTTGTTCAACCATGTTTAATGCTGGGTCATTTCAGCGTCCTGCGAACTCTTTGGGCCCCTTTATTCCATCTAAATTAATACAACCGGGTGCTGCAGAGATCGCATCTGTGGCAGAGTGGATGTGTCTGTGTCAAAATGCAAATTCTGTCTGGTATTCTACGTGGCAATGCTGGGTGTGCTGACTGCACAAGCCTGTACGCATTGTACTGCTGCATTCCAGACAACTGCCCTGTCCAGAAAGGTGTTTAGGACAATCACTGAGAAGCCATCAAGACCCCAGTCTGGGGCCATGAACTTCAATTGTCTCCCAACTACTAGTCCAGCCTTGTGGAACAATGGGTTTTCTACACAGGAGCTCACGGGGGTAGGAAGGGGCCAGCATGACTGGTGCACAAGGGCCCTATTTAAGAGCAGAGTTCTGCTATATGTAGGGGGATGAGCCATCACCACATGCAGGAAGGATCCTACCCAGCCTGAAACGCTGATGAGCCATGAATACACAGGAGAGGTGAGATCAGACGTAGGGAGGGGACATCTCAGGACTTCGGCTGTTTTCAAAGATTTGTAACGCTAGAAAGCTTTAAGGGTAAAGTGAATGTGGTTGAGAAATTCCTCTACAAAGCCTGTTTCTTGCTTTCCTGCCATGTTGTCCCAGAAGCCCAGAGTGCCCACAGCCGCCCTAGATGGAGCTCTGGGGGAATGTGTGTTTGGGGGGGGGGGGTTCCTTCAGAGGTCTCTCAGTGGCACCCCATGGCCCAAGGAAGAATATCAGACAAAGTCCAAGGCTGGGAGCACTCCCTAGAGACCCAGAGCTGGAAAGAGAGACTAGACGGTACCCAGGGGTCCCTCCAGCCCCTTACCGAGTGCAGCATTGACCAGCTCTGTCACCAGGCTCCTCTAGTCCTTGCACCGGCAGGCCAATGGCTGCAAGCTGGGAGGCCAGGGAAAGGCAGTGTAAAGTCAGGAAATGCAGTGCATCCTCAGGCCTCCGCAGACTGCTCGTTGCAGCAGTAGGCCTGAATCATTTACCAAAGTCTTGCAGAGTATGTCTACTCTGCAAAACAAGATCCATGGTAGTGAGTCTGGGCTCGTGCTCTGCATCTAAAATAGCAGTTTAGATGCTCACCAGGGGTGGGCAAACTATGGCCCACGGGCTGGATCTGGCCATTCAGGGCTTTGGATCCGGCCTGGGGGATTGCCACCCCTGTGGCACTGCAGGCCTGGCGCCGCTCCTGGAAGCAGCCAGCACCATGTCCCTGCGGCCCTTGGGGGAGGAGAGGGGAGGGGGTGGGGCAGAGGGCTCTGTGCGTTGCCCTCGCCTGCAGGCACCACCCCCCATAGCTCCCACTGGCCGGGAATGGGGAACCGCCGCCAATGGGAGATTCGGGGGAGGTACCCGCAAGCGAGGGCAGTGCCCGGAGCCCTGTCCCCCCCCACCCCCCAGGGGCCGCAGGGATGTGGTGCCAGCTGCTTCCAGGAGCGGCACGGCACATGGCCAGGGCAGGCAGGGAGCCTGTCTTAGCCCTACTGTGCACCGCTGCCACCCCAGAGCTGCTCCAGGTAAGCAGTGCCGGGCTGGAGCCCGCACCCCGAAGCCCTTCTGCACCCTGCCCTGAGTCCCCGTCAAACCCTGCATTCCCTCCTGCACCCCAACCCCCTGCCACATGCCTCCTGCACCCCAACCCCCTGCCGCACGCCTCCTGCACCCCAACCCCCTGCCCTGAGCCCCCTGCCACATGCCTCCTGCACCTCAACCCCCTGCCCTGAGCCCCTTCCTGCACACCGCGCCTCCTCCCACACCCTGCACCTCCTCCCACACCCCAACCTCCTGCCCTGAGCCCCCTGCCACATGCCTCCTGCACCCCAACCCGCTGCCCTGAGCCCTCTGTCAAACCCTGCATTCTCTCCTGCACCCCTACCCTGAGCCCCGTGCCACATGCCTCCTGCACCCCAGCCCCCTGCCCTGAGCCCCTTCCTGCACACCGCACCTCCTCCTGCACCCCAACTCCCTGCCCTGAGCCCCCTGCCACACGCCTCCTGCACCCCTGCCCTGAGCCCCTTCCTGCACACTGCACCTCCTCCTGCACCCCAACTCCCTGCCCTGAGCCCTCTTTCAAACCCTGCATTCTCTCCTGCACCCCTACCCTGAGCCCCGTGCCACATGCCTCCTGCACCCCAGCCCCCTGCCCTGAGCCCCTTCCTGCACACCGCACCTCCTCCTGCCACCCAACTCCTGCCCTGAGCCCCATGCCACACGCATCCTGCACCCCTGCCCTGAGCCCCTTCCTGCACACTGCACCTCCTCCTGCACCCCAACTCCTGCCCTGAGCCCTCTGTCAACCGCTGCATTCTCTCCTGCACCCCTACCCTGAGCCCCGTGCCACATGCCTCCTGCACCCCAACCCCCTGCCCTGAGCCCCTTCCTGCACACTGCACTCCCCCACACCCTGCACCTCCTCCTGCACCCCACCCCCTGCCCGGAGCCCCTTCCTGCACACTGCACTCCCCCACACCCTGCACCTCCTCCTGCACCCCACCCCCTGCCCTGAGCCCCTTCCTGCACACTGCACTCCCCCACACCCTGCACCTCCTCCTGCACCCCACCCCCTGCCCTGAGCCCGCTGCTGCATGCCTCCTGCCTCCTGCACCCCAACTGCCTGCCCTGAGCCCCCTGCCGCACACCTCCCGCCTCCTGCACCCCAACTCTCTTCCCTGAGCCCCCTGCCGCACGCCTCCTGCACCTGAACCCCTTGCCCTGAGCCCCTTCCTGCACACTGCACCCCCTCCTGCACCCCAGCCTCCTGCCCCAGCCCTGCATGCAATTACCCCACCCAGAAAGTTTGCCCACCCTTGATGTTCACGCTTGGGCTCTGAGACCCATCCCCCTCATTGGGTGCTAGAGCCCAAGCAGGAGTGTCCACACTGCTGGTTTTAGACCCGTAGTATAAGCCTTGTGAGCCTGGGTTTGCAGACCCTGGGACATGCTGGTGGGTTTGATTTGGGTTTTTTTGCAGTGTAATCATACCTGCAGTTTGGGGGGCGGGGGAGGTGAAATCCCCTTGGGCCTTTCTGACTCTTATGTCTCTGTAGAGAAAATGGGAATGGCAGATCTGGCCTTCACAAGCTCACAGCCACAAGCTTACTTTGAGACCTTCTTTTCATTACAAAAAAAGGCCGTCCTCTGAATTGGAGTCAGCTAACTAGAGGTGAAACCCGAGTAGAGATGAGGTAGTTAGTAGTTGTCACAGGAGTTAGCCAGTTGTAAAGACTTGATATTGCTGATGCACAACAGCTGCTGGAAGCTCCCTACTGACTGTCTCTGGCCTGTTTTGATTCCCCTGCAGTTTGTGAGACCTCTGAGCAGCAGAAGCACTGGAGCTGCAGTATATCTACACTACAAGTGCTACAGCGGCATCTATACCGCTCTCGTGCCATGGAGTAGACACTTACTGTGGTGACGAAAGGGGTTTTAGTAAGTGCTGTAGTAAATCCAGCCCCTCAAGAGGCAGAAGCTAGGTTGACAAAAGAATTCTTCCAATGACCTAACTGCATTTTGTAGCTGCAGGTGGAAGAGGAAACTTTTCTTCTCCTGCCAAAAGCACCTTCTAGAAATAACACCATGCTCAGTGTTTCAAGCCCAGCTGAACTACACGCCAGTTGCGAGCTTTTTGTTTGAATGGGTGTTTTGTTATTTTTCCATCAACCAATTTTGTGAAACAGCTAAACAGAATATTAACAATTACCCACAATTAATTTTGCTTCTGCCATTTCCGTTTTCCCCACTCATTAAATTACTTTCTTCAGTGACGTCTCCTGAATTCAGCCTGCCTGCTGTGGCTCTGCCTTTTAGCAGTTGAATTTCTCTGCATCTGGTAACAGCCACTCTCCTGTGCAGTGCGGGGGGGGTTTCCCCTTCTGATTTCCCCGCATGCTCTAGTCGCTGTTACCTTTAAGCCAGCAGTTGTTGTGTTCTAAATTCAGATACTTCTGAAAACCTCCTGTGAACACTTAACCTAATGGGAAATGATCTAGTCCAAATAAGGCATCGAATGCAGCTGCTGCCTCTGTTTTCTGAAAATGTTTTGACAAGTTTGTCTGCAATGCTGGTTTACTGACTAATCTGTCAACTCATGGAACAGTTCAGGGTGGACGGGGAGTTATATGCAAAGATAGTTTAGCCACGACTCAGATATACCCTTTTTGTTGTTTTTCCACATAGTATGGATTTTCACATTTCCCTGGCGTAGTCAGCATTTTTTCCTCTTATTCCCTTGTAAGCCACTTCACCTCCCCTGGCCCCTTCCCCAGCAGGTAGCAAACAGTATGCCTTCCCACATGACTAAAGCTACGTCTACACTGCGCGCTTTACGAACGGCCCGACTGTGCCACTACAGTCGTGCCATTGTGAGGTGTGCAGTATAGCCACTCTTTGTCGCCAGAGCTCTCCTGGCGACATAATAAAACCACCCCCAATGAGGGACGATAGCTTTGTTGAGGGAGAGCGTCTTCCACCGACGAAGCGCTGTCCACACCAGTGCTTTTTGTCATTAAAACTTTTGTTGTTGGGGGGTGTGTGTTTTTTTCACATCTCTGAGCGACAGAAGTTTTAATGATGGAAGTGCAGTGTAGACATGGCCGAACGCATCCATGTGCATTCTCTGCGGAGCAAAAGCTACAATGGCTTAGCGTAAATTAAACGTCGGCAGTCTCACTGCAGGACAAAAAGGGGCTCTTGTGTTGGCTATGGAGTTAGGCCCTGATCCTGCAACCAGATGTGCAGTGGCCTTGTGGGGGCAGGGATCGAGCTGCAGTATGGAGGCATTAGAGCGGGAAGGGTTATCTGGCCACGTGTGCCTCTTTGCTGTGCAGCGTGCCTACACCTGCCAGGCAGGTCAGGGCCCTCCAGCAGGAATTGCTGTACGTGCTGCTTCCTTAGAGGTGGACAGCAAACCAAAGAGGAATCTGATACTTCAGAGCTATAAATGAGACCTTTCCTGCATCATCAAGGGCAAGACCAAGAATTGTGCATCTGTTCCACTGGTTTTGCATTTTGCATCGGTATGAACTGTTTCTCCCTGAGCCTGGCAAGGGAGTAGGTTATGGGGCCATCGGCAGGAAGCCACGGATACAGCCCCAGGGGGGTGTCAGGGATTTCTCTTTTGTTGATGTAACAGGGTTGCTGCTTGCTACTAGTGCACCTCCTTGTGAATGGGTCTTGGAATTAGTTCTGGCTTCATCGGGTGCCCCCTTGTTGCTCGCTCTGTGATAATCTTTGTCCAGCCTGGTCTCCCCTTTGGGGGTTAGCAGGTCTGACAATCCCTGGGCAGATGCCATCTCCAGACAGCGTTCGGCCGCAGCTCGGGCTCTATGCCACTATATCACTGGGTGGCAGGGAAACCTGGGCCTGTCCATTGCTCCGGGTTACAGTCCTGAGCCTCGATAACCCACAATGCAGGTCCTCAGTCCCCATCCCTGTTGCCGTTTCCCTGGGCTCCTTCCTCCCAAGCCCCTCCCTCTCTTCTCTTTCCTGCTTCTGGATTTACCACCGGAGCCGCCTCTACTCCCCGTGGCTACTTCCCCCTGTGAGCCTCGTGTCAGCCTCCTTACTCCAGGGCTGACTCTCCCCCGGGCTTCCTCCTTGTTCCTCCCAGAGAGCAACTGTAGACGCCTTCCCCTGCCACTCCTCCTGCACTCCGCTTCCAGGCTCTATCCCCCAGTGGGGCTTCCGTCTCAGTTCACCTAGTGGCCCTCGTCAGGACTGGTGGGAAGGGCACACCCCGTCTCAGCTGGGTGCTTTCATTTTGCCCAGGATATGAAGGGTTTGTCTACACTGTTGCTGGTTTAACTAGACAGGCAAACAGAAAGCAGCAAACCCAGTCCCCTGTGTGGACACAGTTATACTGTATAAAAGTGCTTCTGGTTTGGGCCCTGAGATAAGCTATGTCAGTGTAAGGCACCTTTACCTGTGAAACTGCATCTACGCTAGGGCTTGTACCGGCGTAACTATGTTGGCAAAAAATGACACCCCTCACTGAGGTAGTTATGTCGTAAACTTTGCAAGTGTAGCTCAGGCCAAAGAGAATATGAGGAATCAAGCAGAGTGCCCCAAGGGTCGGTGCTGGGGTCGGTTTTGTTCAGTATCTTCATTAACGATCTGGAGGATGGTGTGGACTGCACCCTCAGCAAGTTTGCAGATGACACTAAACTGGGAGGAGTGGTTGATACGCTGGAGGGTAGGGATAGGATACAGAGGGACCTAAACAAATTAGGGGATTGGGTCAAAAGAAACCTGATGAGGTTTAACAAGGATAGGTGCAGAGTCCTGCACTTAGGACGGAAGAATCCCATGCACTGTTACAGACTAGGGACCGAATGGCTGGGCAGCAGTTCTGCAGAAAAGGACCTAGGGGTTACAGTAGACGAGAAGCTGGCCAGCAGGGAGGGAGTCAGCAGTGTGCCCTTGTTGCCAAGAAGGCTAACGGCATTTTGGGCGGTATAAGTAGGGGCATTGCCAGCAGATCGAGGGACGTGATCATTCCCCTCTATTCAGCATTGGTGAGGCCTCATCTGGAGTACTGTGTCCAGTTTTGGGCCCCACACTACAAGAAGGATGTGGATAAATTGGAGAGAGTCCAGCGGAGGGCAACAAAAATGATCAGGGGGCTGGAGCACATGACTTATGAGGAGAGGCTGAGGGAACTGAGATTGTTTAGCCTGCAGAAGAGAAGAATGAGGGGGGATTTGATAGCTGCTTTCAACTACCTGAAGAGGGGTTCCAAAGAGGATGGATCTAGGCTGTTCTCAGTGGTAGCAGATGACAGAACAAGGAGTAATGGTCTCAAGTTGCAGTGAGGGAGGTTTAGGTTGAATATTAGGAAAAGCTTTTCACTAGGAGGGCAGAGAAGCACTGGAATGGGTTCCCTAGGGAGGTGGTGGAATCTACATCCTTAGAGGTTTTTAAGGTCAGGCTTGACAAAGCCCTGGCTGGGATGATTTAGTTGGGGTTGGTCCTGCTTTGAGCAGGGGGTTGGACTAGATACCTCCTGAGGTCCCTTCCAAACCTGATATTCTATGATGATAACCGATCCAGCAAGGAAGGCAATTTCTAGCCAGGCCTACTGGAAATAAATGTACCAAAGAGTCTGTGCTGCGGAGCACAGCCGTGCCATGGCTCAGCACCGTGCTGCTGTGGTGCTGGCTGCTGCTGCTGGAGTGGTTGTGCCACTTTTTGGTCTCTGCCTGGCTGCAGTCCAGCTCCCTCCCTGCTGGCCAAGGTCTGTGTCCCGGCAGCAGCCTGCCCTGCTCCCAGCTCTTGGGAGGAATGTGTCCTTTGAGGTCACTGGGAGAAAGATACAGAGGGCAAACCAAAATCTGTGCCACCTCTGCGTGCTCCTGAAGCTGAGGTGTCCTCGGCGCACAGGGTTGTGCTGGTCTGACGAAAGGTGGGGTATATTTTAAACCAATATAGTTAAACTGGTGCACACCCTTGTGTGGACACTCTTCTAATGATTTAAACCTGGCTTATTTTGGTTTAGCCTGTACCAGTTTTAGCCCAATGTAAGAGCATGTCTGCAGAGGAGCTTGCACCAATTTCTAAACCAATTTAAATTAAATCAATGTGACTTGTGTAGGTGAAATCTTGTCTACACACAAGTTGTGGCCCTGAGCTGCATTCCAGTTGCCCGAATGTAGCTCAGCCAAGAGAGGGGGGTGGCTTTATGCCAACTTCACACTCCAATCCTGCTGCTGGAGTTGCATAAATGTAGACATGTCTCTTTTCCATGCAGACATCCACTACGCAGGGGCCATTGAGGTGTTTAGGATCTGCTGTGCCTGTTCTAGCCATGGCGCACAGCTGGGCTGAGGAGCTGGGCCTCAGTGGACCTGCTAATTCAGGTTATGCAGTTAAGATGTGACTGTCTGCAAATTTGTGACAGTTTTTCTGAGTCTGATATGGTCAGATTTCATCTGTGCTCTGAGCAGTACCAACTGCTCGCAAAGGGCCTGTCTGTGTTAAGAGATTTTTGCACTGGGGCAAGCCCAGCTATATGTTGGTGCGGTGCCTCTGTGCTGGGTGCTTGCACCATGTAGCTGTGTCAGTGTAACTACACCTGTGCAAAAATCTCTGATGATTACCCCAGCAACGTGGCTTCCAGCTCCTCTGTGCAACTAGCCATTGGGAAAATCCTAACCTAGGGAAAAAATGCTACAGGAAGAGAAGTGGGAAGTGGAGGGTATTGGAAGGGGGCATTAGATTCCCAGTCTCCTGCTGAATTTCAACTCATGACAGATTTTTAGCCACTTAAATAATGAAACAAAACCACCCTAATTTTCTAACGAGCTCCTGCTAGTAGCAAACATCTGGATGTCTGAGCAAGAGGGTGGATTGATTTAACTCACCAATTTTAATCAGGACTTAAATTAGGAAATTGTTAATCTTATGTTGCATTTGTACTTTTTAGTTTTTTCCTGAAGCAAGGTTGATTCTCATTGGTTGGGAATGATTAAAACAAGTTGCTTTGCAACTAAGCATAGCTTTAACACTGAATGTGCTAGCCAGGAGGATACATTACATCTATACACGTTTTATTAAAGTAGTTATGTAGTTTAACATGCCTTTATTCAGGTACTCCAGTTTTACACTTCTCATGTTAGAAAATGGTGAATTACACATTTTTATTTACTAGATGAGAATTTTTTACTTTGATTTGTGTCAAGTTACATTTGGATAGACACTGGAATTCAGTCAAAATGCACAAAAACAGTATTTTAAGTTTCTTTTTTATTAGTTAAATTCAACTACCTTAAATGTGCTGGATACTATAGATAAGAAAAATAAGTTTATGAAAACATGTCTTGCATATAAACGGATTTATTAAACACAGGATGTATTAACTGTAGTTAATGAATTGAACTGTGTGTTTGGTTCCCATGTCCTCCAAGGTTTTAGAACTAGTTGATCTCATACTCTCTCACCACATTTTTATTCAGAGATTGGAAGTGGAAAACAAGCTTTCCTGCTTTTTCAACTCCCAGTTGGTTTCTCAGCTTTGAATGAGAGAGTTGTGGAACTGAACTTGCTGAATAAATTGAAATGAAAATAGCCTCTTCTGCAGGTGCAGAGAGAATGCTGCTGTCAAAAGCTGGTTTGGCACTTAAGCATTTGGAACCAGATTGTGCTGAGCCAGTGATGTCCGTCAGTTCAGTGCTTTGATTGTCTTTAAAACTTGCTCAGCAAACGTCTACTGCTTGAGTAGTATTTTTATTTAATTTAAATTATTTTAATAGATTATAGTAAATTTAGGCTTTAACTTAGGTTGTCATAATTTTAATTTTAAATCGGTTTATTGTTAAAAAGAAAAATGTATTTAATGTAACTTTTAAAATCAGTTTTTTAAAAAAGATCAATGATTTTAATCCACCTGTTGAGCACTAGAGTACAAGTATTATACTTAGCTTCCTAGACACAGACTATCTTGGATACTGGAATAAAATATGTGGCTGAAGGTAGCACAACTCCTCACCCTCCTAAACAGTCATTGCCAGTTTTCCTAAATATCATGGATTTATTTTCCTTGAGGATGGTGGGGGCGAGTAAATTTTTAAAACAAAAAAATGAGTTCCAAAGTATTCTTCAGAAATAGTATACCAGGCTCTTTGCTTTTTCTCATTAGGGTTACAAGCTGTTTTAGTTTGTCCTATAACAATTGTGCTTTTCTTTTTCTGCTCTCCTTGTCTGTAACTTTAGCCCATCTTTGGTACGTTGGGGCTGATACTTATACAGTTTACTGTCTAGAAACTACTGCATTTGAAACGCAACTGAATGGAACATGCCCAAGCGTAAGGTGCAGCAAACGAAAAATGCATTGGGAAGCAATGGAGCATGACAGTTTTAAAAATTGTTCATTACCACCTTTCGCTTTCACATATGTAAATATCTGGTGGCTGGGCCTCCCCAAGATGAACAGATTTAATTCTCCATATATGTTTTCTTCCCTGAACATTTACTGGGGTAATATTCCATTGCCTCACAGTATAAACCCTTCTGCCTCCTCATGCGTATAGCACCCATCAGCTGACCTAGTCACCTAAGATGCTTAGTGTGCAATGTAGAACAATTATAAAATCATAGAAGATTAGGGTTGGAAGAGACCTCAGGAGGTCATCTAGTCCAACCCTCTGCTCAAAGCAGGACCAACACCAACTAAATCTCTCCTCGTAAGTCATGTACCCCAGCCTCTAATAATTTTTGTTGCCCTCTGCTGGACTCTCTCCAATTTGTCCACATCCCTTCTGTAGTGGGGGGACCAAAACTGGACGCAGTACTCCAGGTGTGGCCTCACCAATGCTGAATAGAGCTAAATAATCACTTCCCTCGATCTGCTGGCAATGCTCCTACTAATACAGCCCAATATGCCATTGGCCTTCTTGGCAACAAGGGCCCACTGCTGACTCATATCCAGCTTCTCGTCCACAGTAACCCCCAGGTCCTTTTCTCCAGAACTGCCGCTTAGCCAGTTGGTCCCCAGTCTGTAGCGGTTCATGGGATTCTTCCTTCCTAAGTGCAGAACTCTGCACTTGTCCTTGTTGAACCTCATCAGATTTCTTTTGGCCCAATTCTCCAATTTGTCTAGGTCACACTGGACCCTATCCCTACCCTCCAGTGTATCTACCTCTCCCACCAGTTTAGTGTCATCTGCGAACTTGCTGAGAGTGCAATTAATCCCCTCATCCAGATCATCAATAAAGATGTTGAACAAAACCTACCCCTGGGGCACTCCGCTTGATCCCGGCTGCCAACTAGACATCGAGCTGTTGATCACTACATTGAGCCCAACAATCTAGCCAGCTTTCTATCCACCTTATAGTCCACTCATCCAATCCATACTTCTTTAACTTGCTGGCAAGAATACTGTGGGAGACCGTATCAAAAGCTTTGCTAAAGTCAACACATATCACATCTACCGCTTTTTCCCCATATCCACAGAGCCAGTTATCTCATCATAGACGGCAATCAGGTTGGTCAGGCATGTCTTGCCTTTGGTGAATCCATGTTAACTGTTCCTGATCACCTTCCTCTCCTCCAAGTGCTTCAGAATGGATTCCTTGAGAACCTGCACCATGATTTTGCTGGGGACTGAAGTGAGGCTGACCGGTCTGTAGTTCCCTGGGTTTTCTTTTTGCCCTTTTATAAATATGGGCACTATATTTGCTTTTTTCCAATTGTCCAGGACCTCTCCCGATCACCACAAATTTTCAAAGATAATGGCCAATGGCTCTGCAATCACATCCGCCAACTCTTTCAGCACCCTTGGATGCATTAGATCTGGACCCATGGACTTGTGCATGTCCAACTTTTCTAAATAATCCTTAACCTGTTATTTCACCACTGAGGGCTGCTCACCTCCTCCCCATACTGTGCTGCCCAGTGCAGCAGTCTGGGAGCTGACCTTGTCTGTGAAGACTGAGGCAAAAAAGCATTGAGTACTTCAGCTTTTTCCACATCCTGTCACTAGGTTGCCTCCCCCATTCAGTAAGAGTCCACACTTTCCGTGACATTCTTCTTGTTGCCAACATACCTGTAGAAACCCTTCTTGTTACCCTTCACATCCCTTGCTAGCTGCAATTCCAATTGTGCTTTGGCCTTCACAATTACACCCCTGCATGCTCGAGCAATATTTTTATACTCCTCCCTAGTCATCTGTCCAAGTTTCCATTTCTTGTAAGTTTTTCCTTTTTGAGTTTAAGCTCACCGAAGATTTCACTGTTAAGCCAAGCTGGTTGCCTGCCATGTTTGCTATTCTTTCTGCGTATTGGGATGGTTTGTTCCTGCACCCTTAATAAGGCTTCTTTAAAATACAGCCAGCTCTCCTGGACTCCTTTCCCCCTCATATTAGCCTCCCAGGGTATCCTGCGCATCAGTTCCCTAAGGGAGTCAAAGTCTGGTTTTCTGAAGTCCAGGGTCCGTATTTTGCTACTCTCTTTTCTTCCTTTTGTCAGGATCCTGAACTCAACCATCTCATGGTCACTGCTGCCTAGTTTGCCACCCACTTCTACTTCCCCTACCAATTCATCCCTGTTTGTAAGCAGCAGGTCAAGAGGAGCATGGCCCCTAGTCTCTCCAGCACTTGTGCCAGGAAGTTGTCCCCAACACTCTCCAAAAACTTCCTGGATTGTCTGTGCACTGCTCTATTGCTCTCCGAGCACATGTCAGGGTGATTGAAGTCCCCCATTAGAACCAGGGCCTGTGATCTGGAAACTTCAGTTAGTTGTCCGAAGAAAGCCTTGTCTACCACATCCTCCTGGTCCGGTGGTCTATAGCATACCCCACCCCCCACAACATCACCCTTGTTGCTCTTGCCTCTAAACTTAACCCAAAGACTCTCAACAGACTTTTCTCCAGTTTCAAACTGGAACTCTGAGCAATCATACTGCTCTCTTACATACAGTGCAACTCCTCCACCTTGTCTCCCCTGCCTGTCCTTCCTGAACAGTTTATACCCATCCATGACAGTGCTCCAGTCATGTGAACTGCCCCACCAAGTCTCTGTTATTCCAATCACATCATAGTTCCTTGATTGTGCCAGGACTTCCAGTTCTCCCTGCTTGTTTCCCAGGCATCTTGCATTCATATACATGCACCTAAGAAAACTAGCCGATTGCCCTGCTTTCTCAGTATGAATCAGGAGGCTTCCCGTCTTGTACCCTCCTCCTTGTGTTTCCTCCCAGTATCCCACTCCGCAACTTACCTCTGGGCTTAGGTCACCATCCCCCGGTGAACCTAGTTGAAAGCCCTCCTCACTAGGTTAGCAAACCTGCTTGCGAAGATGCCCTTCCCTCTCTTCGTTAGGTGGATCCCATCTCTTCCTAGCAATCGTTCTTCCCAGAACAACATCCCATGGTCGAAAAATCCAAAGCGCTCTCTCTGGACACCACCTGTGTAACCATGCATTCACCTCCACAATTCAATGGTCCCTACCTGGGCCTTTTCCTTCAACAGGAAGGATGGACGAGAACATGACTTGCGCCTCAAACTCCTTTATCCTTCTTCCCAGAGCCACGTAGTCTGCAGTGATACGCTCAAGGTCATTCTTGGCAGTATCATTGGTGCCCACATGGAGAAGTAGGAAGGGGTAGCAGTCCGAGGTCTTGATCAGTCTCGGCAAACACTCGGTCACATCCTGGATTCTAGCTCCAGGCAAGCAGCACACTTCTCGAGTCTCTCGGTCTGGTCGGCAGATGGATCACTCTGTCCCCCTTAGGAGGGAGTCCTTGACCACCACCCATAGTGTTGCCATGGGTATCTTGTCCTAGACAAAACACTTGGTTAACCTGGAGTTAAGATTGAAAGAAACAGTCATGTTAGCCAGAAACCCCGTGAGAGACTGTTTCAGTTTTCCTACTGTGTATATGTAAAAGTGATCATTTCAATTAATTAAACTTGTTTTTTAATTTACAGATTATTCTGGAGGCAGCTCTTCAGTGAGGTTTAGGCAATTATAAGTTATCAATGTGAAATTAAAGGGTTGTAAAAATAGTTGGATGTGAAAAGTACATTTAAAAAAAATCTACCCACTGATAACTCAGTTCAGATGTTAAAAATCTGCTTTGGGTGAAGATTTCAGAATGGAAAGTATCAGAACAAAGCAATGGTTTTTTTAAAGCCACAAGTATGTGGGAGCGGTAGATTATCATGTAAACCTGCATAAAATGTTATGGGGCAGTTGTATCTCAGTGACGATAAGGTGGCATTGGGTTTCCACTTTAGTCTTAATAATCACATATTTCACTGGCGTATACCTTTCTAGATGCGTAACTTGTTTGTTTGTAACTGCTAGCCCTGCCAGCTTGCCTAGAGATCCAAAAGATAGGCTCTGGTCCTTCCGACTCATGCATCCTTTCCAGCAACCCCATTGTTCTCAGATTATACTCCCCTGCAACGCTACTGTCTGTGGAGTCGCACAGGTGCAACTGGGAACATGACTTAAGGACAATGGGGTTGGCACGGATGGCTCTGCTGCTGCACCTTAGCTAATAATTCCATCCATGATGCACAGGCCACTAGGGAAGGATCATGGAGCAGCTTAGTGTACTGCTGCTGAAAGAACCAGGAGATTCCCCCAGAAGTCCTAGTGACACACACAAGTGAGTAAAGCGCCAGTGAGGACACAGTAACTTGGGCAGGGCTTTGCTGTGTGGCCACTCACACCAAGGCTAGGATAACCTAGACCCGGCACTAATCACCTGGGTTAATGTACCTTAAATCTCTAGTGCTTGCTATCAACAAATGTTAGGAGTGTCATAAAGATAATGCAAATGGAAAGGGTTCTAGGTGAGTGCCTTTCCCAGTCTGCTCATGGACAAGGTCTCCACACCATGTAGAGTCCAAACTCCTCTACCTGTGCTTTGGCCTTACTAATATAGACCCGAACAGTGAGAGAACCGAGTTAGCTCAAGCCTCCTCCACATGCGGAGCTGCTCTAGGGTTCCTGGTCCAGACCTGCTCAGCCCACATCCTCATCCTCTCATTGAAGACCCATTCCCAGCTCCCTTATACAGGTGAGCAGTTCATGCCACCTGCTTTGGGTCAGCAGAGCACACTTAGGGATTGTCTACGCTGTGCCACAGTGCGAATTGCACACTAACTGCCCACGTGGACACTGCTGGCATGAACTAGAAGGTTGGAAAGAGGACTGCATTAATGCATGCTAGGTACCCTTTAGTTCACACCAGCACCATCCATGCGGGGCAGGTAGAGCACAGTTCTTTGCTGTGTGCTGAATTCACACCCCCACTCTGCATGCGGTGCCATGTAGATACTCTCCAGCTGTATTTTGCAAAGTACATCTCAGCCACTACGTCTCTGTTCTACACAAGCCTCACCTTTCACCTTCTTTGAAAAGTCACTTCCTGTTGTTCAGCAACTAGTACAACCACACTAGCTCTTCAGGCCACATCTGTTCCTGTATGGCTTCCGCACAGTGTTTTAATGTGATTAGTATCCTTCTCTGCAGCTCTTGGAAATACTGTGAGCATTGCATTTTACAGAGTATAATTCTCAGTATATTGACAAGTTAATGAAGCCTGACATGCTAGTATAATGTTGGCGGTCGCAGCATGTGAGTACTGTTGAACGTGAAGAGATGCCTGCACAGAGTCTCTGGGTAATACAGGGATATGGAGCCCAGGCATCACTGACCTTAGGGGCTATCTGCTCCCCTGTTTGGTCTGAAGGAAGGAGCCTTGCTGGGTGATGTGAAGGGACAAGCTGGCACATTCTTAGTAGCCTAAGAGATCTAAATCTTTAAATATCTGAAAAATGGAACCTGGAAAGCATTGAAAATTCCCTAGTCTGAAAGATGCCCAGGTGACGTCTCTTAGGGGATTTAGGTCTCAGAGCAGCAGTTGTTAAGACTTCCTAGATGATGCACATCCATGGAGACTAGTGATCACAGCTTGGTGAGTTAAGTCTTGTAAACCCTGAGCACTTGTAAAGAGTGTTCCTCCTTGGAGGGAGGAGGAGTGTTTGGCAGAGGTATGACATGAATTGGCTTCTGTATCAATGTCATATTTTGTTCCAATCACCTTGACAGGACTGTGAGAAGGACTGAGATAGAACGAATCAGTCTGAGCAATTTACCTAATCAACAGTAGATTAGATAAAGTTAACTTGACAGCACCACAGGATGGGTTTGATTTAAATCAAATTGATTGAAATCACAAGTCTGGAAGACTTGGTTTAATCATGGATTTCTACATAAAAGTGCATTCTTGTTGGTTGTTATGACCTTAATACATATTCTTCGCAACTCAGATGTAGATTTCATTTTTAGAAGGTACACACTATACATTTTAAAAGTGATTTATTTTGAAAACTTTTCAGATTAGTTTTACAGCTATATCAGAAAATGAATGATTGGTTATCTCTGGACCCACAAATTCACAGTTTAAGAACTGCAAAACTAAGCATCTCTGATGGTCTCTTCTAGACTGAGCACTGAGTCCCATTGGGTAGATAGAAAGATTAAACTAAATAATCTCTACAGAAGCCCCTGGAACCCCATAAGATTGAGTCCCTAATCCATGAACTATTGGAACTCCATTTACAAAACTTTTCTTAAACATTACGTGACTATATTGTCTCATACTATAGAATTAGCATTTATAATCCCTATTCCAGGATGAGATATCTTTGAGCTATAATCTATCTTAATTAAAATGATCTTTAGATAGGTTTTTTACCTCCAAAAGCATTTTATCAAAAAAGCCCCCCCCCCTTTTTTTTTTTTAATCCTTGATTTTTATCCACCCTGCAGCACCAGCAAATGCTGCAGGCCTTCTCCACATGTCTGCAAAGCATGCTGGGCATCAGCTTCGTCTGGAGGGGACAGACTCATGGCTGTTCTCACCTATGGGATGCCACAGTGAAAACACCCTCAGTCGGGACAGGGAGCAGGGCAAGTTGGGTGGGGTCCTGGGAGGCAGTTAGGGTGGGAGGTCTCGAGAGGGGATGGTCAGGGGACAAAGAGCAGGGGATGTTGATGGGTTGCAGGTTCTGAGTGGGGCAGTCGGGGGGCAGGATGTGGGTGGGGGTCGGATGGGGGGGACAGGCTGTTTTGGGAGGCACAGCCTTCCCTACCCAGCCCCCGATACAATTTTGCAACCCCGATGTGCAGGGCCGGCTTTAGGAAGTATGAGGCCCGATTCGAACAGTTTCAACAGGGCCCCAGCAGGGACGACTTTAAAAAAAAAACAAAAAAAAACGTGGGGCTTGTACTCACTGGGCAGCACTCCGAGTCATCGGCAGCACTTCGGCGGTGGGTCCTTCACTCGCTCCGTGTCTTTGGCACTGAAGGACCCACCGCCGAAGTGCCACCAAAGACCCGGTAGGGAACCGGTTGTTACGTTTTGGCAGCTCATCACTGAATACAGTACTGACTCTTGGGGTGGAGTGGGTGGTTTAAGTGGCTTTAACTCCCCTCCCCACCTTCTCCCAAATGTCTGGATGAACTGTAGCCTGATATACCACCTAGTTTTAAGTGAAAATAGCTAGGCATTTCCTTAATATCGACCTTATGATTGCTTTATTTCTCTGCATTTCATCCTAATGGACCCACATTTAGGGGTAATGAGTAGGTGAATCCATGAGAGCAACCCTGAGAACCCCCACAATAGCAGTGTGTGAGAGGAGGAGTGATTGAGCCCTGGTTGAGGTGGATTCTGCATCTGTGCTAGTCAGATGGGGAAGGAGGGTGAGAGAGAGAATGAATCATGTATGAAATGGGTTTTATGTAACTGAATGAAAGAGTTCAAATAAAGTATGCAGAAGAGGTTGGAGGCAGAAGCTATTCTGAGAATGCAATCAGTATGAGGAAATTGTACTAGAATTCTGAGGAAATCCTTTTTCCCTACCCATAGGCTTAGCTGCGCATTGTGGCTGATGTCACAATAGGAAATGTAGCTGCCAATTAAGCAATAAAGCCACTTCTGGGTAAGTGTTATCTGGGTATTTTGTATGCATCGAGTACGTGGGAGTACACGTTGTTTAGAGACTGGGCGTGTATGACAAACGTGGAGAGCCAGTTCACCCAGGAGAGGTGCAGTAGAATACAAGGTGACGCCTGTCCAGGATGTCAGAGAGTCACTCCTGGGTGCTGTGTCATGTATTGACACAAACATGTCACGTATTCACCTGCTCTTCTTCTTCCTGCTTCTCCTCTTGGGGATGGACTCTTTAACTCTTGTTACAAGCTGCTTTTCATTCTAGAAGCTTAACTATAAACCAGCCCAAGTCTGCAGGCTCCACTCATGCTCAATGAGTTTGCTTCAGCACTATGTACTGGAGAAATGGGGTGGTAGAGAAGCAAACTGAACAGAGGTCTGAAAAGAATGGGAGAAATTCATTAAAAAAATCCTCAAATAGCCAAAGTAAGATGAGTCTTACAATATTGAAAGCTTAATCATTAATCACAGTGCAATCCAGACCAGTGAGGGGTTGTCACCTCTTACCTTGCAGCCCTGAGTGCCTCAGTGCATCAGTGGTGTAGCAAACAGCCTGGGACACCCCCTGCCAGCTGACCAGCGTACAGGTCCTGTGTGTCTGTGTGCTAGACAGCCCTGGTTCAGCAGCTGTGACCCCAGCAGTCTGTCTACAGCCTCGCTCTGGCTTCCACCAGCAGGGTGACCCCAACACACTCCCAGTCCCGAATTTCCTCACAACTGTGCCCAGGAGTGTCCAGCCCTGGACAGCTAAAGAAAAATAAAGTTTGTTGCTCCTTTAAAGAGACAAAGGTACATTACAGATTAACAATTTAGCGGCGGTAAATACACCATCCCTGCAAACACAGCATGGAGCTCATATAGTAAAAATAAAACAAATTTATTAACAATAGGATTAAGTGGTGCCAAGTGAAAACAAAGTTAGAAAGGGTCACAAGGAAATAAAAGTGAAAGCATGCCTCTAAAAGTCTAAACCTTAGGGCAGGTCTACACTTAAAACGCTACATCGGCACAGCTGCAGCACTTCAATGAGGATGCTCTGTGCTGACGTGAGAGAGCTCGCCCATTGGCGGAGTTAATCCACCTGACTGCGAGGCAGTAGCAGCTCTCCCATCGACGTAGCACTGTCTACACTGGGGGTTAGGTCAGTATAACTACGTCATTCAGAAAGGTAGATTTTTCGCACCCCTGAATGACATAGTTAATCTGATGTAAGTCTGAAGTGTAGACTAGATCTCAGTCTATCAAAGTACAGTAGACTTTGTTCAAGATGATTTCTCTCACCAGTCTTCCTTCTTCCCAGCCATGGCTGACTTTCCCTCACTCGGGACTATCCACAGAAGTACGAGGTGCTGGTTTCCCTTGTCTTCCAAGGTGAAAGATCTTTGTCTAAGCAGGTTTCTCACCTATATTCAGTTTTCAGAGACTTTGACTCCACCCCCCCACCCATCCCGTGGTTGAAAAACCCATCTTTCTCAGCTTGCAAGAGCTCTGTTCCCTTGTTTCTATCTAGTGAGGGATGCCGAAAATGGCTTCTGTCCTTGCGTATATCTTCCAAAGTTTGGTGACCTTGTTACAAGAGGCAGGATGATGTCATGCTGTTCTTCCCCTCCTGTGGACTTCCCATCCCCCTGCTGATTCATATGTAAATAGGGCTTCCATTGTTTTGGGTCACTCTTAGCTTAATTTTATTGGAGGCTGGTAGGTAGTTGCCTTCTCCCTGTGTGGGGGAAAGCTTGTTTCTCCCTGTGTTTGGTCATAGACTGCAAAGCCTAATACCAGTGAGTATCCGTAATTCCTCAGACAGTGTTAATACAGACATTTCACACTGCTATCCCCACTGTGTGATAGGCTTTCACAAATCACCTCGCTCAATACACTTGGTGTACAATATTACTGCCTGACAAATCAGCTGACTCAATTGCTTAGTACTTGAGGTTCAGCTCCCCTGTCTTGATAGATCAGGAAACCTTTGCAATGGATTCTTCGAAAAGTAAAACTCAGACCAAGCTTTTCTCTACTGCTGAGTGTAGACACCATGGTATCTCCTCCTCCCCCATTTGTTAACTCAATAGCTTTGTTTACCTAAATGAACCTTTATTGTCTTTGCCTAGTGTCAGCGTTCCCTCCCCACTCTGAACTCTAGGGTACAGATGTGGGGACCTGCATGAAAGACCCCCTAAGCTTATCTCTACCAGCTTAGTTTAAAAATTCCCCCAAGGCACGAATTCTTCCTTGTCTTTGGAACGGTATCACTGCGACCACCAAGTGAGTTAGACAAAGATTCAAGGAAAAGAACCACTTGGAGTTCCTGTTCCCCCAAAATCCCCCCAAGTCCCTTCACCCCCTTTCCTGGGGAGGCTTGAGAATAATATACCAACCAAATAGGTTAACAAAGTGGGCACAGACCAGCCCTTGGGTTTTTAGGACACTAAAAACCAATCAGGTTCTTAAAAGCAGAACTTTATTATAAAGAAAAAGTAAAAGAAGCACCTCTGTAAAATCAGGATGGAAGGTAATTTTACAGGGTAATCAGATTCAAAACACAGAGGATTCCCCTCTAGGCAAAACTTTAAAGTTACAAAAAAACAGGAATAAACCACTCTCTTAGCCTAGGGAAAATTCACAAGCTAAAACAAAAGATAATCTAACGCATTTCCTTCCTATTACTTACAATTTGTAACCTTAAATGCTTAGTTCAGGTATGGCTTAGGGAGATGTATTTTCCCTGCCCTGGTTCCTCACTGACCCGGAGAGAACACACACAGAGAGACAAAACAAAAACCTTCCCCCACAGATTTGAAAGTATCTTCTCCCCTCATTGGTCCTTTTGGTCAGGTGCCAACCAGGCTATTTGAGCTTCTTAACCCTTTACAGGTAAAGGAGGGATTTTATGCTCCCCTTGGCTGTAGGCTTATGAAACCGGGTGACTAGGCTGGTCAGAGATGCAAACGTGTTCCTTTGTCTAGGGCAGACCTGTTGACTAACTCCCTGACACGCCTGGTTTAAACACATTTTAGTCGTCATTCCAGCAGATGTCCATAACTCTTAACGCACACCACATACGTCTATCACGCAAGAATACTGAAGATCAGTGAGTTATTAGTTTTTCCAGTTACATATTACGACACCTTTTAAATACAGATTATAGTCCTAGTGAGTTGGGGTACCCTGAATTGGTCAGGCCAGCTGAAACTCGCCACCTGGTACCAGTGAGCCCTTTGGCACTGGCATGCTCTTAAGGTCTCACACTCAAACCTGGAAAACTAACTGTCCCTCTCCTCCCAGACATTTTAGGGAAATGCCAGGAAAAACATCAAGCCATGCCTGTGTCATGTTCCATTAAACAACAATACAGAATGGGGAGGAGGTAGAGGACCATTTTTGATTCTTGCAGAAGAACAGGTGAGGACAGGTAAAGCCTGCTGGTGTTTTCTGTGTGGGAAGCGCTGGTGATATAACCATTAGCCTCACCTGGAATTCAGAGACCCATTGTAAATTACTGGAATTGGTGAACTGGAGGGTAAGTGAACAGGCACAAAAAGCAAAGTTACAACATCACAACAGAGGCAATATGGGGGGTCCTCCCAGATTTGTCAGTGTTTGCTGGCCCCTCTCGGTCACGTGGTGCAGCCGGGCCCTCTCCCTGTGCTGCAGCTGTTGGAACCCCTGAGCTGCTGCAGGTAGAGGCAGGAGCAACAGCTGGGAGCTGCAGGGAGGGGGCGCTGCTTTTCGGGGGGGGGGGAGGAAGCTGAGGGTAAGGGGAAGGATCTGATGGGGGGGTGTGACTTGAGCAGTTCTGGGGCTGGCCGAACCTTTAAATTGTGCCCCTCCCCCCATTGCCAGCAGGTACAAGTCGTCTCTGATCACAACATGCACTTCACTGAACAGTTCAGTTTAATTCAGGGGTAGGCAACCTATGGCACGGGTGCCGAAGGCGGCACGCGAGCTGATTTTTAGTGGCACTCACACTGCCTGGGTCCTGGCCACCAGTCTGGGGGGCCCTGCATTTTAATTTAATTTTAAATGAAGCTTCTTAAACATTTTAAAAACCTTCTTTACTTTACATATAACAATAGTTTAGTTATATATTATAGACTTACAGAAAGAGACCTTCTAAAAACGTTAAAATGTGTTACTGGCACGCGAAACCTTAAATTTAGAGTGAATGAAGACTCGGCACAGCACTTCTGAAAGGCTGCCGACCCTTGGCTTAATTATTTACAGTGCTTCAGTGTTCTAGTCATCTGCCTGTTCGTAGTATCTTTTGTAAAGGTAGCGACATCTTGCTTATAGGAGACTGTAGAGGGGCCAGCTGCCTCCTGGATGGAGATCATTCTGTGGTGCCCTGCTCCAATTTCTCATCTCTTCCGGGTCCCTTAACTCTCAGTCTGCCGTAATTACACCTTTCCCCTCCTGGGCTCCCATGGATTGAGTATTTGCACACTGGCCCTCCAGGCCCCAACCCAGTTCAGACACACTCTCCCTTTACTTGGGGGACACCCCAGAGCTAGGTCCCAGTTCAAAATCTCTCAGGCTTTATCTGGCTGGAGCTCTGTCTTCTTCAGCCCTCTGGTCCACAGCCCTTGCAGGCCGAACCCCTTCTCTCAGGGCAAGTCTGCAGGATTAATGCTGCATCAGCAAAGTGTTGTGATGAAGACACTCAGAGCTGACGGAGGAGCTCCACAAGAGGCTTAGCTACTGCCTCTCGTGGAGGTGGAGTGACTGTATCAGTGGGAAAAGCTCTCCCCCCAGCATAGTGCTGTCTGCATGGAGCATTAGGTTGACATAAGTAAGTTGCTCGGGGAGGTGGATTTTTCACAGCACTGAGTGAGGAGGTAGGTATACCGAAGAGTGTGTGTGTAGTGTAGCTCACTCTGTAATGAGAGTTGGCTAACCCCAGTCCTGAAGGGGTGAGATGCCCTGTTACAGAGACCTTGCTGGCTCATGGAGAGTATTGACAATCCCCACCAGCCCTTACATGGCACTGGATGTAGGAGTATAGCCCGAAGCAGAACTAACTCCTCGTAGTTCAATAAGCAAGAAAAAGACCACAGGCCAGAACTAAAGTCCTATTGTGATGATATCACTATACATGATTGGTACAGTGAGCATTGTCTATATTTACATTAATGCAACAGCTGCTTATCTGTATTGATCTCTGAAAACCATGCCCATTCTCCTGACCAGTCATGCTCTATGCAGCTAATGAAGAGGCTCTGTGAGGATGAGCTTTGGTCTGCAGTAATTTCCCCAGCTGTGCACAGTCTGAGTGCTTTCCCCATGCCAGCACGTGCTGGTGACGTTCTCACTTCTTAAATTAAAGCTTGGGATGAAAAAGGGGTGTGTGGCGGTGTGTGTACATAGCAGGTCTAGTATTGTGCTTAACCAAATGTGAATTGAACCTAAGATCTCTCCAAAAAACATATGTGCTTTGAATGAAGTGCAGATGGCCTTTAAATGATTAAATTGAAGGACATGCCAGTAGTGTTTAGCTAAAGCTGAGCCCCATTCCGTGGTGCGTTTACACCGTCAGACAGAAGAGCTGACGTTTTCTGAATTCTTCCCTTAAAGCAAACACCCCGCTGACACTCGGCGCACGGTGCTCTGCACCGTGGTCTAGGACTGCCAGGTGCTCCTGTCAAAGAACACCACTCTGAGGGTTCCGGGGCAGCGCCCAAGGGACTCTGGCCTCTCTTACTGGGCGCTCCCACTCCCTGGGCTGCTCTCACGCTTTTGAGAGGTTGCTGGATTTCCCCTGCCTCTGCTTTAGAACGGGCAGGACTGACTCAGAGCAGAGAGCTGCTACTGAGAAACCAACCGCCTGATGAAACATCATCCTGCTTCTCCAGTGTGCGGCCGTAGACTTGGCTGGCGCCCCCACCCCGTCGTTTGGATGACACCGTTGCTGTGTAGGGTGTCTGAGGCCTTGTCTGGGCTCAGGAGTAGCCCTGACTTGGCAGCACATCAGGGTGTAACTGGCATAACACTGAACATGACTGGTCCTTTTCTACGCTGGCTGCAAGGTCTGGTGAGCAGCATGTTGGCAAACACAATGGTTCAAAATCCTGCTGGACTGTGGTAACGTGTCACAGTGCAGAGAGGGACAGGCCAGGATCTGCACCAGTTGAGCTGACTGAGTTTTCCCCAGAGCACCCACGACTGCACTGAGGGATCAGCCCCAGCCTCGGTCCCGGTCCCAGGCCTCTGCGCTGAGGAGTGCACAGCACTCTGGCCAGGGGTGACTGGCAGTGTGTGCAGCCTGGCTACTTTTCTTCATTAGTTACTACCCATTTTCAGTCTCTCCCCTGTCTCCCCCCAACACACACACGTTTATTCAGAGCCCTTGACCAACCCCTGCCGTGGGGTCATGTCCTCTGTGGCTGGCTTGCCCCGTAGTGGAGTTCAGCCGCCATTCTGAGCCATGGGTGGCCTTGTTTGAAGTAACGCTAATACAGTAGACATGTTTGCCTATGAGCCTCTCGGTTTGAAACCCCTGCTTCAGGGAAGACGACCGTGGCACTTTCCAAACCTACTCTACTGAAACCAGGCACAGAAGTTGCCAGCCTGAATGCAAATATGGCTTTGTTTAATGTTTCTAGAACATGAACTTTAAAGGAGGGTGTACTTTCAGTTGCTCTGTGGCTATTCTTAGCAAAAAGGTGGTTTTGTTAGTTTTGCATGTCATTAGTCCTTGGAGTAAGGAGATTATATTTCAACCACGTAAGACCCGCACTATATTGCGGGGTAGCGATTAAGTAGAGTGTTTCTTCTCTCGGGCTGGTACCAGGGTGTGCCAACAGCAGAATGCATGCTGGGATGTTATTCCATGTAGGAGCCAGTGACCTATGGCAGGTCTGAGGACTTTCAGACCCATTAAATATCAGATATAAATTTGAGGGCTGATCTTAAGCACATTGAAGTGTGAGTCTTCCCTGAGTGGGGCAGGGTCTCCCGCCGTTCCTGTATTGTGCAGCTGGTTTTGTTGTGCTTGGTTAAGGGGGCAGTTTTTCATGTCCATCAGCTTTTATTCAGATCCAAACCCCCTCCTCCACCCATGTCCCCATCCTTGGTTATAAAATAAATGTATTTCTTCAAACCTTTACAGAGAATTGTGTGGGTCTTTTGGAATCTGCAAACTCACTGTCTGTCACGGTCCTTTCCAGTTGGTGCACTGAATGTGGAATTTTCCCAGCCTGTGAATCTTGAGGAAGCTGAGAGGATAAACCCTAAAGTGAGAGAAGGAGGCCGATATGCTCCAGAAGACTGTAAAGCACTTCAGAAAGTAGCAATCATCATACCATTCAGGAACCGTGATGAGCATCTGAAGTACTGGCTGTATTATCTCCACCCAATCCTTCAAAGGCAACAGCTTGACTATGGAGTGTATGTCATCAATCAGGTAAGGACTTGGGACATGCATACGTTTGCAGAATAATGGCTATAATACTCCCAGGCAAAGGTGCAGTTGGTTTATACTCAGTAACCAACTTGCTGGTTGAGAAGATTAATGCACAAAATGAAAGAGTGAAGAGTCAGGAATCTTCACTGCATAATCTGCAAACAAATCCAAACACTTCTGCTAGTTGCTTTTATAGCTTTAGAAAAATGCTTCCCCCCGTAAACTGAGATCCACTTCTCAAGTTAGGCAAATTCCTTGTGAGTAACTTCTACTTAAGTAGCCACTTTGAGGAGAACTTTTAGTAATACAGTCGCATCTTATTTCCACCAGGATACACTTATCACCAATTTGTGAGGCCAGAAGGGAGCCCCAGGTCCCTAGTCTGACCACCTGTATGATGCAGGCCAGATACCCAGATAACCCCCAGGAACAATAATAGGAACAGTGCACTAACTGTCCTGCATGTGGATAGAACATAGATCTCTTATAGATGTAGACAAGTCCATTTCAAATAAATGGAATAGAAAAACATTACTGGCATTACTTCCAATATATTTGCCTTTTAGCCCTGCTTTCGCCCCTCTCCAAACAACACGACTGGCTTGAGCATATGCCATGATTCCAAAAAAAACCTGGCTGTTGTGCACACATTGAGAAGCTTAACAAGTTAAGAAAAATGCATTAGTTGTGATGAAAGGGCACCGCTATCACTCCGAAGGGTGCCAGTGAAGTCTCTCTGCGTGTCTGGCACATAAATATTAACACAGCACCTCTGTCTAACTTTGGATCCCAGCCCTGTGCAATGCTGAAAGGCAGCACACTCCCTGGAGCATAACTGTTTCTAGAGTCAAGAGAGACAAGGTGGGTGAAGTAATATCTTTTATCAGATCAGCTTTACCTTGCCCACCTTGTCTCTCTCATACTCTGGGACCAGCCTGGCTACAACAACACTGCAAATGACCATGGATGGTATCTAAAGTCAAGATCAGTTGGTGTGTTCAGGTGCAGCAGAAAGGTTTGAACTTTTTCCTATGCCTCAGGAAATGGATTGCTGTGTATTTATAGTAATGGTAAATACTGACCTAAGGAATGTTAATACTTACCTGCTGTGCTTGATATGACTTTGTTCATGTGTTTGTGATGGCAGAGTGTTCTATTTACAGATGATATGCAACTGCAGATTATTTACAGATTATTTTAGTTTAGATTATAACGTACTGTCATTAATCTTCCTCAAATCATTTTTGTATATATGTGTAACATGCTTATATATCAGACCATGCTGGTGACTGTAATAGTAATAACATGCTAGACTAACTGTACTAAATGTTATCCCTGAAGTTGCTCTGGAGACCCCCTTTGCCACATAGTATAAATGACAATTTAGAGTGCAGCTCTCCAGACTGAGCCGTGCAAGACCACACGCCTCTCACAAATGGTGGCATAAATACCCAGCCACCCTTAGCTCGTGAAGATGGTATTTTGATGCATTAAGGATCCACTGTATACATGCATGTATTTTGTTTGGCCATATAGTAATACTAGTGTTCTGGTAAAATACCCATTGAAAACACATATTGAGGGTGGGGACAAAGCTGGATGCCTCTGCATTCTGTACTTCCATCAGCCAGAATGCTCCTCTCACCCAACATGCTAGTTTCACAAGTTGGGAACATTTGCATAACTTGGAAAGTCATGTTAGTGGTGTGTGGCCGTTTCTAATAAATGGTCATTGGTTGCTCTAAGCTTCATATGTTAATTTATCTTTTGTGTTAGGGTGTGCAGTATCTTGTTTAAAATATGGGATTTCAGTCCTACGACTGGGGTTACTGCTCATTATAAATATCTCGTATCCTATGATAGCTTTTCAGAGGCCTTTGAAAAATGACTTGTGGCCTTGGGCTAGTTGCTAGTGAGCGGATAGCCACATCACAGTGATGATAGCACCGCTGGGACTAATCTCCAGTGATTAGTGTCCCTGGTAATGAAGGCGAGCACTGCCTGGTCATGGGAAATGAACTATATCAGAGGGCATTTGGCATATGCTGTAAAATTAACCTGCACAAAAATTATGTAGTCAGTCTTTTAAAATATGCCCCCTTGACGAAGAGTTAAACAGACGTGGTGCCAATATACTGCGTATACAGACCCTAGAGAGGTACAGTTCATTCTTCTGCAAGTATCTCCTTTTCGGGAGGGCAGTGATTATCTGTAGTAACTGACGTGACCTAATTTGCAGTTAAAATGTTTGCCTTCTCTTGTGCTGAAGTCTAAACATGAACAAGTCTAAGCATGTTCTGCACATCTCTGAAACGTTATGTCCCTAACATAGAGAACTGTCAGCGGCACTAAGCCAGCTGCCACCCTCCGGGGGGGCGAGCGGAAAGCTGCATCAAGGCGGTTACAGAAATGTGGGTGCTCTGACAGAAGTAGAGGAGGAAAACGTTCTTATTTCTCTGCTGTCTTGACAATTGCTTTTCTCTTTTTCTTGTCTGTCCTTCCCTTTGCATCCATCCTTCTTTTTTTTTTCTTTTTCCTTCTAGTGGGGAAATTTTACCTTTACTTGTTAATCGTGTCTATAGCAAAGCAGTCACTGAAGCAAGGAAAATTACTGTGTGATCTGATTCTTGCACTCCGCCTACGTGCTCTTCTGTACTCTGCATCTCATAGAAAGAGAGAGGAGCGCTGACCCTTACTGCTGCTGCACTGGTAATGTCAAACTTCTTCCTTTCAGTGCAATGCAATTCAGGCGTGAATCCATTGCATCTTCACCATTCAATTCTTGGCTGTCTGAAATGCACCACATTAATGCTGGACTGAAGTCAGAAACGTGGTATTTGTAAAGTGTCTGGGGTATAACCAGAGCCAGTGGAAAGCTCAAGCTGGGTGGGTGGGGGGGGGGGGATGTAGAGCAGCAATTTTATGGTCTATTGTTTTTTAAAATCTAGTCTTTTTTAAAGTTCCTCCTGATGTAAATGGATCCATTTCTGCCAACCCCAGTTAATGGGTCAATAACCAATCTTCAGTGGAACAAATACCATCAACACACTTGGGAACCTGACCTTTGGCCTGTTTACCTCAATTAAGTGTTAACTTAATTTGGGCCATTCACATGCCAACATCTATTTAAATGGGTAATCTAAGAAATAAACCTGCAGCTGTGCCTTGCTGGTGGGAGATAAAAAAGATGTTATAATGAACAATTGATTAGGACAACTGGAGCTTGCAAGATCCCTCTAATGTTTTGCATCTGCAAACAGTCTACAAGCACTGGTCACAATGTGTTGCAACATCTGAGATGAGGTCTTCAGGTCAGGTCTGCCTGACCCAGCCCAGTCAACAATGGAAGCCGCAAGTGCCAATGCCCCACCAGCTTAGCTGGCCCTCCAAACTACATCCCCCAATGCCATCCCTCATGTTGAGAATGCCCCTGGGCATTATGGGATAGGCATTCCGGGAGTTGTAGAATGCACCAGTAGGCCTGTGAGTGAGATGGCCATCCATTTCCAGTAACCCCCTGAAATCACTTTCCTCCTCTGGTGTCCACATTCCTGGGGACAAGGCAGTCTTTAAAAACATTGGGGAAAATTCTTCCCAGGTAGAACTTGAGTGACCAGTTTGGGTGTCACCTCAGTCACTCTCTCCAGGATGGGAACTCTGCTGACTTGTTCCATACATAATTCTCCTGCCCCACTACTTGGCTCCTCCCAGTCTGTACTGAGTTTGTCCTCCTGCCTCCCCGGGAGGCAGCGCAATGCTGTTATCCCCATTGCTGTAGATGAGGAACTTCCCCATGATCACACAGGGAGTGGGTGGTAGAGCAGGGAATTGAACCTGGGTCTCCTGAGTCCCAGGTTAGCACCTCAGCCGCTGAACCAGCCTTCCCCTCCTAGAGCCCTCACTTGACTTGGCTGCTGGGTGCAGCTACATCCACAGTTACCCCTTGTTGCTGCTTTACTGAGCTAACACATTCACCCTGATATGTGCAGGGCTCTCTCTGTGCACGTGGCTGTGAGTGTCACATTATGTTGCTAAAATGGGTAGAGGGATTGGGGAGGATTAGAAAATTCCCTGCAAATTTCAGTTGTTTTTCCAGCTATTTCCCACTGGGCGCTGGCTTTGTCCTGTGATTGCATGTGTGGTACATTGTGTGGTATCTGGCTGTGCTCATGTGTGGGTGTTGTGTTTTTACATGTTGTTTCACAGGGCAGGATGGAGCTGCTGGGCTGTGTTTTAGAAAGAATAAAAAGAAATGCTGCCTAGCTCCTATTTGCCAGTTTGCTGGGTCACTCTGCTTGTGGGTTAGTGTACAGCAGAGGCTGATGCTGTTGTTTCTATGATCTCCTATGGGTACTGAGAAAAAAATAATGAAGAGTCTCTCCTGTGGGGAGGCTGCTCAGAACAGCCCTGACCTTTCGTTGGCACCAATTACTCTCTTTTGAATGTGTGCTGGGAGGCAGTTGTGCAATGCACCCGCAACAGTTGGTTATTCCAGTTTAACTCAGTTAATCTTCTGACCTTCGATCTGGAAAGCAGCTGACAACTGAGTGGCCTGTAAGTGTCCACGGCACTCCATTCCCTGCATTCTGCCGCTGGCGTGCTCAGTGGGCAGCACGCGCCTCCAGCTGCAAGTCAAATAACGGACATTTCTGCACCACGCTCTGTTCCTGGTGTTTTCTGTTAAGGAATTATTTTACTTACCGCAACAATGTTGTGGCTACTGCTGGCTGCGTGGCACCAGGGGCTGTAGAGTCAATAATACTCCTAGCAAAGAACATCCAGTGTGGACTAGAAACACTTTGGATGCTGCAATAGTCCTAGAGAAGTAAACAAATACATGTCGATTTAGCAGGGGCGGCTCTAGACATTTCGCCGCCCCAAGCACGGCGGCATGCCGCGGGGGGCGCTCTGCCGGTCGCCGGTCCCGCGGCTCCGGTGGACCTCCTGCAGGCGTGCCTGTGAAGGGTCCACTGGTCCCGCGGCTCCACGAAGCCATGGGACCAGCGGACCCTCCGCAGGCACGCCTGCGGGAGGTCCACCGGAGCCACGGGACCAGCGGACTGGACCCTCCGCAGGCGTGCCACCAAAGGCTGCCTGCCTGCCGCCCTCCCGGTGGCCGGCAGCGTGCCCCCCGCGGCATGCCGCCCCAAGCACGCACTTGGCGTGCCGGGGCCTGGAGCCGCCCCTGCGATTTAGACTAGGGCTTTCAAAGAAGTGTCTGGGAGATTGAGCTGATGTTTTCAGAGAACTATGTGCAGTGGCAGTCAAAAAAGCAAACAGTATGTTGGAAATCATTAAGAAAAGGATAGATAATAAGACAGAAAATATCATATTGCCTCTATATAAATCCATGGTATGCCCACCTCTTGAATACTGCGTGCAGATGTGGTTGTCCCATCTCAAAGAAGATAAATTGGAATTAGAAAAGGTAAGGGAGAAGGGCAACAAAAGTGATTAGGGGCAAGGAACAGCTTCCATATGAGGAGAGATTAAAAAGACTGGGACTGTTCGGCTTAGAAAAGAGACAACTAAGGGGAGGATATGATAGAAGTCTGTAAAATCATGACTGGTGTGGAGAAAGTGAATAGGAAATGTTATTTACCCCTTCACCTAACACAAGAACTAGGGAATCACCCAATGAAATTAATTGGCAGCAGGTTTAAAACAAACAGAAGGAAGTACGTCTTCACACAACGCACAGTCAACCTGTGGAACTCCTTGCCGGAGGATGTTGTGAAAGCCAAGACTATAACAGAGTTCAAAACAGAATTAGATCAGTTCATGGAGGACAGGTCCTGCAATGGCTGTTAGCCAGGATTGGCAGGGACACAACCCCATGCTGTGGGTGTCCCTAGCCTCTGCCTGCCAGAAGCTGGGAATGGGCAACAGGGGATGGATCACTTGATCATTACTTGTTTTGTTCATTCCCTCTGGGGCACCTGGCACCAGCCATTGTCGGCAGACAGGACACTGGGCTGGATGGACTATTGGTCTGACCCAATATGGCCGTTCTTATGTCTCTTGGGGAGTTAGGCACCTGAGCGTTAAGGCCTTGATCCCACAGACACTTGCAAGCAGGCCTGTCCAAAATGTCTCTCCCTGTGCTACTGGTGACGGCCAATGGGAGTTGGACATCCAAGTCCCCAAGACTTCTCTAAACCTCCCCTCCCCGTTAATGTTTAACACAGGCATGCCCCCGCCCGCGCGACACTGAGGGAGTCTCTGTCACCCCTGCAGTCGGCCCAGTGCCCAGAGCCTTACCCTCTCCCACAGGTGCTGCCATCTCCTCAGAGCTCTAGAGTTAGTCCACACTGCATTGTAAACCCAGCTCTTGTGTTTCCACACCTGCCCTTGAGCCACTGCACTGTATTGCAAAGCTGCATTTACAGTTGCTAGACCCGGATCTCTCAGCTGTGCTAGCACATCCACACTGCCCTACGCAGCCCTTCTCAATCAGGTCTGCGGCTTGAGCTGTGTCCACACTGCAAAAGGACAGGGCTTGGACCCAAGTCACAGTGGTACTCGGGCACTGACACCCCTGCCCCTCCCCAGCAGGGTTCTAGGACTTGGGTCCTGAGTGCTTGCTGACCCGGGTGTGGGGGCTTAGGCTCAGGCCTGAATCAGAACCTGGGCGTAGCGTGCAGTGTATACATACCCCAGAAGGGGGCGCTGTGCGGAAATGGGACCCTGGGAGTACGTCGTGTTTCGTACTTTCAGTGGACATCCGAGGCTGAAGATGGCAATTATAACTCTATTCCTGTCCCCCAGGGGGATTGCTGGTTCCTTCCTGGTGTCTGACAGCTCTGCATACTTTGTGCCACTTCCCCACTGCTGGGCACTATTATGGGCAGCTGGTATTTCCTGGCTTAGAAGAGGTTTTTCTAAACAAAATGAAGCCTCCTGTTGCTTTCCTTCAAAGGCTTCGCCATGCTGGCAGTTGGCAACAGCCTTCAGAGCCTGTGGGACAGAGGCTGGCCCCCCTGCCCTTGGGCCCATCCAGGAGCTTCAGATCACAGCTTGCTTCTAAGCCTTTCAGAGCAGGTCACTCCAGTTTCTCCAGCAGAGCTGCTCCCATAGAACTCCACTGGTCTGAGTCTAATCTGACTGCACTCTCCTCTCTGAGCTAGATAGGCTTCCAACCTGCCACCAAGAAGGGAAGAGGAGTTTTCTGGGGGCTCCTTTCCTTCCCTCTGCTGTCACAGGGACGGCAGAATTGCCCACCTTAATTACAGGGTGCTCTCCTTCCTGAAGTGACAAAGGAGCGAAGGTGTTCTCTGGACATCTACAGGGCCCTGAGGGTCTATCTACAGTTGCCCCTTCCTCGTCGAGAGCCTGCTGCTGCTCCTTGGTTAGTGGTCTCCATGTAGAGGGTAGAGCCTCAAGGGGTGTGACAGACTAATGCATATGGTCCAGTTGGGCCATATTTCCTGCCCGGTCAAAGGGCAAGGTTCCCTCTGCCATGGTGGGGGTGCATGTGTGCAGCTGTGGAAGTTGGCTATTTGGCAGGCCCCACAGGATTAGCATTCCAGCCTCCACAGGTGAGAAAATGGCTATAGATCCCTCAGTGCAGTCTGTACAAGCCACAGCTAGACCAAGTATGAAGCCGTTTGTCTGGGGGTAGCTGTGTTGCAGAAGCAAAAGGGATTTCTTCTCTAACTCTTCTGTTTGTGGCCTCAGTCCCCACCCTGTGAATGAGCACTCTGAGGGATTCTCTTGGTGCGGATTTCCCCCTCTCATGTCAATTGACAGGCCATTAACACAGACAGCACTTCTGTTCAGTTTGGCTGGGCAAGTTCTAAGGCCTAGGTGATGAAGAAGGGGAAGTCTTTGTTTTCACCAGGCTGCCAGCTTTCTGCCCTGTATACGAAGGATTACCCACATGCCTGGCTGTGAATCCGCCTTGTGTGTGCTGCTGAGACCCGCTGGGATGGTCCGTTCTATGCATGGAAAAGGGAAAAGACACTCCCCTTGAGGTTTGCATGGGGACACATTCTGCACAGGTGCTGGCTGCCTATCGTCCTTCGGACCTTAATTGGTTTCCATAACCAGAGGACAGGCAAATAGATAAGCACAAATTGTAACATTAGCAAGAGTGCCGGCTGTTTGCCTCCTGCTTAAACGTCAAAAGTAACTGAATGTGCTGTGAGTGGAAGCTAGGTCTCGGTGGGGCTAACGGAGCCCCGCACAGACACGTTGCAAACACTGCGAGTGGAAGCTAGCTACACAATAACAGCTGGCTGAGCTCAGGGCACAGTGGGATTCCCCTAGGGGGTGATGTTTCTTTGGCCAAGAGGAAGAGGATATTATTTATTCATTTAGTACAGATTCAGGGCCCAGCTTTGCTAGCCTTCGTTACACTGAATGGTACCATTGAAGCCAAGGCGAGCACTCCTAGAGCAAGGTGGTACCAAACCAGAGAAAGGGTATTAGAATCTGGCCCTGTTGTGGTTTTTGTTTTTGTTTTTTATTTTTATTTTTATTCTGCTCCCACCACCACCCCAAAAATAAATCAGGAGAGAAAGTACAAAACACAGTGAATTTCCTACTTCTGTATTTTTCCTTTTGAAAGCGTTGGGATTAGTATGAGGTTAAACCATTCAGCAGCTCGTGGGATACTGGGAAATTTAAATCTCAGGCCTGGTCTACACTGGGGGGTGGGGATTGATCAAAGATAAGCAACTTCAGCTACAAGAATAGCGTAGCTGAAGTCGACGTATCTTAGATCGACTTAGAATCACTTACTTCGCGTCCTTGCAGCACGGGATCGACGTCTGCCGCTCCCCCGTCGACTCTGCTTCCGCCTCTCGCCCTGGCGGAGTTCCGGAGTCGACGGCAGAGCGATCAGGGATCTACACTAGCTGCGATAAATCGATCCCCGATAGATTGATCACTACCTGCCGATTCGGCGGGTAGTGTAGACGTACCCTCAATTACTCCAGCCCTGACAGTGCTTCTGAATTGTCACCAGTTGAGCAACACATGGCCCTTTTTAACAACAGATAACACACAAAAAACCTCAGTGTGCACCTTCCTGTTCTGATCACAGCTGTAACGCCCTGGCAATGTCCTTGTTGGGATGGGGGTTCAGAAGCTTTTCTGTAGCGGGGATTGTGTCTTGTGAATGGCTTTTCCTTCCATTAATGCTCACACAGCCCCCCCCCCCCCCCATTTGCCGTCACACAATGTCCCTGTGGCAAGTACAGCAGTTGCCTATGGGAGGGACCCATCCCACCAGGAAAGGGCTGGGTAAATTTTAGCCACTGGAAACAAGGAGGACTCAGCACCATGTGCCAGGACAACTCTCCATGGACCATGCACTAGTGCATTTTAGCCTGCTAGGGCTCGTGGGTCACAGCCTACAGTCCTCCAAGCTGCAGCAAAGCCAAGGGCTGCATCTGAGTCAGAGGAGTCTGGCTGTACTAACAGTCCCATCACAGAAACAGCCGCTGCCTCTAGAGTCCACAGACCTGTCTGAATCTACATCGAGAGAGTCTAGGCGTAAAGCATAGAGGGGAAAACACCAAATGGATGAAACGCTTGCTGTCTGTGCCCTGGCATGGATGTGCTTGGCCAGCTGAGCAGATGCCAGTTCAAGCTTGCAGTGGTGGAGGTGGTCTGACCCGGTTGAGAACAGCCTTCTTGTAGTGTGGGGCCCAAAACTGGACACAGTACTCCAGATGAGGCCTCACCAATGTCGAATAGAGGGGAATGATCACATCCCTCGATCTGCTGGAAATGCCCCTACTTATACAGCCCAAAATGCCGTTAGCCTTCTTGGCAACAAGGGCACACACTAATGCCCACACAAGGTTGATGGGGTTCACCTGTGCGATGGGGTGGGTAGAGAGTGAAGTGGGGATGACCTGTGCTTCTAGGATCTCATGTGCCAGTAACTGGCAGGACGAATGGAGTGTAGTCCAGCTGGTTATTCTGTTGTCTACCATTTCAGCTTCCCCACATGTCTCTGAACCGCACATAGATTCAGCTGCCCAGAAAATACAGGATTTGGGCAAAGGAGTTTCTGGGCATCAGTGTCTGCTCTTTAGATGGGTTGTAGTGCTAGTCGTATTCCGTCACCTGGGCTGTGAGGGCACTGGGGGACTTTGACTCTGGTGGTGGCGGTGCAGGTCCAGTGTGACAGATGGGATACTTGGTAACAGGTAAGAAATGGACAGTGTATACTAACCTCCTTAAGGTGCTTAATTTTTTTTTTGTTTGTTTTAAATTAGGGTGGAGAAGAAACCTTTAATCGTGCTAAACTTCTGAACATAGGCTTCAAAGAAGCTTTGAAAGAATATGACTATGGTTGCTTTGTATTTAGTGACGTAGACCTAATTCCAATGGACGACAGAAACATCTACAAGTGTTACAGCCAGCCACGGCACCTTTCTGTATCGATGGATAAGTTTGGATTTCGGTGAGAGCTCTTTTCAATGGACTGTTTGTTACTCATCTGTATTTTAACCTTCCATGCCTATGGCAGAGTGGCAGCATCTCCAGTATAAACCTCTTATTGAAGGCCTGGAAAAATCACTCCTGGCTGCAATTTGTCACAGTGTAGGACTGGGAAAAAAAAGGGTTGTCTGTGGGAAAGATTAAGTAACTGTTCTTAAAAGTTTTCAAATATCAGTCACAGGAGTAGAAAAAATGGAAGCTGATCTTTTTCAGATTTTTTGTGCTCATCCCGTAGCTGCTGATTTTATCCTGTATCCATGAAAGCAACCAGTAAATGCTATTCTGTCTCCATTTAAGGCAGTGGGGTTGCTCCTACCCAAGACCCCAGGTGAATTTGGCCCTGTGTATTTAGCATTGTGTTAGCAGAGTTTGTCAGGATTTCTGGGCCAGGAGGTTTTCCAGAATGGCCACCCCTGGGATATTGGAAAATCCCAGTGACACTGTGCTGTGTGGAGAGTGTCCCTCGCAGTCCAGCGGTCACCATGCCTGCTCTTGGGGACAAAGATATGATCTTCTTGGCCATGTCATCAGCTTATTCATCATGACCTGTCTGACAGGGAAACCCCACGGACATTTGCACCTAGAAATGGCTGCATGGTAGAATTCTCAGCCATTAATATGTGGGTGGAGCCACTGTGGTTATGGTGGGTGAGTGATCAGGGAAGACAGCACCAAAAGAGAGAGACTAAATGTCTCTGTGCTCCACCTAATGCATGAACACATGCACACCTAACCTTGCTAGTCATTCCAGTGCCAGACCCCAGCCCCACCCTGCCCCACTAGTCATTCCAGTGCCAGACCCCAGCCCCACCCTGCCCCACTAGTCATTCCAGTGACAGACCCCAGCCCCACCCTGCCCCACTAGTCATTCCAGTGACAGGCCCCCAGCCCCGCCCTGCTAGTCATTCCAGTGACAGACCCCAGCCCCACCCTGCCCCACTAGTCATTCCTGTGACAGGCCCCCAGCCCCACCCTGCTAGTCATTCCAGTGATAGACCCCCAGCCCCCAGCCCCACCCGGCTAGTCAATCCAGTGACAGACCCCAGCCCTGCCCTGCTAGTCAATCCAGTGACAGACCCCAGCCCCACCCTGCTAGTCATTCCAGTGACAGCCCCCAGCCCCGGCCTGCCCTGCTAGTCATTCCAGTGACAGACCCCAGCCCCGCCCTGCCCTGCTAGTCATTCCAGTGACAGACCCCAGCCCCGCCCTGCCCTGCTAGTCATTCCAGTGATAGACCCCAGCCCCGCCCTGCCCCCTCTAGTCATTCCAGTGACAGACCCCCAGCCCTGCCCTGCTAGTCATTCCAGTGACAGACCCCAGTCCCCAGCCCTGCCCTGCTAGTCATTCCAGTGACAGACCCCAGCCCTGCCCTGCTAGTCATTCCAGTGACAGACCCCCAGCCCCGCCCAGCTAGTCATTCCAGTGACAGACCCCAGCCCAGCCCAGCCCCGCCCTGCTAGTCATTCCAGTGACAGACCCCCAGCCCTGCCCTGCTAGTCATTCCAGTGACAGACCCCCGCCCCACCCAGCCCCACGAGTCATTACAGGGGCAGACCCCACCCCGGCCCCCCAAGTCAATCCAGTGACAGACCCCAGCCCCCAGCCCTGCCCTGCTAGTCATTCCAGTGACAGACCCCAGCCCTGCCCTGCTAGTCATTCCAGTGACAGACCCCCAGCCCTGCCCTGCCCCACTAGTCATTCCAGTGACAGACCCCAGTCCCCAGCCCTGCCCCGCTAGTCATTCCAGTGACAGACCCCAGCCCCGCCCTGCTAGTCATTCCAGTGACAGACCCCAGCCCCGCCCTGCTAGTCATTCCAGTGACAGCCCCCAGCCCCGCCCTGCTAGTCATTCCAGTGACAGCCCCCAGCCCTGCCCTGCTAGTCATTCCAGTGACAGACCCCAGCCCTGCCCCGCTAGTCATTCCAGTGACAGACCCCAGCCCCCAGCCCTGCCCTGCTAGTCATTCCAGTGACAGACCCCAGCCCTGCCCTGCTAGTCATTCCAGTGACAGACCCCCAGCCCCGCCCTGCTAGTCATTCCAGTGACAGACCCCAGCCCTGCCCTGCTAGTCATTCCAGTGACAGACCCCAGCCCCCAGCCCTGCCCCGCTAGTCATTCCAGTGACAGACCCCCAGCCCCGCCCTGCTAGTCATTCCAGTGACAGACCCCCAGCCCCGCCCTGCTAGTCATTCCAGTGACAGACCCCAGCCCAGCCCTGCCCCGCTAGTCATTCCAGTGCCAGGCCCCAGCCCCGCCCTGCTAGTCATTCCAGTGACAGACCCCAGCCCAGCCCTGCCCCGCTAGTCATTCCAGTGACAGACCCCCAGCCCAGCCCTGCTAGTCATTCCAGTGACAGACCCCAGCCCCGCCCTGCTAGTCATTCCACAGCCAGGCCCCAGCCCCAGCCCCGCCCTGCTAGTCATTCCAGTGACAGACCCCAGCCCCCAGCCCTGCCCTGCTAGTCATTCCAGTGCCAGGCCCCAGCCCCCAGCCCTGCTAGTCATTCCAGGGACAGCCCCCAGCCCCGCCCTGCTAGTCATTCCAGTGACAGGCCCCAGCCCAGCCCAGCCCTGCTAGTCATTCCAGTGACAGACCCCCAGCCCCGCCCTGCTAGTCATTCCAGTGACAGACCCCAGCCCTGCCCTGCTAGTCATTCCAGTGACAGACCCCAGCCCCGCCCCGCTAGTCATTCCAGTGACAGACCCCAGCCCTGCCCCGCTAGTCATTCCAGTGACAGACCCCAGCCCCGCCCTGCCCCACTAGTCATTCCAGTGACAGACCCCCAGCCCCGCCCTGCCCCTTTGCTCAGGGCTGTGTCTGATGGCACCATCCAGCCCTGCCTGTTCAGTAACAAGCCTGGTGCACTAACAAAGTTCTTTTCCCCTTGCAGTTTACCGTACAATCAGTATTTCGGAGGTGTGTCTGCGTTAAGCAAGGAGCAATTGGTAAAAATCAATGGATTTCCTAATAATTACTGGGGCTGGGGTGGCGAAGATGACGACATTTATAACCGGTAAGACCCAAGCTGGAACATGCTATTGCTGTGCAGCTAGAAGCCACTACTAGCCTGGGCCCTCGGCACTGTTCTCCCTGTCTGTGTGTGACTTACGACCCCCTGAGTAATGCTTAAAGCAGTTGGCTTTAGCCCGTGCTGTGTCTGCAGCCCTGCACGCTAGAGCTTTCCCTCTTCTCGCGCTCTGTGGGCAGTGCCTCGCCAGAGGGGCACCGGCGTGGCCAGAGAGCCTCAGTTTCACATGCCGCACACTAAAAGGCCAGGAGTGTGTGTGCTGTAAACTGCACTCCCAGGGGAAGAGCTCTTCAGGAACCCAGATCCTTCCTGGGGAGCATCCGTCCGTCCCAGCTCCCGTGTCGTATGGGCGGGGTGGGTTGAGGGGTGGCACCGAGCTCCTTGCTGGCTAGGGCTGTGTTTGCTGGCCACCACAGCCATTTGGGGCTCTCCGCCATCTCTGACCCTGCAGCACAGCCCTAGTAGGGAAGTGGGAGGTGGCGATGGAGTCTCCTCTCTGGCGCAGGGTCCTGATTTCACAGCAAGTCAGAGAAGGGGAGCTGGGAGCACACACCCTAATAGTCTCACTGACAGTGCTGTGTTCATTTCCCCTCCTCACCCAGAGGAACCATCACGGTGCAGGCTGATGCTAATGCAGATCTGCAACCTGGAGCTGCGTGGGTCTGCAGCCAAGGATGGCCCTGGAGCATGGGGCGCCCTGCTCACTGTTTGCGCTGGCTCCCAGTCAGAGCGAGCTGGGGCAGGAAGGGGCAGTCCGCACCCAGTGGCAGGAGGTGTGAGCAGCGTGCTGGTGGTGCTGATCTCAGAGTGAGGCCTGAGAGATGCCAGGTCAGGGCCATGGGTTCAGCAGCAGCAAGATTCCTTGTGTCTTCCAGAATCTGCTTTCTCCTCACTTGCTATGTTAGGTGATTCCTTCCCAGCGTTGGGGACAGTGGAGCTGGGAAGGCCTGCAGAGAGGCACCTCAATCCAACCCCCAAGTCACTCTCTCAGGAAACGCTCTACAGCTCAGGATGGGGTGGGGAGAAGAGCTGAGGGGCACTGGCTAGGGTGGGTCTGTTCAGCATGCCAGGGCAAGTTCTCTGCAGGTGGAGAAGTGAGAAACCTCACCTGCATGATAGGAGCACAGTCGATCTGAAACTCGGCCCAGTCTGGAATCTTGCAGTTCCAGTACGCGGGGAATGGTGTCTGTCAGCAAAATCTAAGCAGCTGCGAAATACTAACGTGTAAAATAGAACACTGAAAATTCCAGGAATGAGCATAAAGTACCATGGAAACCAGTATAGGGAGCTATTTGCACAGTGCAGCTTGTGCCTAAGGGCACGTTTACACTTACCTGCTGGGTCGACGCGGCAAGTTCGACTGCTCGGAGTTCGAACTATCGCGTCTGATCTAGACGCGATAGTTCGAACCCCGGAAGCGCTAGTTCGAACTCCGGTACTCCACCGCGGCAGGAGGAGTTGCCGGAGTCGACCTTGGAGCCGCGGAGTTCGCTTCCGCGGCGTCTGGACGGGTAAGTGAGTTGAATTAGGGTAGTTCGAATTCAGCTACGTTATTCACGTAGCTGAATTCGCGTACCCTAGTTCGACCCCCGACCTTAGTGTAGACCAGGGCTTAGATTTTACAATGTTTTCTGCACAGAGAGCAGACCAGTAGTTTTTGGAAATCTCCAGTGTTTTGATTTTTCAGTTCACACGTGAAAGGTTTTACTAACCTCTGTTTAGTCTGAAATGTTTCTCTACCCCTTGGCCTTGTAATAGGCTTTTGTACTTCCCCTGAGTTTATGAAACAACTTCTGAGACATCTGTAAATGTTATGGTTTACCTATTTAAAAAAGCAAAACCAATTTTGCATGATGTCACCTGCGTAAAGGGAAATTATATTCCCTTTGTAAAATGCTCTGACATCTGTGGCTGGAAACTGTTACAGAAGAGCTAGAGAGCATTAGCAAAGGGAGAGAGGGGGAGTGGTATAAAATCTGAAATCGTAGAATCATGGAAACGTTGGGTTGGAAGGGACCTCAAGAGGTCACCAGGTCCAGCCCCCTGCACTGAGGCAGGACCAACCCAACCTAGACCATCCCTGACAGGTGTTTGTCCAGCCTGTTCTTAAACACTTCCAGTGCTGGGGACTCGACAGCCTCCCTCGGAAGCCTGTTCCAGAGCTGAACTACCCTGAGAGTTAACGTTTTCTGCCGCTTTTGACTCTAGGTAGTAACAGCAAAGAGAACACAGACAAGGGCCAGCTGACCTGTGTTAGAGCGGCAGGGAGCCCCTCTGCAGTTCCATGGTCACAGCCCCGTTCACTCCTTCCCATGACAGCGGGGCCAGAGAGGGCTCCCTGCACTGCCACAAAAGCTATACTGCAGCAGCATGGCCTCCCCCACAGCCCAGGTCTCTGCTCGGTCCTCTGAATGTGCATTATTCCCCGCTGAGGGCCAAAGACAGGATTCGGATAATGCAGCAGTTCAGATGGCCATTGGGTTTTGGGAAATCAGGAGCATACTGTTGTTATAATGTAGGTGCGTGCATAGGGAATAGTGCGGGTGGAGCAGACAAGTGAGAGACAGCTGTGGGAAGGTGATGGAGAGCCAGTTATGGTGGGAAGAAATGGAGACGGGTGGATCCTGTGGGGTGCTGAGCGTCCCCAACTCCTTCTGGAGTCTGTGGGAGCTGACAGCAGTTGGCACCCTACAGGATTTAACCCACAAGCGTTAGCCAGGCATAGGAGTTCAGAATATGAAGCCAGAGGGTAACAGCAGAGTTCCAGTGCTGACCTCATGGGGCAGTTCTGCAGAGACACTGTTGCACCATCTGGACGGGGAGTAGTTTTGAAAGCTAAGAAGGCAGTTTTTAGTGGGTGGCTCAAACTAAAAGAGAGTGTGGCTGCCGCCCCTGCTAAATGGCACTTAACACTCTACACGTGCACACAGAGAGAGCACAATGTAATGTTCTACTGCAAGGAGAGAGACGGTATCATTAACCCCATACTGCAAATTTGTCTTCTGTATGTATCTAGCAGGCAGTACTGCAGCTTGGTTCAAACCTTTGTGCTTTCTCACAGCATTGCCTTCTCAGCGGGATTGCAAATGGTGGATTTTGAAATGACCTGGGCCATTGCTTTAGCTCAGGAAGCTTTACCATTGAATCAGCAGAGCTGTGCAAATAATGGATTTTTTCAGTTCACTGGCAATTCCAAATAACTGAAAAAAAAATAGTTTTGGGTTAACTCAAAACCAACGTTTTTTGGAATTTTAAGTGAATCAAAAAAGTCAGAAAAACTTGTGTGGGGTCAAACAAAATGTTGAATTTGAAATAAGGAGAGTGAGGTCATCTCTTTTATTGGATCAGCCTCTGTTGGGGGAAGAGACAAGCCTTCGAGCTTACCCAGAGCTCTTCTTCGGATCTGGGAAAGGTCCTCAGATGGAACATCTCCACAGCAACGAGACACCCGCGGCTGGCCCGTGTCAGCCAGCTCAGGCTGCCAGGCCGTTTCATTGCTGTGTAGACTTCCGGGCTCTAGGACCCTGGGGGGCTTTAGGGTCTCTCTCTCTCTCACCCACCCAGGGACCATTTGTCATTCATTTTGACATTTCCAAAACTGTTTTTCTTTTTCTCTGACTGAAACAATTCGCCAAAATTGGTACAAATGTGTGGAATGTTTTGGTTGTCCTGAATCTGCATTTTTGGGCCAAAAAAAAAAAGTTTTAGGTAGAAGTGGCTTTAACTGGGTACTCAAGTACTTGTTAGAATATTAATAGCCTCTTGATATGTTTACTTTCGCAGGCTGTTTTTTAAAGGTATGAGAATATCTCGCCCAGATGCTGTAATTGGGAAGTGCCGAATGATTCGCCATTCAAGAGACCGTAATAATGAACCCAACCCACAGAGGTGTGTCCATCTCGCTTCACCTTCTTGACAAGTTAGAGATGCTCTCAAGGCCGATAGTTCCCGATTATCCTGCCTTCCCCTTACTATGTGGAGGTCTGATCACACAAGTTACTTTACTCAGTGGGCCGAGCGGTCACACAATGATTGCACCTAACCTGTTGGAACATGCTGGGATACCCAGATGTAGGATTAACTTTGAACGCTTTGATTATTTCAGTCCAGATTGGCCAAACTTACTGACCCTCCGAGCCACATATGACAGTCCTCAGAAATTCGAGTGCCGGGATGCACCTGTCAGCTCGGGGCTTCAACCCTGTGGGGAGGAGGGGGTCTTGGCCTTCAGTCCCGCAGAAGAGTCCTGCCAGGGCTCAGGGCTTCAGCTCTGCTCCTGCTGAAGCCCTGAAACCCCTCTCCCCACTGGGCAGAAGCCCCTAGCCCCACCGCTGCAAGGCAGCAGCCCCAAGCTTTCCCTCCCCCCAGTCTGGTAGGTGGAGAGGAGAGGGGGCATAGGGGACTATATAAAACAGCTGCTTGTGGCCACCTCTGTTTTAATCCTTTCTTGTGGCCATTGAGCCATAAAGCTGTGCCGCGGGTGGGTGCAGTGCCCTGCTTGCAGTTCGAGGTCATTACAGTGCTAATATTACAATATTGCATCATTTTGTTTTCACAGGTTTGACAGAATTGCTCACACAAGAGAGACAATGAATTCGGATGGCTTAAATACGCTGTCATACAAGGTAGTGAAAACTGAGAAATACCCACTGTATACCAAAATCACAGTGGATGTTGGCTCACCAAAAAACTAGTGTTGGAGAGGCAGAAGTGAAGACTTGGAAGCTACCAGGATATCTGATCCATAGGATTTTTATATGTACTGTTTGTACAGTCAGAATGAAAAAGAGAGCCTCATTCAGCTATGCAAAGTTTTTCCCAGTCTCCTGGACAAGTGAGACTTTTTAATCCCAAACTTGACTTTACACAACTTTCTAGCTCTACAATATTTTTGTAAGTTTTAGAAACTGTAAATAAGAGTTGTAAATATTTACATTGCCAGAAAATGCTGGACATTATGTATCTGCTGCAGTGCTCCCCACAAATATTTTATTCAAATGTTGTTATTGTTCACAAACAAATGATGAATCAGCAATTACTTTATTATTATTATTACCCATATTATTTCTTCCATAGGTTAAATTAAGTAGACGAGAGCACTGCTTTAAATTCTTTGCTGTTGTTACTTTATGAAGGACTGGAAAATGCTGCTAAAATTGTACAAGTTTACACTTTGTATTAGATTTTTTTTAATGGAGGCAGTATCATTTATTCTTGTCTAACATCAGCCAAACCAAACATTTTTTCTTTAATTTTATGCAGAGCACGTTTTGGAAAAATTGATCTTACAAAATCTAACAGCAACAGATTTTATTATCTCAGAGGGGATTTTAATAACTTGGGTCCCAATCCTCCAGTGAGCGCTATATAGACAGGACATTTAGGCTTGGTGGGAGCTGCACAGGACGGTATAAATATTATGCTTGGTGCAAGAAGTGCTGTGTCCAGGTGACCTGCTCGGAAAGATCTCTTGTTAGATAGAGCAGTGTAAGATGCATTCTATTTTTTAAGAGAGGCAATTTGGTTGTAATTATGGGCTGAAACTATAGTCTTTTTTAATTTAAAATTTACTGAAATTAGTTTACTTTCGTAAGAGCTTATCATGCTATTTAAATACCATATACATTTCACAAAAACAAAATGCATTTTTCTTAATGTTGTACATAAAACCTGAATTCACTGTTCCTTTTGTTTTGTGATATTTTAAGATGACGTGAGGGAAATTTGGTTTTTAAAAGAGACATTTGTATGTTAATACCTTAATTAAACTAGGATGTAGCATCATTGTTAAACGAGGCTTAGAAATAGCCTGTCCCTACAATGACAGGTTCTTATGTGCTTCATGATGTATGAGCCATGTATTAAGTTTGTGCTACATATTTGTCCATGAACTCTTTAATGCTTTAGTACTAACAGGTCAGGAAAGATCAGGCTTACTTCGCTGATCTGAAACCCGCAATGAAAGTGTGTCCGCTAAGATGTGAGAAAGTGTTCCAGGTCCATACTCGTTTGTAACTTCTGCAGCCACTGAGGAATGTACACTTCCTTGTTCATGGCATTTTTAAACTGCAGAAAGGCGACTGTGCCAGCCTGTACTCCTCGCCTTTCCCCTTCAGCATTATGGCATTTAGAGCAGGTCAGGATTTCACATCTCAGCAGTGTTTGTGAATTTTTTGCCACCTTTCAACCAGCTCAATCTAAAATGGCTTATGCTAATTGGGCCCAATCCAAAACTCTCAGGAGTCAGTGGGAGGCTTAGCAGGAGCTCTGGATCAGGCCTGTGGGGTTACTCCTGCATCTAGGTGTGTTTACCCCTTGGAGAGTAGAAGTGGAGCTGAAGTCCCATTTGTATTATGCAAGGAAGGAAGGGGCTGATCTAAAGATTGGGGGTGGGGGGGCTATTTTATTTAAATGTGCTTTTTGGCCACTGGCTATGGCTGAAGGCATGGTCAGAAACCCCACTAACCTCATGGGGTGCCGAGGAAGGTGCTTGCCTTTCAGTCTGATTGTAGGGGCTTGGTTTAGTTTAGACCTGTACACCTACCAACACAAGCTAAACCCATGTGAGTGTCCACACACACAGGTGCACTAGATCTGTATACAATCACACCTTTAGTTAAAGCAGTACAACTCTGGCTTCTGAGCAGTATGAGAGAGAACCAGCATTGTTTGGAATGAAGAGCTGATGTTCCTGGGTGGAGCCCATTGCAGGGTCCCCACCTAAGAGCCAGCCTGCACACGCCTGCTCTTGGGAGGAATTGTCCTCACGCTAGGAATGGCATTACAGAGTTACCGATGTGTTGGCAGAGATGCAGTAGCACATGGCTTAGATCCCTTCCAGAATCTGGGTTAATTTTCTCTCTGCAAAACCCAGGCACATGCAGCAGCACTGATTAGTAGCCAAATGTGGCCTGGGATTTTCAAAGGAGTCTAGAGAGTGTGGCCCCAGCTCCCCCTGAAGGCCAGGGGAATGTGGGAACCAAATATTTCCTCTCGGTGTGATGTCCCGGCATGGGGGAAATTCACGTTTTACTTGCGTACATCTCATTTGTATAGCATGCAGGGTCCCCTTCTGTGCTGGGACCTGGGACAGTTTTGAAATGTCCCCAAATGAAATCAAAGGCCAGTTTGTGAACAAATGAACAGCAATCTCACTTGCCATGTTTCTACTGTTTAAACAAAACACATTAAATAGGGACATTGTCTCTTTCAGAGCCAGTAGCTTGTTGCTTAATCCTGAGTTGGTCTAGGGTGAAGGTGCTGGGCTGGGACTGGGGCTCAGCTGTGACCTGGCTGTGTAACCTTGGACAGGTTGCTTCCCCTTTCTGTGCTTCATTTCCAGGGCTGCACTGAGACAAGATGGGGTCTATTAGAATACAAATCTGTATAATGGCTGCAAGGCGGGTTGCTGGCAAAATACATTGACTTTTCTTTTAAATGCTCATTCTTTCTGCATGTGCCCCAGTCACAATGCCTCCTCCTCGGGAAATGGAGTTGCAATATGGTCTAGATTCCCAACCTCCCCCTTCCCACCCCAAAAAAGAAAAACCCTGAAGGCTGCATCCAGGTCTGGGTGTACAAGGCTGTGCATGGCTCAAGAACTTACTCAGGAGAAAATTAAGGGAATGTTTGAGTTTAAAAAATACATTAACGTTTATGTGTACGCGCACACACGCATGTGCACACAACCACGCCTGCTTTGTGTGTGCATGTGGAAAAGCAGCCTGCCAGCCTCGGCTCTGCCTGCCTCCCCACGCTCATGTTGCTGGCACATTCTTACCTTTGGCTACTCTCAGGCGCCTGGGGGAGGCTGCTGAGCTGTGTATGGCGAAGAGCGTGCTCAGATCTGGGCCCAGTGTTGTTGGAGTACAAGGACGACGAGTGGTGGCTGCTGTGATTACACAAAGGGAGTTCCTGTATGTACTGAGACACTCAGTTGGGCTTTGCAGCCAATAATGGGGTATAGGGGAGGGCAGTTTGAGGTAATATGTGGAAAATCTGATGGTTTTTTGACTACACTGAGTGGTGGGCGCCCATGGAGGACGTCCTTGGTGGACGTCCTTGGCTTGTTGGGGGCCTTTGGTGTGGAGAGAGCGATACAGGTGGCTGAGGGATTGGTTAGACAGCTCCCATGTGGGGCAGACATGAGCGTTTCATGTGTGAGGTGATGCAGGGAGTGTGCAGCTCCTGGTGCATGAACCCAGGATTCATGTCCAGACCACTCTTTGGGCAGGGGCTGCACAAGGCCTGTGTGCCATGTGATGCCATTTAGCCATGGTACCACCCACAGACCCAACACCCCCCCCTTCCCCGCTGCCTTGGTACCCCCCTCCACAGACTTAGCCTCCTAGCTATACCTTAGCAGCCCTAGTACCTCCATAGACCTAATAACCCCTATTCAGCTATCCCCCAGCAGTCCTGAAATACTGACTGAGAACATGTAAAATGTAAAACAGAGAAGAGCTGCATCATGTATTCCATAATATTTAATGGTGTATTCAGCAGGCCAGCTGACTCATCCTTACTACAAAGTTTTTGCAAATAAATCTCTGACAAACTTCAGGGTATATCAAAATACCTGTGACTGACATTTTTTATTCCTAAATTTAGTGCTTTTAATTAAAACAATGAGGAGTCTGGTGGCCCCTTAAAGACTAACAGATTTATTTGGGCGTAAACTTTCGTGGGTGAAAAACCCACTTCTTCAGATACACGGGCCACCGGACTCCTCATTGTTTGTGTGGATACAGACTAACACAGCTACCCCTCTGATACTTGCTTTTAATTAGGTACCTTCTGCATGTCCAGTCTTCACCTTCTGGCATGCAGTGGAAAACATGCTCCATTTTCTTTTGGAAAAAAAAAAACACTCTTCTGCAATTTCTTTCTAATGTCATTTGCTTCATTGGGCTTCAGGGATTTGGCTGGAAGGGGGTGAGCAGGGAGGGGGAGGGAAGAGAGGAGGGAGAGAGTGGGCAGAGTGGGGTGGGGCTTGGGGCAGAGCAGGGGTGGAGTATGGGCAGGACCACAGGCAGAAGAGGGGGGCTGGGGAGCTAGCCTCCCCAAGCAGCAGCTTCATCCACTGCTCATGGCAGCAGGTAAGAGCGGGTTGGCTCCCGCGCACGCTGCAGTCTGCATAGGCCAGGGCCATATTCACAGAGCCGAATGCACCGGTGCCACACATTCTGCGTGAGGGAGAGGGTACAGGGGTCTCTGCGGGGAACTGAGACTCTCCGCCGCAGTGAGGTGGGCCAGGCATCTCGGTATCCTTTGCTGCCTCGTCCCTCCCCCCGGGTTGCTGTCGGGCATGGGGCACCAATTTAATAATACTTCGTAGGGCCCCATAAATCCTAAAGACGGCCCTGCCCCAACGCTTTGTTCAGTGCCCATAAGAGGATACATTTTGTGAGAAATCTACTGGGCAAACCCCACCGGGCCACTCTGTGCAGCACTAGCCATTGTTTTGCAGTTTACTGTAGATGAGTATCCCCCTGGATGGCAACTCTGGGATCTTTAACAACTATTTCATACATTCAGAGATGCTACCAGCACTTCTTCCCTCCGACAGTTAAGAACAAAACTTTTCCCTCTCTCCCATGCATAACCTAGAGGGCTGAACTCTTCCAGACCCCAGCCGTGGTAATGCAGATCCCGGTTAGCTCCTGCCCACATGCTGGGTTCCTGGCCACTCAGACATTCTTTATGACCTGTTAAACCATCAGTGTTTACAGCTCTCCTAAGATCCATAGGATGAGGGGTGCCAGTCCCTGGAGGCTCCCCCCTCCCCCGCACACCCCCAGTGATGCAATATCCTCATCCCTACTGCCAATCACCTGCTCCCACTGACCCAAAAAAGGGCTTTGCCTGGGCCCACTCTGTTCAGGTTCTTACACTGTGCCCATCCCCTTAGTATCTGAGGGCCTTCCAGGGTCCATTGCAAACCCCATTGCAGTGGGAATTGCCCTCCTCCCCAGCACCAAGCTCCCACCGCTTCAATGCATCCAACAATATTGCTGGTGCTGCTGCTTCTGGCTCCAGATGTGTTGCCATTGGTGCTCCCTGCAGCCTCTCACTGCTCTCAGTACAGGGCTCTGGGGGGGCCCTTGCACTGCACACTGGCAGTCACAAGAGGTAGAGTTTCACCTCTGCTGTGTTGCATGTCCCTGGGGCTGGCAGCACTGGTCAGGGCTGAGATGCCAAAACCAGCATTCGTTGTGCGTGCAGCTTGGTTACACAAGTGGTGTGGGAATCTTTCATCTTGCTTTCATACGTTCTGCATGGCAGCTTGTGCAGGGAGGAGAGCGGGGCGTGCACATGCAGGTGGGACGTTCTGCCTTCAGACAGAGTGAATGATGCATAGCAGCAGGCTAGGCTAGGCTTGGCATGGCAAACGGCAGTAACCTTGTGCCCAGTTGCACACGATCAGTGTTTGCAAAAGTTGCAGCGCACTCGCCAATGAATCCACAAATGGAAATGTAGGAGCGAGGTCTCACTAATCACATTTTCCACCACACACGTTGGCAAGGACACAGTAGGCTTTGATGCCAGCTGCCTATATATCTTACCTAGCAAGAACTAAGCCTAGGAGCCTTTTGGCAGAGTCACAGGGATCTTTGGCCAAGGAGTAAATGAAAGTATGTTTCAGGCAGATCAAAGTACATTCTAATTTCCTGTTCAGAAGTGACTGGTCCGGCGTGTCTCCCATGTTTGTTCCAGCATCTCAGAGTGTGGGTGTCACGGGCTGCCAACTTTCTAATTGCACAAAACCGAACATCCTAGCCCTGCCCCTTCCCTGAGGCCTCGCCCCCCACGCACTACCTTCCCCCTCCCTCCCTCACTTTCACTGGGCTGGGGCAGGGGGTTGGAGTGCAGGAGGAGGGGAGGGCTCTGGGGTGGGGCCAGGGATGAGGGGTTCCGGGTGGGGGCGGGGGTTGTGGGCTGGGGCTGGGGGTTAGAGTGCAGGCCGGTGAGGGCTCTGGGCTGGGGGTGCGGGCTTTGAGGGGCTGGGGATGAGGGGTTCAGGGTGTGGGAGGGGGCTCTGGGCTAGGGCAGGGAGCTGGGATGTGGGGGGTGAGGGTTCTGGGGTGGGACCGGGGATGAAGGGTTCAGGGTGTGGGAGGGCTCTGGGCTGGGGCAGGAGCTGGGATGTGGGGGTGAGGGTTCTGGGGTGGGACCGGGAATGAGGGGTTCAGGGTGTGGGAGGGGGCTCTGGGCTGGGGCAGGGAGCTGGGATGTGGGGGGTGAGGGTTCTGGGGTGGGACCGGGGATGAAGGGTTTGGGTTGCAGGAGGGGGTGAGGGCTCTGGGATGGGGGTGCTGGCTTTGGGGTGGGACCGGGGATGAGGGGTTCAGGGTGTGGGAGGGGGCTCTGGGCTGGGGCAGGGAGTTGGGATGTGGGGGTGAGGGTTCTGGGGTGGGGCCAGGGATGAGGGGTTCAGGGTGTGGGAGGGGGCTCTGGGCTGGGGCAGGAGCTGGGATGTGGAGGGTGAGGGTTCTGGGGTGGGACCGGGATGAGGGTTCAGGGTGTGGGAGGGGGCTCTGGGCTGGGGCAGGAGCTGGGATGTGGGGGTGAGGGTTCTGGGGTGGGGCCAGGGATGAGGGGTTCAGGGTGTGGGAGGGCTCTGGGCTGGGGCAGGAGCTGGGATGTGGAGAGTGAGGGTTCTGGGGTGGGACCGGGGATGAAGGGTTTGGGTTGCGGGGGGGGGGGGGTTCCAGGTTGGGGGGGCTCAGGGCTGGGGCACAGGCTTACCTGGTCAGTGGCGCAGCAGGGGTGCTAAGGCAGGCTTCCTGCCTGTTGTGGCATCGCGGACCACGCTGCACCTCAGAAGTGGCCAGCAGCTCCAGCTCCTAGCTGGAGGCACACAGGCGGTTCTGCGAGCTGCTCTCGCCCGCAGGCACCCCCCGCCCCAGCTCAACTGGCCAATGGGAGTGCAGAGCCAATGCTCGGGGGGGCAGCATGCGGGGCCCCGGGGCTCCCCCTCCCCGCCTAGGAGCTGGACCTGCTGGCCGTTTCCAGGGCACAGCACGATGTCAGAAGAGGTAGGGACTAGCCTGCCATAGCTGGGCAGCAGCACGGACTGGCCAGAGCCGCCAGGGTCCCTTTTTGACCAGGTGTTCCAGTCAAAAAACAGACACCTGGTCACCCTGTCACTCCATCTGTCTTGTGTGTGGCTCTATCTGCATGACCACTCTTCTCTGAGTTTCTTACACATTCATGCAAGATCAAAGAAAATACAGACAGGCACCAGCCAATACAACCTGAGTCACTAATCTGTGTGTTTAAAGGAGCTTGGATTGTGTAATACAGTGTGGCAGAAATGTCCAGCTCTGTGTAAACAGGCCAAAGTGGGGCTAAATCAATATCAGCCATTTATTTATTTTGCTCATTTATTTTAGATTTATTTTAGTGATTAAGGGCTGCTTAGGCAATTTACACAATTTGAAAACAGCCCTATCACCTTGGACTGGGATTTCATCAGTTTTATATGAGAAGCAGTCAGGGGTCTGATCATGGCCAGATTAAAGCACTTGCACTATGGGCTCATGGCTTGGACCCCAAATCTTGGAATCCTGGGGTTATGTCAGAATCTTAGTGTTCAATTAAAAAAAAAAGTCTATTCCTTGCCCTCATGGCTGTGAAGAAAGGCTGGAAAATGTGAGTCTGCAAAGAGCCTCAGCTGGTTACGCTGTGGCAATTCCCCCTCTCAGAGTGACTGTCTCAGGCTGTACTGATTGCTGTGCTGATTACACTCGCAGTGGTTCCCCTCCTCTCTGAGCAACTGACTCCGCACTCTGCAGTCTCAGGCAGCATCATTGCATCGGTTACACCTGGGGCAGCACTTCCCTATCTTCCAGGGGTGTGTGAGGGGAAGAACTTTAAAGGTTGTGAGATGCTCAGATAGTCCAGTGATGGGGCTATGTAAGTCTCTAGCATGGAGGGACAGTCCCTTTATGAGATGATGATGGGTGCAAGGAGTCAGGCCCAAGCAGGTCACCTGACTACAGCAAGAAGAGCAGGCTGGAAATGGCTGGATGCTATCAAAAGGGAAGAATTTGCAGAGGCGAACGATTGAGGGTGTTTATTAACCCTCTCTTCTGCTTGTCAAAGGAGCCAAGGCTACTCACAGACTGTCTGCTCCCAAGTGTCAAATGCAGCAGGAGCGACAAATCTTTCCACAAACAGGGCCAAATTATTCACATTTGGGGAAAAAACAAAACCAAAATAAACAAACAAAAATGCTCCCAACCAAGCCCTCCTAAGAGCAGCTTTTTGGAGCGTGAGAAGAAGCCGAAGTAGCTGCTGGCATGGGGTGCTGCTGGGGATCTGCTCGCTGCTGCCAACAGACACCCCCACCCCCGACTGCTGGAACCACATGACATTTGTCAACCAAAATTTTCATGCTGAAAAACGATGTTTCAGTAAAAACAAAGTTTCTCATGGGAGAATGATGTTTCAATGACAGGTTGGCAAGGAGAATATGGTGTTGAAAGGAAGTTTCTACGCTGAGTTTTCCCCTTCCTCTCCCTTGACTTACTACTGGTGACCTGGTCCACTAGAAGAAAAAGTGGCAGGGGAGACCAAAATAGCTGGTTTTTCTACTTTTTCTCCCTTTTCTACTTTCCCCCATTTTACAATAGCAATAAGTGGGGAGGAGGAGGGGTACAAAACAGAGCCAGGAGCAGTGGTGAGCTGGAGCCGGTTCCCACAGGTTCTCAAGAACCGGTTGCTAAAATTAGACCTCCGTGGAGAGCCGGTTGTTAAAGGGCCAGAGGGTGGGCAAAGAACTGTTGCTCCCAGGAGTCCCAGCTGGGGAGGCTGAGGCTCCCCCGGCCCTTCCCCTGCTTCCCCCCAGCTGCAGCGTGGCCAGCCGCCGGCACCAGCTGGGCAGCTCAGCTGAGCTTGGGAGGAGTCCTGCTGCCGCTTTTTGAATGGCCCAGCAAGGTGTGTGTGTGGGGGGGGGCTGCTGCAAGCTCCAGGGCTGGCCAGAGAAGAGGGGAGGGGGCAAGTGGGGCAATTGGCTCAGACCCTGCAGGGGCCTCCGGCCCCACGACGATCTCTCCCTGCCCCCCCCCCCGCTCCTCCCCCTTAAATCAGAACTTTTTATAGGGAACCGGTTGTTAAGATTTTGTCAGCTCATCACTGGCCAGGAGGGAAAATAATCCAAAAATCCCCCCATCCCAAAAGGATTAAATGAAACAAACAAAACATTTCAAAACTAAATGAAAAGAAAAAATAGTTTAATTTTGTTTCACATCTTTCATGAATTTATTTAACTCTTTCTTGAGAAAAACTGTTGGGTTTTTTGACCAGCTCTCACGCCAGGGTTTTGCCTTGAGCAGCACGAGGGACAATGTGCCTTGGAAGCCAAGACTAGTGAGCTCAGGTACCAGAGAGCCCCAGTCGTGAGCTGTGGACTGAGTCCCAGAGGTTTCAGTGCATGCCAGGCTGCAGTTCTAGCTCTAACAGGACTGCCATCCCTGAGGTAAAAAAACCAGGGCATCTGGGATGATCCTGCACCCATTAAACTGGACAAGTGGCCATGTGTACTGAGCACCTTACAGCGTTCCCAGAGCAGCTCCCTCACAAAAGAGGAAAACCTGGACAGACAGCAACCCCAAGCTGTACCCTTGCCTGGTCGGGCTGTGTAGTCTCTGTCAGTTGGGGATATTTAGTTCATTTGTTTAGGTTCCCCTTTCAATTTACCGTGAGAAAACGTTTCAGCAAGTGTACCAGTCTGGTTAGTGCCGGGGCCAGGGAAGGTACAGTAGTCTAGGGGGTTGGACGCCTCGGCTCTCACAAGCAGGAGTAAGGGAGGGAGATTTTTTCAGCATTTCAAAGGAAAACTGGCCCAGCAATGATACAAGCCCAGGGGTGGACCAGCCTGCCTGCCTGGCCTGGTCTCAGTGCAACTGTGAACACGCAGTCTCTCCTCTCTAAACTCCATGGCCCACACCTGGGATAAGGGCATGGCAAAGAGCTTTACAGGCTGTCCTGAAAGTGACTGGTGACGCTCCTGCCTGACATCAGTGGGAGCGGAAACAGGCCTGAGGTCTGATGCCAGACATGCCAAACCTGCGAAAAAATGCAGAAATGGGGCTTGGTTTGGCTTAATTGGCATGTGAGTTGGTTATTGGCTAGTTTTTGGCTTGTAGCTTGTTGCTTCGTTTTTTAGATCAGCTCCCAGCAAGCGGGGTAAGGAGGGGCAAGGGGCAAGGCAGGGAGAGAGTCGGGGTGCACAGCGGGCCCCCACCACAGTCCCTGACTGCACGTGGGGGGGATCTAGTCACATGGAGTGTGGGGTTCTTAGGGACTGGCTTGTTTTGGCCTTGTTTTGAAATGGGATTTGCTTGATTTTTGGCTTATTGTGAAAGTCGGTGTTTATTTACCGTGTGAAAGTTGGCAACTGTGTCTGATACAGTTTTAATGAAAAGGAATGGAAGGCCCAGCCATCACCGCGTGCCGGGGGACAGGCCCAGCCATCACCGTGTGCCGGGGGACAGGCCCAGCCACATTTGCTATACATTTCAAAGAGAGATGAATACGGAGATATCTCGTGTTTACAATTCATTTAAATGCTAGGATGCTCTTTTGACCTCTGAATTATCAGACTACAGCATAGACGGGGATTGTTGATTACATTGTCGACCCTACTCATATATATGTAAATACACAAAAACACAAAAGTTGTAGTAAGTGCAGGCCCTGATAAAGGCCCAGTATGAGGCCTGAGGCCTGAACTAAAGTAATGGTCAAGACTTTGCTAACATAAAGCAAAGTTAAGCTGTGAGCCAGAGGTAGGCCCTGCTCACAGAAGCTGGCACGGAAAGGGCTGATGCTGCATTCACCTAGCATAAACACAGCACTAGAACACACTATACTGAAACATTCCATAGATAACAGGAGGACAGGCCGACCCATCCCAATGACAGGGGCAAAAGGGTAAAATGATGGATAGAGTTGTTTTGTTCGAACCAACATGTACAAGGTAGAAGGCGGTGCCTTAATACGTAGAAGGGTTGTAACTTGCTACGTAGAGAGGTTGTACCTCAATACGTCAGGTGTGATGTGTAACTTGTTTGTATCGGTGTATAAGAATGCATCCCTGGGGAGGTGTCTTTGTCCGGCCGTAGGGGGAGTGGAAAGTCCCGCCACTAAGCCGGGTCCTTGCCAAGAGGCACTTTCTCGTAGTATGCCCTGAATTAGGCTAAGAAACCTACAGGGAACTGCAATTGTGTCCGAGATCGCAATAAACCTAGCCCGATGTGGCTTTGCATCTTACTGGACTCTGTGGTCATTGGGGATTCTCGTCGGGTCTGCTGTGTCAGCTTCTGCAGAGCTGGGGCAGCACACAGAGGGACTCACACACGCAGCCGAGTGATATCAACAAGGAGACAGCAGAGCACCACACCGGTACCGCTCTGACAACAAACGTTATCTCCCCATATGTTTTTGGGGGGTTATTTATTTTGCAGGATATTTAACCCTTTCTAGCCATGCATCACAGCAGCCATGCCAGGTTGCCCCAGCTGAGGCTCTGGCCCAGACAGTTTTGATGGAGGGCCACTGTCAATTTTCACTAGCATCCAGTAAGGGACGCACAGTCTGCTCTGATGGACTCCAGTGGACGCCCCGGGCGCAATTCCAATAGGGCTTGTCTCAGTGTTGGATGCTATAGGGCCATAGTTCCAAAGTACTCAGGCACCTAACAATGCAGATAGACGCCCAGTGGGCTTTTCAAAAGCACCTAAGGAAATTAGAGGCCTAAGTCCCATTGGGATTAGCATTCAATGGGATTTCAATGGGAGTTAGGCATCTAACCTGCTTAGGCACTTGTGTAAATCCCAGTAGGTGCCTATCTGCATCTTTAGGTACCTAAATATCTTAGTAGATGTGGACCCGATCCAAGGTCAAGTAAAATGTTATAGAGTAACAGAGAGTCCTTGCCCACCTGCTCTGTGCTCTTCTGTCAGCAGGGCAGGTGTCACTGCATGCGGTGTGTCTGTGCCACGTGCTGAGTGCTAGCACCGAGGACACGGGGAACCGCAGGGTGTGGGGGAGACGGGAGTGCAGAGAGGGCTCTCTGTGGTGAGAAGGCAGAGAGGTGATCCCAGTGGAGACTGGAGACATGCACCTAGTGACTTTCTGCCCAGCAGAGTGGAGTGATACCAGCCCAGACCCGACCTCAGTGCCATTGCCACACTTTGCTCCCGCCTGTGACCACGTCCAGGGTGTCCGGAATTCCTGCTGGGTTCCTCAAGGGCACTCAAACTCCTCATCACCCCTTCCAGGCTGGCCACAGCGCCGCTCCTTCCCCTCTGTGCTTGGCTCGTTACACCTTCTTCTCTCAGCCGCCCGGCAGACACGTTTGGGTGGGGACACACCAGCGCCCCAGGGGTAAGGAGAGATTTACGCTGCAAGATTAGTGTGTGGAGCAGGCCCCACGTGCTCATGAAGCTGCCTCCAGTGTGTCCTGTTCTCCTCCTTCCCCACTCTCTGCCCTATGCCCACAATTCCCATCGCAGGCTGTGCAGGCTTCATGGGCACTCTGTCCAGCTGGTGTGTGGAAGGCCATGTACCCAGTGGTGTTGTACAATGAAAGTGAATCACTTCCAATGACAAACTGCCTGTGGAAGATCATTAATCTCCTCCACAGAAGAAAGATGCTTTTCTAACAACCCTCGGGAGAGAAGCTTCTGGGCGAGTGGGTGGATGGGTGGCAGCCCAGGCCTTAAAGAACAGAACTTGGAGTCTTTGGGCTGAAAACTGTCCCAACAAGTGAAGACGGGGGATTTTGAGATTGCATTAGGGTGCCCTACCCCATGGGACAAAGTGGGCAGTTCTGAGAAGAACAAGGCTTATCATTGTCATCTCAGCATGGAATGATTTACAATCAAACCCACAAGGGCCGTTCTGGCCCGGGGTGGTAGGCAGAACGGGCACAGAGGTCACTGTCAGCGTTGATCAGAGAGGCTGGGCCAGCCCTGACCAACTGCTCTTACCCTGTGACATGGCAGGCTGCACAACAGACCTCAGAGCATGCTTTGGGAGGCATGGAGCAACTTGACTATTGTGGCCATCTATTCTGGGTGCCCCACGTACAAGCAAATACCCCTCACACAGCCCAGGGACTTTTTAACTCCACTTCAGCTCCTTGCAGGATCCTTGAAATCTGTCTGACTCATGACAGCTATCAGCCTTCACTGCTTTGCCAAAAAGTGGTGGGTTTTTCAGCCGTGTCTTCACTGCAGCTGCCAACAACATCTGTAATGCAACCGGGGGGAGGGAGGGATGTCTCCAAACTGCAAAAAACGTAGGATAGTTGGATCGGCTGCTGGGTCCTTTCTCGCTATTCCAGCCCTCCCACATACAGCTCAGAGCTAGCCAGTCTCACCAGTTCAGTGGAGAGGAGGAGGGGAGGAGGGCCCAAAGGGTCCTTGTGAAAGCAACAAGGGCTTGAGTACTGGAGAGGAGAGCCCTGC